>NC_056062.1:25897500-26200530 GCF_016772045.2 Ovis aries | reverse complement strand
AAGGCTAGGATACTTAGCGGAGAAGGCAATGGCACCCCACTCCAGTACTCTTGCCTGGAAGATCCCACGGATGAAGGAGCCTGGTGGGCTGCAGTCCATGGGGTCACGAAGAGTTGGACATGACTGAGCAACTTCACTTTCACTTTTCACTTTCATGCATTGGAGAAGGAAATGGCAACCCACTCCAGTTCTTGCCTGGAGAATCCCAGGAACAGGGGAGACTGGTGGGCTGCTGTCTCTGGGGTTGCACAGAGTCAGACATGGCTGAAGCGACTTAGCAGCAGCAGGATACTTAGGAGCTTCCCAGGTGGCCGTAGTGGTAAAGAACCCACTTGCCAATGCAGGAGATGTAAGAGATGCAGGTTTGATCTCTGGGTTGGGAAGATCCCCTGGAGGAGGGCATGGCAACCCATTCCACTATTCTTGCCTGGAGAATTCCATGGACAGAGACTAGGGGGCTACAGTCCACAAGGTCACAAAGAGTCAGACATGACTGAAGAGACTTAGCACACAGACATGCAGAATGCTAAAGCCTCTTCCATCTCTTCCAGTCATTGATTTTAAAGGATCTTGGTCATTAAATGGTTTTTATATTTTAAAGAAACAAATTTTGTCCTCATGTTGATGCCAGCCACACCTTAACTGTATATAACCCCTTCTCCTTGCTGAAGACATTCGTCAGCCCCACCCTGATGGATCTATAAGGCTCTGGCATTCTGCCTAGGTCTAGCCCATAGAATTCCAATAACAAGTCCACTGGGCATCTGAGACCACTGGGCTATTTGTCATACCATGCCAACTGAAGTTGGGCAGAGATTAAAGTTGGCTTTTATTATTTGGGGCCAGAGTTTGAGAGAGAGGAGGGTACAAAGCCAAAAGCATTGTCTTTTGAGTCAAGCAGGCATGAGTTCATATCCCAACTCAACCACTTTCTGGGCTTGTGGCCATAACCAAGCCGCAGTGTAAGAGATACTTTCACAGAGAGGCCTCACAGGGTCTCCCATGTCAGGTTAGCTCAGAACATGGGCTTTACCCCATGATAAATCTTATCATATTTAACCATATACACTGGGTACTTAATAAGTACTTTGAGAATAAATAGATAGTCTTTCTCAGTCTCTGTAGTCACTCCTATGAGATGGGTAAAGAAGAGGACTGGACTCTTACGCAGCAAAATCAAGTCAAAATTCTTCAAAACTGGCATAACACTCTCACAATATTAAATAGTATGATTGCAATCTGAAATAAACTAGTTAAACAGCAAACCTCAGATTCAAGTAGGGCTTTTCTGTAATTTAAAGCTTAGAGGAAGAACTGAAGAAGCTAAAAATTACTGAGTGTGTGTGATGTGCCAGTGTGTGTGATAGGATGATACACATTTAGTATTCAAAAAGTTCAAAGGTTCAAGATTCAAAAAGAATTTCCAGAGGAGGGAAGTAGACAAAGGCAAGATGTGCTCTAACTTTTCACACATTTTAGTGAGCCTGTTGCCTTTCTCTTCTAATTTGGAACTTTTGAGGCCACTGCTCTTAGAAGGAAAAAGCTGGTGATGCTTATCTGTGTTGAGAACTAGCAAATGCCCTCTTCCGCTACCTTGGTTGGCCCCACTGTTGTTCAGGTGCTGCCTGTGAACAGACACCCACAGAAGACAGAAAAGATGAATCCGCAGATTGCTACAGGCACATGCTCCTCTAGGTGAGGAGGCAGACAGCGTGGGGCTGGGTCTGCCAATGAGATATGATCCCATTTATGAATGACCACGCCTCTCTTAAAAGTGACAGTGATGGAACATGGCCAAGAGGAATACTAAGGGCAGCTGTGTTCTGTGGGTTTTATCCAGAGCAAGAGTCAGAAGATCCAAATTGTAGCCAAAGATTTATTGCTTGCTAATATCCTTTGTGGGCTTCCCTGACGGTTCAGCAATAAAGAATCCACCTGCCAATGCAGGAGACATGGGTTTGATCCCTGGGTTGGGATGATCCCCTGGAGAAGGAAATGACAACCCACTCCAGTATTCTTGCCTGGGAAATCCTATGGACAGAGGGGCCTGGTGGGCTACATTCCATGAGGTCACAAATAGTCAGCCACGACTTACCAGCTAAACAGCAATAACAATATCTTTTGTAAGCCTATTTCATCGCCTGACAAATGGATCACTAACCATCCACAAGTTCATTTATTCATTCACTAAATAAACCTGTAGCAAAACTATGTCACCAATTATGCAAAACACTTAAATACAAAGGTTTGATTGCAACAAATTCCTGTAATGAAGGAGTCACCATCTAGTGAAGAAGAAAAGCGTGAAAACAGTGAATTTAGCAAAAAGTTCAAAAATTCTTACTGAGACATATGAAAAGTGCAATATGATCACAGAGAAAAAAGAGAATGTCTTACTCTCTAGGTTACTAGAAGTTTTCATTAACCTAAATATATTTGAGTGAGCTTTAAAATATGTTAAAATTTATCAGATAAAGTAGGTAAATAAATGTGTTCAAGGCAGAGATTGTCCTGAGGCAGTGAGTCATGAAGTAGCACAATGCCTAGCACAGAGTAGCCATGTTAAATATTTGTTTTATGAATGAATAAATGTATCTATGAATGAATAAATGAATGTTTGGAGAAGCATTAAAAACTCATTGTTCCTGGATGTATTATGTAAGATTTAGAGAAGATAGCAGGGGCAGTATAAACTGTGGGAAAGCTGGGGGTGAATTTAAACATTCAGAATGGGTAGCTTTGACATAATTGTGTTTTCTTTTCCTTCTTTCTTTTTTGGCTACACAGATGCTGCTTGGCTTGTGGGATCCTAGTTCCCTGACCAGGGATTGACCCAGGCCCTCAGCAGTGAAAGTGCTGAGTGCTAACCACTGAACCTCCAGGGAGTTCCCAATAATTGTTTTTCTAACCTAAGTTTGTCTAGCAATTGGCTCAAGCTCTTGTTTAAATCCCAAAGTGCTCTTTATACTTTTTCGTGTGCCCTATACTTGAATTATGAACAATAGTTTCATTGGGGAAGTTGATGACTTGATATGACTGTAACAAATCAAGCAGAAATATTGTCATTAAGGGTTACAAGTTTTGATTAACATATTCATTTATGTCATTCATTTACCTATTAAATACAAATGTATCCAAAGTATGCATTTATTAATTCAATTAATGATCATTAAGCACTTATTGCAGCCTGGGTACTGGGCTTGGACCTGGGCTTATAGTGGTAAACAAAGCAATCATGCTTTGTTCAATTATGGAGATTATACATTCCAGTCTGTATAGCAAATGTATATAAATGTATATCAAATGGAGGTGAGTACTAGGAAAGAAAGGACCAATGTGCAAGGAGAGATGATGCTGGAAGTGGATGGCCTAATCTAAAGTAATTGGTTATGGAATATGGTAAACATTGCCTCTGCCTGTAGCAGACACTGCTCATTGTCCATCTATTGGCCATTTCATTTTTTTTTTCATTGTTAATAGGATCCCAGCTGAGTTTGGGGTGACCATACAAACAGCTCTAGTGGAGTCACCAGGGCTAATCAACATTTTCCATGGCAAATCCATTCTTCTTTCCCAGATATTCATTTTCTAGCCTCTCTTAGAGCTAAAAGTGACCTGTGGTATGGTTCTTGCCATTGATACGTAAAGAAAGTATTGAGGGGAGCCTCTGGAAAATATTAGACATCTTAATAAAAGAGACTAATACTAGAGACTGCCTTACCACTTTTTCTTCTTTGAAGATTTTGGTGGGAAGTTACGATGTTTGGAATTGCAGCAGTCATAATGGTCGTAAGCTGATTAAAACAACAACAACGGCCTGAGTATCTTAAGAAAGATGAATAGAAAACCTTTGTTCTTGCGTGACAGTTTTCTGCACTTATCCTAAAATCTAATGCCTTCAGATGTCCAGTTGCTTTAGAAAATTAGATAGCTTTTCAAATCTTAGAATGTAGGTGTTCTATTCAGTTCAGCTCAGTTCAGTTCAGTCACTCAGTCGTGTCTGACTCTTTGCTGCCCCATGAATCGCAGGTTTTCTATTACTTGCAGCTAAAAGCCACAAGATTGTAGGCTCAGAAAAGACAAGGTTATGTCTATTTTGTTAAAGATCGATTTCTCAGTTTCTACCGAAGTGTCTAGTGCATAAGAGCCACTTAACACCTGTTTAATGAGTGAATAAAGGATGGATGGGATTAATGCATTAATTGCATAAGCAGTAGAGGATTTTAGGAAAAGCAATTTTGAGATAGTCTAGCAACTTCACTTTCACTTTTCACTTTCATGCATTGGAGAAGGAAATGGCGACCCACTCCAGTGTTCTTGCCTGGAGAATCCCAGGGATGGGGGAGCCTGGTGGGCTGCCGTCTATGGGATCACACAGAGTCAGACACGACTGAAGCGACTTAGCAGCAGCAGCAGCAGCCTCAATCAATCAGTCCTTCTCAGGGCCAGACCAGGGAGTCACATAGGATGTAGGACATAACCCCACCAGAATAACTGACTCAGTCCTAAATGATAGAAGCTTGTTAGTACACAAGATTAGCAAAATCTCACCATGGCTTCCCTTGTGGCTCGGTGGTAAAGAATCTGCCTGCCAATGCAGGAGACACGGGTTCCATCCCTGATCCAGGAAGATCCCACATGCTGTCGTGCAACGAAACCCGTGGACCGCAGCTATCAAGCCTGTACTTTAGGACCTTGAGCAGCAGCTACTGCGCCCACGTGCTGGAATTACTGAAGCCCATGCACTCTAGAGTCCACACTCTGCAACAAGAGAAGCCACTGCAACAAGAAGCCCAGGCGCCACGGCTAGAGTAGCCCTGGCTCGCCGCAACTAGAGGAAAGCCAGAGCCACAACAGAGACCACCCAGCACAGCCAAAGAAATGAATGAATACAGAAAACTGTTGTTAGAAACTGATCTCACAAAAATTGCCCAACAGCCAGGATTCTTTCATCTTAGGCCACTGGGTTTAGTCCCCTTCTTTCCTATATTTCATGCTATATTTTCTTCACATTCAAACTATAGCTCTCATTTCCCTCTCCCTATCACCACCTGTGGTTGTTATTAAATAAGTCTTGGCCAGCATGATAAGGCAAGAAAAATAAATAAAAGGCATACAGATAAAGCAAGAAGTAAGACTATCATATTCAGAGATGATATGATTGTATAGGGGGAAAATCCAAAACAATGTACAAACTATCAGAGTTAATAAGTCAGTTTTGGAAGGTCATTGGTCACAGAGTTTATATTCAAATGTTAAATGTATTCTTATGCACTAATAACTGAAAATCAGAAACAATGTTTAAAATAATAGCATTTACACTAATATCAAAAAGTATCAAATCATTAAGACTAAGTCTAGTCAAAGTTTCCAAGATCTCTACACTGAAAATTGGAAGCTATTGCTAAGAGAAATTAAAGAAAACAGATAAGTGGAAAGACTTACTATGTTTATGTTATGGATGACTCAATACCTGTAAGATGTAAATTCTCTCCAAACTCATATACCAATTCAGTGTGATCCCAATTAAAGTCTCTGAAAATGTCTTCTTTGTTGTTGTTGGAATAAACAAGCTGATTCTAAATTTTTTATAGAAGTGCTAAGAACTTAAAACACCCAAAGAAATTTTGCAAAAGAAGAAAATTGGAAGACTTACACTGTCAGATTTTGATAACTACAACAAAGCTACAGTTATTAAAAGAGTATATATTGCTACAAGAAAAGACAGACTAATGCAATGGAAGAAAGAATCAAGAAATAGAACTCTTTGCCCAGTCACTTGATTTATGCCAAAAGTGCCAAGGGAATTCAGAAAAGAGAGGAAGATGTTCTCAATAAGCTATTAGATATCTGGATGTGAACAAGTAAATCCTGACTATGTTCATGCCACACTCCAACATTAATTATAGATGGAATGCACACCAAATGTGAAGATAAACTTCTAGGGGAAAAAGAAAAGGAAAGTATGTAAATACTTTTACATACTTTGGATTGGCAGATATTTCTTGAACAGAACATAAGGAAGTAAAAAGGCAAGAAAAATCTGGGATAAGATTTTTATAATATTGCACGTATATGTTTATATCTGACAAAGAACTCATACCTAGAATACACTAATAACTCTTACAAATTAATAACAGAAGAATAAATACCTACTTAAAAATGGCAAACAAGCCAAAAAAAAAAAAAAAACCCAACAGATGCTTCAGACAGATCACTCAGAAAAATGCAAATTAATACTACAATGAGTTGTCACCACCACTACATCCTCATCAGGATGGCTAAAAATTGTTTTTAGGCTTTTATTTTATATTGGAGAATAGCCAATTAACAAAGCTGCGATAGTTTCAGGTGGACAGCAAAGGGACTCAGTGATACATATACATATATCCACTCCTCCCCAAACTCCCCTCCCCAGGATAACTAATTTAAAAAAAATAAATAACAATACCCACTATTGTTAAGTAAGAAGAGTAGATGGAACTCTGTACGTTACTAGCAGGAGTGTGACTAGGGGCACTCCTTTTGAAAAACTATTGAAACTGTCTGCTAGAGTAAAACATTCACCTACACTGCAACCCAGAAGCCCTATTACTAGACACATACCCCAGAGAAATAAAATATATGCAAAGCCATGCACAAAAATATTCATAACCACCAAAAGCTGGGAAAAATTCAGATATCCATTGACCTAAAAATGGACAAATTATGATCGAATCATACAATGAAACACAACTCAGTAGTAAAAACAAAATGCTGATATATGCAACACACAGATTAAACTCACACCTAGTGTGCTGAGTGAGAGAAATCAGACATGAAAGAATGCCACCTTATGATTTATATAAAGTTCAAGGATAGGTAAAATGAACCTATAGTGATAATGGTTGTATTCATAGGTGTAAGTGGAAAGGGACACAGAGAAGGGTTGTTTTTTTTAAAATATTTATTTATTTGTTTGATTACACCAGATCTTAGTTGCAACAAGCAAGATCTTTACCTGTGGCATGCAAACTCTTAGTTACAGCATGTGGGATCTAGTTCCCTGACCAGGGATTGAACCTGGGCCCCTTGCATTGGGAGCACAGAGTCTTAGCCACTGAACCAGCAGGAAAGTCCCAAGGGAGACTTTTAAGGTGATGGAAATATTCTCTGCCTTATATTTGAATGGTGGTTACCAGGTGTATACAGGTCTGCTCATATGTAGGCAATCAATGAGCTGGACACAAGATCTAAGCCCTTTATGTACCTTACTGATGTATTTTATATTTCAATTAAAATTTTAAAAATATTTTTTAAAATTATTATGCTTCACATTTCCTAAAACTCTGTTTGCATTTCTCTATCTTTATCTCTTTTTCTTTGAAGGATAAATCCAACCTCAGAGAAGCAAAGGAAATCCACATGGACAAGTTTAGGTTCAAAATAAAGATGGAAAAATCAAGGTGAGACTGGAATTGCCCACTTTGAATACCTGTACCGAAGTCTCACTGAATAATTGCCCCAAATTTCACTTCACTTTGTGACATGTACCCGTATTGACTTCTAGTTTGAACATTTAAGAAGAGATACAGCAAAACAGAATAACTTTCCAATAATAGTGACTTCTACTCACCAGGTTTACTGGATACTGGAGGTTGTGGCTCCAGCCCCATTCTTCTCACAATTAATAGTGTAACCCTGGGATGACCATGTAACTCTCCAGGTCTCTGAACCCTCAATTGAAATACGAAGGGGCTGACCAGTACCTTTTTTATTCTAATGAAATACAAACAGTCTCTATGCATTCTGTCATGCAGCTAGTATTACTTAGTGTCTGCTAGAAACCAGCTATGTTTTATATCAGAGGTTGGAATTCAGGAGCTCATGTCTGCTTTATTCAGTAATACTTATGATTTTACCTCCAGTAAAAGAAAAAAAGATCATTCATTTGATGTACGGATGAAGGATCTAGCAGTGGGGAGGGATGGGAAGTGAAGGTTCAACAGGCAACAGCAGTACTGATGTCCTGCTTCTCTTAAACAGGAAAGAGCCCCAAACACTCTGAACTGACAGGATTCTGATGTGTTTAGCTGGGAGTCTGACTATCTATCTGGGTCTTTCCATTTCCTTCCTCTCACAAAGAGTACAAAGTCAAGGCCATGCCCTGTGAGTGTTTGTGCGCACACCTTAGAGGGTAAGTATATTTATAATGAATGAGCATAGCCCTTATTTAATTTTGTGTATGAATAGTGTTTTTGTGTGTGTGTGTTTGTGTGTGTCTGTATGTGCATGTTTCTTAGTGGTCATCTGTAAGGATGTGATATGTGTTTGTGTACGTGTGTGTATGATGGGGGAGAGGGGGGTTGGTATACATAAAAGCTGTCTGAGGCTTTATCTCTCTCTGAAGGCTGAGTAATAACATAAAAAGTGTGAGTCAGAAAGATAAAGGGTTAACCGTTTAATGAATATGAAATTCATTCAGAAAACTGTGCTTTGTAACTGGTAAAAGGAAGTACTGAATAGTTTCTCGTAAAGTTACAATAGCCAGGCCTACAAAGGAAACCCCTCCTAGCTTGGAATTCCAGAGTGTTTCCTAGAGTTTGAAAGGTGGCTAAAAAGCTGCCAGGCATTTAAAAGAGAAGATGGAGTGAGGGTGCCTGGAGTCAGGAGAGCAAATTCCTCTTCCATGAATAATTTCAAGGGAAAGCTAATGGATCTATACTCAATATCCAGTCTCTTACCATTTTGCTTTTGCTTTGTGTTCATGTCCTTTCTTCTAGCGTGGCCCAACACATAGTACAGGAGAGACCAGTGACCTGAATTCCCTGTCTAACGCTTTCCCTAAATGTTCTCCGTTTACTCATCTATCAGATGGATTCTTATCTCAAAAATAGTAGCTCTGAGCTTCAGATGAACGTAAGCTAATAGCTTACAGGCTGTAAACTCTGCGGGAGTGGGGAATCCTCCTGGCTTGTTCATTTTTATCTATAGTGTTCAGCACAGCCCTTCTCACATGATAGACATCTCCCAGATATTTGTTGAATGAATAAATGAATATATTAAAAAGGACATTTTTAAATAAACCATTAGGTGCTACTATAAAATCATTTGGTGATAATGGTGAGGGAGAAAATGTAGGGATCCTCTAACTTGCATCCTACAGGTTTTTCAAGAGAATTTGGGAAGAAGGGAGGAGATAGGCTGGTTGGGAGCTAGAGGCTAGAATCGGCAAGACAAACTGAAGCTCGCTCATGGCTTCCCTGGGGGCTCACACGGTAAAGCGTCTGCCCGCAATGCGGGAGACCCGGGCTTGATTGCTGGGTGGGGAAGATCCCCTGGAGAAGAAAATGGCAACCCACTCCAGTACTCTTGCCTGGAAAATCCCACGGACAGAGGAGCCTGGCAGGTTAGGGTCCATGGGGTGGCAAAGAGTCGGAGACGACTGAGCGACTTCATTTTCACTTTCTTTCAGGCTCAGAAAGCCGGCCTCCTTCATCTCTGCCTTCCCTGCTCTGAGGCCCTCGCCCATCTGTGCCTTTGCATCGCTCATAAACACAGATCCTTCATTTGACCAACAGGAGCTGCTGCTCTTCTGAGCTTGACACGGACACTGATGCCACCTGCCAGCAGGGTGGGGCAAACATGCAGATCAGGCGCTCCCAGGTCTGTGTTCCTACTCCAGTATATACACAGTCAGGCCCTGGTATTGATAGGATTGTATTTATACAGAAGAAAAGCACAGTACGAGGCACAGTTTCAGTGAGATAAAACATAGAGTGGAACCCAGAATTAAAGTGTTCCAGTGAGCCTTCCTACAGAAGGTCAGAAGTGTGAGGTACTACCCAAGTGAGTACCCAAGTACTCAGCACTCTTCCAGGTGATAAGCTAAATGTAGGAGAGCAAGCCACAAATACATCTTTTCTCCCATGCCAGGTCCTACACCTCTTGGATTCCAACAGCCATCGGTATCCTGCCTGAACTATTTGTAAGCATTACAGTACAGTGTTCTCCTTGCTTAGCGGTCAGCTTATAATTTCTTTAAGTGACCTAATTTCAGTTATGCTTTGAACAGTCTTTCCCCAGTAAGAGTATGTCAGGCTTGGTCAGGAGCTCTAGGCTCAGGGATAAATGAGACTGAATTCTTTTACTTATGAAGCTCATCGATGCAGTGATTTATTAACTGTAAAAACCAGCTGCATCACTTTCTTCCTCTGTTCCCAGTGTTTCTTCTAAACACCAGGCAAAGGATTTAAGGTTCTTTTTCTCATTGAATTCCCACCACAGCTCAGTGTGGTACATATTTTCATCAGACTCATTTTAAAGATGAGGAACTGAAGGTAAGAAGGTTACATAACTTGCCTGAAACATTCAAGTTACTGCTAAGAGGTTAAAAATTCAAATTTAAACAGCCTGACTCCCAAATTGCAAGTCATTTCTGTACTAGGAAAGAGAAACAGAAAAATTTCATAGAACTGCCTAAACGACTACAAAAGTTCAGGGAAATTTTTCTGGTACAGTAGAATTTTAGCTGGGTCTTGAATGACATATAGAAGCACGCAGTTAAAGAGAAGTGAAGGTACTTTGCAGTTGAGACAGCATTTACAAACCAGCTCAGAACTATAAAAGCTTCTGTGATATCCCGAGTGTGATGCCAAGTTCATTGGCAAACACCCACCCTCCTTCCAGCGGGGTTGGATGGTAGTCAGGAGTGTGAGTGGAAATGAGGCTGGAAAGGGTCTCAAGTTTTTAAATCAAGACTCGAATGGCCATCTTTTCAATGCCATTAGCACCTCAATGTTTGTGTGCTTTGGATTTGAGGCATTTAGGTTACTGCGAGTTAAAAATGTGAATGAGTTGGATCATTATCAGAGCAATGCCTCCATAGTTGTAAGGCAGGTTTTCCTGTGTGGCTCAGATGTGACCTTAGAAAATGGTGTCAGAAGCCAGTCCAATGTGTTTCAGCAAAAGCATCAGCTTTTCCTTGTGGAACCATGGATATCTTGTTTGCGCTCAGTTGTGTCCGACTCTGTGTAGCCCTACGCATTGTAGCCTTCCGGGCTCCTCTGTCCATGCGGTTTTCCAGGCAAGAGTCCTGGGGTGCATTACCATTTCCTACCCAGGGGATCTTCCCAACCCAGGGATCAAAACGTCATCTTCTGTGTCTCCTGAATTGGCAGGCAGATTCTTTACTACTGTGCCACCTGGGAAACCTGTGGAACCATGGATAAGAATGTGTAAGTTCCAGGATGATAGTTAGAAGGTAGGGTAATGCAGGGGCCTTTCCAACTATCTACGTTTATCTAGAGACATGATTGCCCTCACCAGCTTGTCATGACCTGTGAAATGGGGTTGGAGATATGGTTTTCCTATTCCAACTTCCCAGGGATATCAGAAGTCACATTCCAGGCATACAGAGCTTTGAACCAAAGAGTCCCCATTAGACCATATTTTTGGAGGAAGAATGAAACGATCCAACAGGAGGGATATTCATGATATCTTTCTTTATCGTTTTCTCCATGAAGGTTATGCAGTCTTCAGCTTTCTTATTGGTACATTCTGTACTTACAAAGGAATAATCTGCATATGAGTCTTCACATGAGATCAAGTGCATGATATGATGATTTGATATACATACGCTTTGTCGAGTAATTACCAGAATCAAGATAAATACCAATCCACCACCTCACATAGTTGACATCGATAGTGCTCTCTTTTTTGCGGTGAGAATGCTTAAGATCTATTCTAATCAACTTTCAAGTATACAATACCATGTTAGCTGCAATCACCATACTGTGCCTCTGCTCTTCAGAACTTCTTCTTCCTGTAAGTGAAAATGTGTGCCTCTTGTCCTGTATCATGTGGGGTGCCATATGACTTGTAGGAAAGAGTCTCTGCATACACAGCCTGGTGCCTGAACCAGGCTGGGAAACTGTGATGACAGTGAAGAGCTATGTGGGTGTCCGCGCCTCCGCCATCTCAAAATGTCCAGCTCTGGGCTGAAATATTTTCCCCCATGAAATCCCCACTGCAAACAGAAACCGGAACTATGAACCCAAAGAAAAATATCTATTTGAATTTTTCTTCCGGTGAACTGCCTTTTAAGCTATTTTAGTATATTTTCTTGGTGGCTGAAGCATAGCAAACAGACGTGTGCTTCTTTCTCACAGATGTGCTATTTCTTTGAACCATGCATGGAATGGCACATATGACAAGGCATTTATTTCTTTATTTATTAGAGTGTGGTTGATTTACAGTAGTGTGTTAATTTCTACTGTACAGCAAAGTGATTGTTATACATATACATGCGTGTATATATATATATATATATATATATATACACACACACACACATTATTTGTTTAAAAAAATATTCTTTACCATTATGGTTTATCACTAGAGGGACCACAGTTTGGGGAAGGGGGAAGAGGCAGTGGGTGCCACTCCCCTTAGGGGATCTATTTCTCAGAGGTCACCAGGTAATATCAAGTGATGTGTGAGAGTTTCATGGAGGAAGGCTTTTCTCTCCTGCATGTTAACTGCCATCTTTGCATCCCGCTTATTCAGGAAGTCAAGAAGCAAGATTCTCAGCTATAAAAGGTGATCAGATATTTCTGATGAATCCTGGAATCACAGCACTAAGCACTGGACAAAAGGTCAAGGGGACATCGGAGCCAGTCAGATAATGGGTTACTGTGTGGTGAGTAGCAGGTGATGAGTTACTATGCTGGTTTTGGAGACCACACAACCAAAATCCAGAGGTATTCAGGATTTCCCCTCTGGTCCACAGGCCAGATCCAGGGACCAGACTGCAGCCTGTAACAATGCAATATGGTCATCTTTCCGTTATCGTATGCACCTCCTCAACTAATCATCAAAGGACATAAAATGTGCCTTGTAGCCATTTCTAGAGCTGTGGAAAACACAAGGTTCCTCCTCTGCACACACAACACCTTTGAAGGGTGTAGTACAAATGTGAAGTAGGTCGCCCCTGGGGGTTAGCTTTGGGACTTCCTAATACTCAGAGCAACGTAAGCAAAACTGCTTCACTTTGCATAGCTAAACACAAAACTGAGCAAAATCATATTGGGTACTTGCTCTGTTCTCACTTGTAGCCAGATATTTTTAAGTATTCATTTTTAACACATTATAAAAATAAAACAGGCCTATTGTGAAAATAAGAGATAAATATAACAATGCTCTTTTCAAAAATAAAATTCTACAATTACAAAAATCACCATTAGTGTTTTCTCAAGCAGGAGGACTCAGCAAACTTTTTCTCTAAAGAAACAGATTGGAAATATTTTAGGCTTTGAGGATCTATGAGCTCAAGCACAAGAACTAGGTTCTGCCATTGTATCGCGGAGGCAGCCATAGAAGATCCATAAAAGCCAGTGTGGCTGTGTATCAGTTGTTTCCAAAAAGAAGGGAGAGGACAGGTTTGGTACAGGAGCTATAGTTTGCCACCCCCTGGCATACAGAATTTAGAATTTTATGATGCCTATCACATCATGTATACAAACGGGTGGGTCTTTCCAGGTGGCCCTACTGGTAAAGAATCTGCCTGCCAATGCAGGAGATGCAGGAGACCCAGGGCTTCAATCCCAGTAAGATTCCCTGGAGAAGGAAATTGCAACCCACTCCAGTATTATTGCCTGGGAAATTCCATGGACAGAAGAGCGTGGCAGGCTACAGCCCATGGGATCGCAAGGAGTCAGACACAACTCACATACTCACATACATACACACACCCCCCCACACACACGGTGTGTATCCTGCTCTTTTCACTTTATGTAATACTATAAATACTTTCTCAAGTTAATGAACTTTCTTTATACAGTATTCTGCATTAAGCCCTTACTTGTTATTCATTTTATGAATATACCAAAATTTGTATGACCATTGGACATTTACACGTTTTATAGTTTCCTTACTATTTTACATAGTATGATGAAGATCTCTATACACTGGTTTTCCATCCACATTTCATATTATTTCCATAAGATAGATTTCTGAAAGTAGAATTTTTTTCATTCCTTTGGAAAATATTGCTATCTTTTTTTTTTTTCTTTTTTTGGTCTCATACAGTTTCTCCAGTTTACTCCCAGAACTCAGTATTAAATTGCTCTTTTATCCATCTCATCAGAACTGATTCAAATGAATTCTTTTTAACGGCTGAGTAATACTCCATTGTGTATATGTACCACAGCTTTCTTATCCATTCATCTGCTGATGGACATCTAGGTTGTTTCCATGTCCTGGCTATTATAAACAGTGCTGCGATGAACATTGGGGTACATGTGTCTCTTTCAATTCTGGTTTCCTCGGTGTGTATGCCCAGCAGTGGGATTGCTGGGTCATAAGGTAGTTCTATTTGCAATTTTTTAAGGAATCTCCACACTGTTCTCCATAGTGGCTGTACTAGTTTGCATTCCCACCAACAGTGTAGGAGGGTTCCCTTTTCTCCACACCCTCTCCAGCATTTATTGCTTGCAAATTTTTGGGAGAATGACATTCTAACATGTGTACTATCATGTGAATTGAATCGCCAGTCTATGTCTGACGCAGGATGCAGCATGCTTGGGGCTGGTGCGTGGGGATGACCCAGAGGGATGTTGTGGGGAGGGAGGTGGGAGGGGGAAAAAAAGAAAAACAAACAAAAAAAAATTGCTCTTTTATCCATCACCACACCAGCACTGACTATTACCACTCTGTAAATCATTGTTCATTTGACAAAAAACGGAACATCTTAGGCGGAAACACGGCACTCGGTCCCTACGCCTTCTCATCCCTCTTTAACACGGATGAATCCAGCAGAGGGGAATGCTGGAAGACCACGGGCCTCACACTTCCTCCTCTACTGCACCCTCCCAATCTACCCCGCCCCTCCTCCAGGCAGAGGGCAGAGAATGGGTAAGCCCATTATCTTTCCGAATGTTCCTTCCCTCTTCCTGCCCATCTCACATCTGGACTGAATACAGATTCCCTGGTTTCCTGTTTCTCTCCTCGCAAAAGCTCCCAATGTCAATTTCAAAGTCACCTTTTTTTTTTTTTGCTTCTCTATCTCACTTCAATTCCCAGCTCTTTATTGACATTCTTTTTGCATCAAATGGGTTTGAATGAATTCTGCATCTTTAAGACTCTCCGTTTGGCTGCTCTTGTCTGCCTTCAGCGGGGCAGACCATTTACAGGTTCACTGGGATGTTATGAAGATGCTTTGTGGACAGTAGGCATTAGTGGGGTCTGTGGCGCAGTTCCTTTGAATTCAAAACCTGTCAAGCAGTACCAGGCCAAGAAATCCTGTGTATTGACTAGATCAAATCTATGGGGTCTCACATGTGCAATCCTGTTTCTACCCATTAGCTTCTTCTACCTATTATGTCTTTTGCATTTTCCCAGATACTGAGCTAGGATTAGATAAACTCAAATTTTGACTATGAAACTGATCAGGCCTGTGACCTGATCAGGGAAAGGATTTAACCTCCCTAAGCCTCTCCTTCTTCAACTGTGCAAAGTGGTGGTGGCGGAAGGGCGGGGTGGTGTGATAACACCTTTCTCCTGGAGTTGAAATATTAATATCTTAACCCAGGTGATATAGTTATGATTAAAAAAACAAAAAACAAAAAACAAATCCACCTACCAGTACAGGAGATGCAGGAAACATGGGTTCTATCCCTGAGTTAGGAAGATCCCCTGAAGTAGGAAATGGTAACCCTCTCCAGTATTCTTGCCTGGAAAATCCCATGGACAGAGGAGCCTGGCAGGCTATAGTCCAAGGGGTTGCAAGGAATCAGGCACAATTGAGCCCATGCATAAATACAAGTAATGTAATAATACCATAGTCACTTACTATGAGAAGTAAAGATAATCCCATGTTCTTGTAACTGTGCCTGTCCACTCCTTTATCCTCGCTGCCACTGCCTCGGTTTGGGTCAAAACTATTGCAGCACAAGTCTGACAGGGCCTTTCTATGCTAGCCAGGCACACAGGTCTTCACGACTGTACCACCAGCTTTTCACCGCTTCTTTCTGCCTCCAGCTGTCCCAGCATCCTATTAGTCAGTCAGTCAGTCCAGTCACTCAGTTGTGTCCAACTTTTTGCAACCCCATGGACTGCAGCACACCAGGCCTCCCTGTCAATCACCAACTACCAGAGCTTACTCAAACTCATGTCCATTGAGTCGATGATGCCACCCAACCGTCTCACCCTCTGTCGTCCCCTTCTCCTCCTGTCTTCAATCATTCCCAGCATCAGGGTCTTTTCTAATGAGTCAGTTCTTCGCATCAGGTGGCCAAAGTATTAGAGCTTCAGCTTCAACATCAGTCCTTCCAATGAATGTTCAGGACTGATTTCCTTTAGGATGGACTGGTTGGATCTCCTTGCAGTCCTAGAGACTCTCAAGAGTCTTCTCCAACACCACAGTTCAAAAGCATCAATTCTTTGGGGCTCAGCCTTCTTTATAGTCCAACTCTCACATCCGTACGTGACTACTGGAAAAACCAAAGCTTTGACTAGACAGACCTTTGGTAGCAAAGCAACGTCTCTGCTTTTTAATATGCTGTCTATGTTTGTCATGACTTTTCTTCCAAGAAGCAAGAGTCTTTTAATTTCATGGCTGCAATCACCACCTGCAGTGATTTTGGAGCCCCCCCTCCCCCCGCACCAAAAAAAAAAAAAGTCTGTCACTGTTTCCATTGTTTCCCTATTCGTTTGCCATGAAGTGATGGGACCAGGTGCCATGATCTTAGTTTTCTGAATGCTGAGTTTTAAGCCAATTTTTTCACTATTTTCTTTCACCTTCACCAGGAGGCTCTTTAGTTCTTCTTCACTTTTTGCCAGGAGGGTGATATCATCTACATATCTGAGGTTATTGATATTTCTCCTGGCAATCTTGATCCCAGCTTGTGCTTCCCCAGTCCAGCATTTCTCATGATGTACTCTGCATATAAGTTAAATAAGTAGGGTGACAAAGTACAGCCTTGATGTACTCCTTTCCTGATTTGGAACCAGTCTGTTGTTGCATGTCCGGTTCTAACTGTTGCTTTCTAACCTGTGTACAGATTTCTCAGGGGGCAGGTCAGGTGGTCCGGTATTCCCATCTCTTGAAAACTTTCCCACAGTTTGTTGTGATCCTCATGGTGAAAGGCTTTGGCATTGTCTATGTTTTTCTGGAACTCTCTCACTTTTTCGATGATCCGGTGGATGTTGGCAATATGATCTCTGGCTCCTCTGCCTTTTCTAAATCTAGCTTGAGCATCTGGAAGTTCATGGTTCACATACTGTTGATGCATGGCTTGGAGAATTTTGAGCATTACTTTGATAGTGTGTGAGATGAGTGCAGTTGTGCGGTAGTTTGAGCATTCTTTGGCATAGCCAAAGATTGGAGTGGATTGGAATGAAAATTGACCTTTTCCAGTCCTGTGGCCACTTCTGAGTTCTCCAAATTTGCTAGCATATGGAGTGCAACACTTTCACAGCATCATCTTTTAGGATTTGAAAAAGCTCAACTGGAATTCCATCACTTCCACTAGCTTTGTTCATAGTGATGCTTCTAAGACCCACTTGACTTTGGTTTCCAGGATGTCTGGCTCTAGTTGAGTGATCACATCATCGTGGTTATTTGGGTCATGAAGATCTTTTTTATATAGTTCTTCTGTGTATTCTTGCCACCTTGTCTTAATATCTTCTGCTTCTGTTAGGACTATACAATTTATGTCCTTTATTTTGCCCATCTTTGCATGAAATGTTCCCTTGGTGTCTCTAATTTTCTTGAAGAGATCTCTAGTCTTTCCCATTCTAATGTTTTCCTCTATTTCTTTGTATTAATCACTGAGGAAGGCTCTTAATCTCTCCTTGCTATTCTTTGGAACTCTGCATTCAATTGGGTATATCTTTCCTTTTCTCCTTTGCTGTTCACTTCTCTTCTTTTCATAGCTGTTTGTAAGACCTCCTCAGACAACCATTTTGCCTTTTTGCATTTCTTTTTCTTGAGGATGGTTTTGATCACTGTCTCCTATATAGTGTCACGAACCTCTGTCCATAGTTCTTCAGGCACTCTGTCTATCAGATCTAATACCTTGAATCTGTTCATCACTTTCACTGTATAATCATAAAGGATTTGATTTAGGTCATACCTGGATGGTCTAGTGGTTTTCCATACTTTTCTCAATTTAAGTCTGAATTTGGCAATAAGGAGTTCATGATCTAAGCCACAGTCAGTGCCTGGTCTTTGCTGACTATATAGAGTTTCTCCTTCTTTGGCTGCAAAGAATATAATCTGATTTTGGTATTTATCATCTGGTGATGTCCATGTGTAGAGTCTTCTCTTGTGTTGTTGTAAGAGGGTGTTTGCCATGACCTGTGTGTTCTCTCGGCAAAACTCTATTAGCCTTTGCCTTGCTTCATTCTGTACTCCAAGGCCAAATTTGCCTATTACTCCTGGTTTTCCTTGACTTCCTACTTTTGCATTCCAGTCCCCTATAATGAAAAGGACATATTTTTTGAGTGTTAGTTCTAGAAGGTCTTATAAGTCTTCATAGAACCATTCAACTTCTTCAGCATTACTGGTCAGGGCATAGACTTAGATTACTGTGATATTGAATGGTTTGCCTTGGAAATGAATAGAGATCATTCTGTCATTTTGGAGATTGCCTCCAAGTACTGCAATTTGGACTCTTTTGACTTGATGGCTACTCCATTTCTTCTAAGGGATTCTTGCCCACAGTAGTAGATATAATGGTCATCTGAGTTATATTCACCCATTCCAGTGCATTTTAGTTCACTGATTCCTAAAATGATGATGTTCACTTTTGCCTTCTCCTGTGTGACCACTTCCAATTTGCCTTGATTTGTGGACCTAACATTCCAGGTTCCTATGCAATATTGCTCTTTACAGCACTGGACTTTGCTTTCATCACCAGTCACAGCCACAGCTGAATGTTGTTTTTGCTTTGGCTCCATCCTTTCATTCTTTCTGGAGTTATTTCTCCACTCATCTCCAGTAGCATATTGGGCACCTACCGACCTGGGGAGTCCATCTTTCAGCGCCCTGTCCTTTTGCCTTTTCGTACTGTTCATGGGGTTCTCAAGGCAAGAATACTGAAGTGGTTGGCCATTCCCTCCTCCAGTGGACCACGTTTTGTCAGACCTCTCTCTGATGACCCATCCGTCTTGGGTGGTCCTACATCATGGCTCATAGTTTCACTGAGTTAGACAAGGGTGTGGTCCATGTGATCAGATTGGTCAGTTTTCTGTGACTGTGGTTTTCAGTCTGTCTGCCCTCTGATGGAGAAGGATAAGAAGCTTATGGAAGCTTCCTGATGGGAGAGACCGATTCGGGGGAAACTGGGCTTTGTTCTGATGGGCCATGCTCACTAAATCTTTAATCCAACTTTCTGTTGTTGGGTGGGGCTGTGTTCCTTTCCTGTTGTTTGACCTGAGGCCAAACTATAGTGGAGGTAATGAAGATAATGGCGGCCTCCTTCCAAAGGTCCAGCAAACCACACAGTGCCCCCAAATCTGTAGCAGGCTACCACCATCCACACCTCTGCCAGAGACTCCTGGATCCTTGCAGGCAAATCTGGGTCAGTCTCTTGCGGGGTCACTGTTCATTTCTCCTGGGTCCTGGTGCACACAAGGTTTTGTCTGTGCCCTCCAAGAGTCTGTCTATCCATCACCAACTCCTGGAGCTTGCTCAAACTCATGTCCGTTGAGTCAGTGATGCCATCTAACCATCTCATCCTCTGTCATCCCCTTCTCCTGCCTTCAATCCAGGATCCCATACCCCTGCTAATCTCAACTGTCTCCACACCACTCATCTTTTGCTTATGATGACATTATTTTTCTTTAATGCCCTTTCCTTGTTAGTTTTTTTTTTTAAGGAAAGCGTGGATATCACCTTTCTGATATCATATCTCTCTCCTTGATGTCACTTCTCCTCCCGTACCTGATTGACTTTACATAGGACTGCACTGCAGCATTCCAGTCTTCCCACACATTGAACATGTGCTGTGTGGATGCAAAATGTCTCCTGTCATATGAGTGAACAAAAGATGTGACCATCCAGCCACCAGCCGCTGCAGCTGCCCCCAGCTGTGCACTTGAGGGCATGCAGAATAGAGACGAGCAGGATCCTGGCCCTGGAGAATGACAATGCATATCAAAGGAATGATTTCACTGAGCCCAGACTCTTGCATCTTCCCAGACATACAAAACCACCAAATTCATATCCAGTGATCTCTGATTAACATTGTTCTGGCTACCTGGTTGGTGCAAAGCTCCTATATATTCTACTGTCTTCCTTACCTCTTTGAGGAGTCCCACTGAGAGATCTGAGCAACTTTCTTCTGGGCTTAAGTCCTCAGAAAATCCACCAAATAGGAGATATTTTTTAACTTTTAGATTGCACTTTTTTTTTTTCTTCCAGTCAACAAATGTGGGCCCAGAACTGTGTGAGGCACTGGGAACACAGCTGGGACAAGACAGACCTGTCCTGCTTTTCACAACACTTACAATACCTTTTGCATTTTGTCCATTGCATTAATTAGAAGCCAGGGACCCTCCTCCCACACTGGAAGCTCCTGAGGAAAAGGGTGATGGTCCATGTGTCACTTAGCCTTGCGCCAGGCACAGGGCAGGCGCTAAGGGGGTGTTTATGGAATGACTGATGTTTTGTTGCCAACAGAAAGCAGTGGCCTCCTTGAGAGCAGGACAGTGTCTAATTCGCCTCTGCTGCCCCAACAAGCAGCAAGCACAGAGCCCGGCACCATAAATCCTAAGTAAATGAATATGGGAGGAAATGAATAAGTGATCCCCTTTCCTCAACTCTCACCAAAGGAAACAAAACCCAGCAAAAGAACAACAAGCAGATAGGAGGAAAACTGGCTCCAAAGCCTGAATATCCTCATGAATAAGGAGTTCTCTATTTTATTTCCTGGAAGATGCATGCTTTACAAATTATAAAAACTGATCTATTTTAACAATAATAATCATCACTGAATGCTAAGTCTCTTCAGTCGTATCCAACTCTGCTACCCTATGGACTGTAACCTGCCAGGGTCCTCTGTCCATGAATTTTCCAGGCAGGAATACTGGAGTGGGTTGCCATTTCCTCTTCCAGGGGGTCTTCCTGACCCAGGGATTAAATCCATGTCTCTAATGTCTCCTTCATTGGCAGGCAGGTTCTTTACCTCTAACACCACCTGGGAAGCCCAATAATCATCACTGCTGAGGGCCATCCCTTTTTGGCTGAGGAAGCTGGGATGAGGAAGTGATTGCCTCTGAGGCTCAATTCTGTAAGATGGGGATAATAAAGCAAACCCATCTGTCTGGAGAGATAATTCAATTAAATGAAGGAAAATATATTTAGTACCTATCTCCTAGCACAGAGTAGGCTTCAAGAAGTGTTAGGAATTTTTTTGTTCCTCCCTGTTATTCCAATAATCTAGTGTGACAGCAAAATTTAAGCCTTTTTTTAAAAAATAAAAATGCTTCCTAATTTTTCCTCCAGTCAAACACACAGATTCTAATTTCAAGAGAGTCCTGGCTATTGGTTGATCCCAAGGAAACTAAATTTGCTCAGTGTACAGGGTGGAGCCATCATAAGGAACTAGGGGATGATAGTTAAGGGTGCTCACTGGTCAAGTGTTAAGTGTGCTCTGCTCTTAAGGCACCTGGGTTGAATTCATTCAACGCAAAGATATGATGTTCTGGCCAAGTGCCAGCTGCTGTGCTAGGCATGGGGTACAGCAGAGATGAAATCTCTGCCCTCAGGGAGTGGATATTCTACCAAGGGGGAAGACAGAGAATCAAATAATAAATGTATGAAATGTTTGTGAGAAATGAGGATGAGTGTGACGGAGAAATACAGAAGGTAACAGGAAAGTCTGTACTGGAGAAGGCTGGGGGGAGGGAGAGGGGGACGCCAGGAGGGATTGATTCTCTGCTTTGCATCCCACTCAATGAGCGCTGGTCACCAGAACAGGAGCAACCTCACAATTATGAGGCCCAGTACATACTGAACATGCAGGGCCTGCTGTTTAAAATTTCAAGTCAGTGCAAAATTTCAAGTAGAGTGTTAAACCAAGTGTAGGTCCTTCTAAGTTTGGGGCCCTAGCAATTACACAGGTCACATACACACAAGCTGGCCCTGGCCTCTGGGAAAGCTGTTATACTTTATTCTTCCTCCATTTCAAGGTTTATTTATGTATTTGTGAAAGTAAAAAGGAGACTGAAAAAGCTGGCTTAGAACTCAACATTCGAAAAACTAAGATCATGACATCCAGTCCCATCACTTCATGGCAACTAGATGGGGAAACAATGGAAAGAGTAGCAGACTTTGTTTTCCTGGGCTTCCCTGATAGCTCAGTTGGTGAAGAACCTGCTTCCAATGCAGGCGATGGAAGAGATGTGGGTTCGATGCCTGGGTTGGCCAGGAAGATCCCCCTGGAGAAGGATATGGCAACGCACTCCAGTATTCTTGCCTGGAAAATCCTCTAGTGAGAGGAGCCTGGTGGGCTACAGTCCGTAGGATTGTAAAGAGTCGGACACAACTGAAGTGACTTCGCATGCACATAGTCAGTTCAGTTCACTTCAATCGCTCAGTCGTGTCCGACTCTTTGCAACCCCATGAATCGCAGCACACCAGACCTCCCTGTCCATCACCAACTCCTGGAGTGTAAGTGATGTATATATGGGGTGTGTGTGTGTGTGTGTGTGTGTGTGTGTGTGTGTGTGTGTGTGTTGATAAGCAGGCCCATCATCCTCATCATATTGTCAAAGAGGTGCATGTCCTCATTTACTCAAAGAAATGGACTCAGAAAGTTCACCTACTTATAAGGAAGTGATAATATTAAGACCTGCGATGTGTGCATCTTTCTCACATCATGATGTGTTCATATTTCACCTCATTTAAGAGCTGGACAGAGCTTTCCAGGTGGTATTAGTGGTAAAGAACCCATGTGACATTACAGGAGACATAAGAGACGTGGGTTCAATCCCTAGATCAAGGGGATCCCCTGGAGGAGGGCATGGCAACCCATTCCAGTATTCTTACCTGGAGAATCCCATGGACAGATTAGCCTGGTGAGATACAGTCCATAGGGTCGCAGAGAGTCAGGCACGACTGAAGTGACTTAGCACACACACAAGCCCTGGACAACCCACTGGGCTAGGCAGACAGAACAAAGACTTGAGTACACTTTTTATCACTGGCTCTGAAACCCATGATCCTAAACATCCTCACCATTGGAGGGCATTGCTCTTTACCCTTTTGGTTTCAGCTGTGCTATTGAAAGCAGCAAATCAAGAGCAGGACCACAGTTTGACGTTAAACTATTCAACTCCACTTAATTACCCATTGCGGTGGAAGCGCATAAATACAGGATGTCCCCTCACTCAGCCCTTCTGCTTTGCATCATTATCAGAAAGACAAATGTAATTCACATCCAATTACTCACTTGCCGCAAGATCAGATATTTATTTCCATTGTACTTGCGATTCTCAGGGTTAGAAATATCAGTATTTGTTCATGGCTTAGCCTCAATCAAACATCCTGTTGATATCGTAAGGAGCCATTCAGTTATTGCCACAGGTATGCTGAGTCACACAACACATATGAAGTTTATGAGCTGACAGGGAAAAGCCTGTAAGGAGGCAGAGAGATAAGCGGCTCGACTGATCCCAAGCGTCTTACGAAATATCCATATTGTTTATTTATACTGTTCATTTATTGAACTCAAAAGGCGCTTGCGAAACTGAAACTAGTTAGAAACAAACTAGTGAGGGGTTTATTATTATTATGGTTTTCAACTTGGTGGTGGTGGTAACTTTTGGATGAAATCTATCAAGTACTCCTTTTAGAAATTTCCTCTTTCTAATGGAGCAGAGGCTTGACTAGTTAAAGCTGAAGAGAGACACAGGAAAATGATGGAACAATAAAGGAGGCTCATGTAACTGGGAATAATTTACTCAGAGATCTGGGGTGGCAATAACTGGTGTCTGTCCAAAACCCATGTGGTCAGTTAATAAGATTAATTTGAAGAGGCCATATTAAAAGGGAGAATTCAGACGCTTAGAAGTTGCGGTATGCAATGGACCCTTTCCCTTCTCCATTCAGATTCATCAGTCAAATATAATTTACTCCCTGAGCTTTTCATCAATTCCTTGTCCTTGCAGACATCCCTGTTATAGGTTGTGCCTGTCATTCCATCTTTATTTGCCTGGTCTGCTTCTCCATCTCCACTAGCAGATTATATGCATAGATAGTTTTTCTTAAGCCATTACATTGTTCTCCTTGGTGTCCTTGGACAGATCAGCATTCTGGGAATCGGCTTCTTGATGAAGTCTGACTCGGAGTTGTTTATTCGTTAAGTCGAGTCCAGCTCTTTGGGACCCCATGGACTGTAGCCTGCTAGGCTCCTCTGTCCATGGTATTTCCCAGGCAAGGATACTGGAGTGGGTTGCCGTTTCCTTCTCCAGGGGATCTTCCCGACCCGGGGATGGAACCCGCCTCTCCTGCATTGGCAGTGAAGTCTTTACCATTGCGCCGCCAGGGAAGCCCTGCTAGGACTTAGTAGCTATGAAAACCAGGCAAGAGTTACGTCTCTGAGTCTCAGTTCCCTCGTCTGTGAAAAGAGGATGTGAAATTAGATGGTTTCTTTGGTCCTTTCGTACTCTATCACTCTATATTTCTATAATTTTGTATCTAGTTTCTATGAGGCACATGGTCATTAGCAATACACCAGGTGACTCTCTTCAGCTTCATCAGACAAGCCAAGTAGAGGGATTTGTGAACCAAGTTTTAGTCTTTAGATGACAGTAAATGAAATATGAGTCACTGATGTGATACATTCTCCAGAAAAGGTAAATTTGATGTTTGAATACACAGAAATATATTAGGTTTTAAAATATCAAATTTCCATTTTGGTAGATCAAAAATGATTGAATAAAGGCAGTTTCCTAAAGTTCATGATCTCTCAAGTGAGACAGAAAAAATCTACTTTTCTCCATTCCCATCAGCATAGCTCATATTTGATGCCATACAAAAAAGAGAGTAATGGGCAAAGATAGAAATGCATTCAGTGAGCGGCGGTGATATCGAGAGGGGACTAAAAGGATGTTCAATTAATAGGGAAGAAAATAAATGCACTCTTTAGAGATGTAAGTCTTCTAAAACTTGAAAGAGAAGTGCAAAAGACAAAATATATCTGCATACATTTTTTCTGAAGGAAAAGTGGAGGTCGTGACTATGTAGTTTGGAAAAACTTAGACTCCTGTAAGGAAGAACTTTGGGGACAGAGCTGTCCATAGTTTGAATGCACATGTCAGTTTGCTGTGAATGTGGCTTTGCCAGGAATATTTAAGCCCAGGTTATCCTTGGGGACTTCAGGAGTACAGGGTAGTGGGTACAGTTCGTGGCTCTCATCTGGGGTAAGTTTGCCATCCAGGGAACATCTGATAAGATCGGGAGATACTTTCGGTTGTCACGAGTCTGAGGATGGGTAGGAGGGTACTGCTGGCCTCTAGTGGATGGAAACTAGTGGAAATGTTATTAAACATCCTATAATCCACAGGACAGCCCTCCACCAGGAAAGACCTATCTGGTCTAAAATGTGCTAAGATTGAGAATCCCTAGGGTAAAGATTTTAATAACGATAAGAAAAAGCAAAAGTGTTAGTCCCTCAGTTGTGTCCGATTCTTCGGGACACCATGCACTGCAGCCCACTAGGCTCCTCTGTCCATGGAGTTCTCCAGACAAGAACACTGGAGTGGGTAGGCATTCCCTTCTCCAGGGGCTCTACCTGACCCAGTGATCGAACCCAGGTCTCCTGTATTACACGCAGATTCTTTACCATCTGACCCACCAGGTTGATAAAGATATTTGCTTCCTAATATCCCCATTTTTAAAAAAGAATGTTAAAACATGCAGAAATGTAAGTGAAAAAAGGAACATCCAGCACTAACTTAATGAAAAGAACACATTTCTCATTGGAAATAAAAAGAGAAGATACTGCCTTGAGAGTAGTTGTCTCTGATTAGCGGGATTATTCACATTTTTGTTCTCTTTTGTTTAGTTGATTGTTTTTTCTGTTTTACCAGCTACCGCTTTTAAATCTAGACACAAAAAAAAAAAAGAGAAAAAAATCTAGGTTGAACTTTGAAAACCTGATATGGCCCCAAGGATCTAACAGCACATGGTAATAAGAGTAACAGTAACTGTGACTTCAAATTAGAGGCAAGCTTATGTGGAGACAGGCCAGCTCATTCACTCCCCATCAGAATGTAAATTGTTATAACCCCCTTTGGAAGACAATCTGGCAATATGATTGCATAGCCTTAAAAATATTTGTAGCCTATGACCCAGTCATTCTAATTCTGGGAAGCTAGCCTAAGGAAATAATCAAAAATAGGCACAAAGATTTATCCACAAAGATGTTCATTTAAGCACAATTTACACTAGTCAGAAATTCAATTTATAATGGCTACAAATTGAAAACAGCTTAAAAGAACAGAAATAGATGAATGCTTAGCTAAATTATAATAAAACCATATGATATATTACATAATCATTGGAAATAATAAGGGTCCAAAATATATAAAAAGGGTAACCCCAAATATTGGGTTAGCCAAAAAGTTCATTTGGTTAGTGAATATGTTATTCAATAAAGTTCTTCGTGAAAATGAAAAATGATATTTTTACTCAAAACCGAATGAATTTTTGGGCCAGCCGAATATACAAGTATACAAAGGCCCAAAAATGTTTGGCAGAAAGTATCTTAAAATGTTAACAGAAGATAAACATTTTGGGGGTATGAGATATGAGTGGCTTTTATTTTGTTCTTTTTAATATGTTTTTGCCTTTTTCAAATTATGTAAAATGGGAAATACAATTATTATAATCATATAAAAACACTGGTAAGATTTAGAAAATGCCAAATCTGAGTCCAATGCAGTTATGAATTTAAGGAATATCATCTTATTTAATGTTGCAACTATTTTTAGATGATGATTCCCATTTCACAGATGAGAAAACTAGGCCTGATACTCTTCATTCTCCATGTCTAATCTTAGCAATTATTCTCTCTAAGAAGCCTTCCTTAACCTCTGAAGTCTAATTAAATCATTCTTTCTCTGAATTTCCATTGTCTTTCTGATCTTTATTTTATTTTTTTTGGTGTGGGAGGGCCTGGGGAGTGGGTGGATAATAAGTAGTGCCTGGCAAGTATATGACACAAAGTATTGGTGGTCTGAATGAATGGATTTTTTAAAAAAAGAATAACTTACCCAAGCCAATAAGTGGCAGGGATGGCCAGGTCAGTGTAACTTCAAAGTGATTGTCATCACTGAATGTTCCATATGGATCATTAGGTCTAAAGTTCATTTCTCAGAACTTATTGTTGGAACAGAATGGAGCCTGGCCTAGAAGTTGTACATGTATCTGGCCCTAAAGACCTGAAGGCCTGCAAAGCGCAGCATGGATCTTTCTCTACGGAAGTGTGAGCATTTTTGCAATGCTTAGCACAGCAGCTGGTAATGATTGTTGCTTCTGTTTCCCTTTGAAATTCCATGTTCCTTTACTAAACAGGGCATTACTAATCTGGAGTTAGGGAATAGGTGAAGAACCTGATTTGCAAAAAGGATAACAGATTCATGAAAAAAAGCAGAGGTGTGTGTAGATTATGGTGTTTCTATAAGGCTTTGTTCAATAGAGATGATTTAAAGGCAAGCTTTAGCTGGCTGGTCATAATAGGAGCCATGTTATGGAGGGGATTTACACAGCAATTACCATGGTCCTTGCTGGTGGGTTACAATGTTTTAAGGCTCCCTGGATATTTAAGATTAATGTCTGAATCAGCAGTGTTATTGTTGCAGGACCTCAGTGCTGATGGGGAGCCATTTGGGACAGGAATTTTTACCCCTTATCAGAACATAAAATATCTCATAGTCTGCAAGAACACCAATGCCTATGGCTTGTAGCTGCCCTCAAAATAGGTTAAGTACCACGTTCATTGGTTTCTTCCCTTGGCAGCCAGAATGTGTCAAACAGTCTAGAGCTACTTTTGCTCATCCAGGTAATATGTTTAAAGTGGGAATTATGAAAGAAACAAGAGAGGGAGTGAGAAAGGGAAATTGAAAAAAGAAGAGAAAAGCATAGCGTGATCAAGACACAAAGTTTGCAGATAGATTTGATCCACTCTTCTTTAATATGGGAACAGTCCACGATGTCTAGCTTCCAGTCCAATCATCATGAAGGGAAATAGTCAACACTTACCAATGATGCATTTGAGATCAAGTAGAATAGAATACAGATAACAAGTAGATACACCGTGTATCTGGCTTCCCTTGTGGCTCAGATGGTAAAGGATCTGCCTGTAATGCAGGAGAACTGAGTCGGGAAGATTCCCTGGAGAAGAGAATGGCAACCCACTCCAGTATTCTTGCTTGGGAAGTCTGATGCACAGAGGAGCCTGGTGGGCTACAGTCTATGGGGTCACAAAGAGTTGGACACAACTAAGCGACTAAACACACACGCACGTGCACACATACATACCACTAATGATCAAACACCACTATGAAACACTGGCTGATTTGCCTATCTGTAAGTCTGATTGCATTTTCCTGGGTAGAGAAAGCAGAACATTTGGAAACTATCTAGGCCTCCCCCTGTGTCTCAAAATACTAATTATAAAAGTCATAGTTTATTGGTCACTTGCCGCATATCAGGTATTTTTGTTACATTTTTTTCATCCTAAAAGATCTCAGTGATAGAGGTATTTCTAGTGTAATTTTCCAGGAGAGAAGATTAAGGTTGAGAAATAGTAAGTTAGGTGCCTGAGATTAGCTAGTGTAGAAAGTGACAAAATTCAGATTGCAAATGAGGTCTATGCATCTGCACAGCTAACACTCATTTCCACACTCATGGACCACACTCTGGAGTCCATCACATTTGTAGGAAAAAGGTGGGCTTGAACAATTTCTGCTCCATTTGGTAAGTGAATTATTTTTTTTTAAGTCAGTGGCATTGGATAAGAATCAGAAAGACATGGTGTGGGAGCACAGGCAGGGTGGGATGGTATGGGGAAGAAAGCCACAGCAGTGAGGAACACACAGAAGGCCCCCAATCCTTGGTTCTTAAAGGAATGACTGCATCGGCATCCATGAAACATCCATGGAGATGGGAGGAGGAAGAAATGTTTCAGTATTTTCCTTCATTTTTCAAATGCACAGACTGAAATTTTACATTTTCATGCTAGTCAGTATACACATAAAAATCAAATTTTTGATCCAAAATATACATAAGATGACAGAAGGCAGTGTTTACTGAACACCTGCTAGTGCCACATTGAGGCATACATCTTCTCATCTAAACCTCATCACCTGCTTCCCTGCTTCCTGCAGTAAAGAATCTGCCTGCAATGTAGAAGACACAGGTTCGATCCCTGGATTGAGAAGATCCCTTGGAGAAAGAAATGGCAACCTTCTCCAGTATTCTTGCCTGGGAAATCCCATGGGCAGAGGAGACTGGTGAGCCACAGTCCATGAGCAGTCATTCAGTTGTGTCCAACTTTTTCCAATTCCATGGACTGTAACCCACCAGTCTCCTCTGTCCACAGGATTACCCAGGCAAGAATACTGGAGTAGGTTACCATTTCCTACTCCAGAAGATCTTCCCAACCCGGGGGTTGAACCCATGTTTCCTGTGTCTTCTTCATTGGCAGGCAGATTCTTTACCACTGTGCCACCTGGGAAACCCCGGGCTACAGTTGATGAGGTCGCAGAAGAGTTGGACACAACTTAGCAACTAAACAAAAGCAACAACAAACTTCATAAACTTGATTGCAAAGAATTCTATCCATTTATAGAGTTAGATGGAGAAGGCAATGGAAACCCACTCCAGTACTCTTGCCTGGAAAATCCCATGGAAGGAGCCTGGTAGGCTGCAGTCCGTGGGGTCGCTAAGAGTTGGACACGACTGAGCATCTTCACTTTCACGCATTGGAGAAAGAAATGGCAACCCACTCCAGTGTTCTTGCCTGGAGAATCCCAGAGACGGGGGAGCCTGGTAGGTGGCTGTCTATGGGGTCACACAGAGTCGGACAAGACTGAAGCAACTTAGCAGCAGCTGCATAGAGTTAGAAACTGGATCTTTGAGAAACTAAGCAACTTGACCCAAAACTGTTGAGCTACTGGGAAGAATTTATGATGGAACTCACACATCTCTAACCTCAAAGGCCAAGCAGTGGTCACTGTTCTACATGCTGATCTTGACCTGATTTTCTTTTACAAACTTCAACTGCGGGTTAAAAATTATTAACAGAAATTATCAACATAGGTTGTCTTCTGGTAGAAGAAGTAAAAACAGGAATGGGAGAATTTCCATCAATGCTTTTGTGTCTTTCTAATTTTGAAACATGAATTTAGTACCTATTCAAAACAAATTGTCAAAGTTAACTTTAAAGTGGATTAACATGAACATTAAGTTAAAAAATATAAATCTGGTTATTTATGGTTTAAATCCATATAATGGTCAAATCTAAGAAACATATGATGACAAAGAAAAAAAGCCTTAAGGAGAAACATATATTGAATTTTCTTCCCTCTCTCCCTATCTTGTCAATTAAAGTCAATAAACACTTATTGAGAAACTCCTACACATCAATCTGGGAATTATACAGCTTTTTAAAATGTTGCTAAGATTGTATGAGAAAAAAAGATTATAGGTGAAAAATAATTATAATTTAGTTTATATTGTTTTGCTCATAGGCTTATACATTATTTTGAAATTCTTTTCTGAAATAAGGAAAGAAAAAATAAATAAGCTAAATAAAACAAGTTTAAAAATCAAGTGTTGAAATACCATCTTTCTACAAAATTAGAAAACATCATTCATAAAAGTAACCTTTTTAAAAATTTTTTAACCATTTATCATTTATAATTATTATTGTTATTTTTTTTTTTTACTTTGCAATATTGTATTGGTTTTGCCATATATCAGCATGAATCTGCCAAGGGTGTGTACACGTGTTCCCCATCCTGAACCGCCCTCCCACCTCCCTCCCCGTACCATTCCTCTGGGTCATCCCAGTGCACCAGCCCCAAGCATCCTGTATCCTGCATCGAACCTGGACCGGCGATTCGTTTCTTATATGATATGATACATGCTTCAATGCCATTCTCCCAAATCATCTCACCCTCGCCCTCTCCCACCTTTTTAACCTCCCATTGTCACATACTACACAGAGAAATCACATTTTTCTCTTTACTTAGAGAAGTCCCATTTACGGACTAAGTAGACCCTGCTATAAATGTCAGCAAACAACATAAATGTGCACTTTCTGTAAGTTTCTTCTATTTTTGTTAATAGCAATTGACACGACCTGGAGTGATTATTGTGTGCCTGGCACTAAGTTAGATATTTTTCATGTGTTGGTGTTTAATTCCAAGAATTCCCTGGAAAGTGGATATAGTTGACCCCATTTTAGAGATGAGAAAACTGGGGCTCAGAGAGGACAGTCCTGTGACCAGAAAGAGATGAAGCTGGGATCTGAACTCCTCCAACAAAAGAATGTGCTCTCAATGATTGCATTTTCCTGATTTACAAAGATAAATATAGGTTCCAGCATGCCTGGGGAAAGCAAGGGCTCTGTTATTTCTTTTTTCTTCATTCTATTTTTTTTTTCTTGTTATTTCTAGCCAGGACTACCACCTGGTACCACCTTTTGTTCAAAAATGAGAATGGACATGGACCATCACAGATGGAGATCCACATTCCTATCATGGATTTATTCAAAAGCACGCAGATTTCACAAGAGGAAATGATGAGGCATTTTTCTGAGATGTTGAAAGTATTCTGTTAGTCACCAATGAAAAAAAAATGCTCTGAAAATTCCTCAAAGGTAAAAGGTAGCCTTTCTTCTCCCAAAGCTCTGATATGGTCCCAAAAGGAAATAGAAACTTGCATAATTCAGGCTCCAGTGATTCTTCTTTCACTCTTATTAACTGCAAATCTTTGCCACATTTTTCTTTACTAATTAGTTAAATGCTTAAGCTCCTGAGTCACTGGCCGTCTACTGGTTAGAGCTTGTTCTAACTCTTCCACCCTCAAATGGAACTTGCAAGGAATTAGACACTGCAAAGATTCTACATTCATGTCCTGAAAACAAGCCAGCAATGAGGTTGCCAAGAAGGACAGATAAGCATGAGTATTAAGACCAACTAATGCTGAGTCAAGGCCTTCCAATACATTTCCAGTGGGAAGAAAAGAGAAAAATTCTGTTTCTTCACTGATTCATGTATGTCTTCTTCCTTCTGAAGATTTGGATTTACATTGGTCCTCTTGTCCTTATTATATTCAAGAGCACAGTTGTATTGAGCCTGCAGTTTGAAAATGGCCTTGAATTTGTCTCCAGCAGTGATGGAGCCAGACATGAGGCCAACTCTCCTGTTCTCTGTAGCTAGAGGCCAGAAGTTTGTCAAAGTCACAGAATCTGAGAAAACCAGCAGCACATGAGACACGAAATGAGCATGTACAGGAGGTGGGAAGTTTGCCTCTTCCAGAAAAGTCACATCTTCAGCGTAGGTAATTCCAATCTTCACTACTCCATGCCAAGCAACGTTCCCAGTAGGTGCTCCATTAATCACTGTCATATAAACCACAGGAAAAAGCCATGAGTAGTATTCCCAGGCTTGTATCTAATGACACAAACAACTTAGTATAAATATATGACCTTCCACTGATCAGCTCCAAAATACTTTTCTAAAGGTTGCTTCGCCTTTACTCATTGGCAGAGTAGCTGTCAAAATGTTCACAGTTCCCCAGAAGCTGGATCCTCTTGGGCTTGCCTCATTCACATTCTCTGCCCTTCCCTGGATACCATTATCTTCCTAAAAAATTAAATCTGATTATATTGTGTGTGCACTTGCACCCTCTCTACTGTAATTGGGATCTCTACCTTTGCATGTAGGCTTCCCTGGTGGCTCAGAGGTGAAAGCATCAGCCTCCAATGTGGGAGACCCAGGTTCGATCCCTGGGTAAGGAAGGTCCCCTGGAGAAGGAAATGGCAACCCACTCCAGTATTCTTGCCTGGAGAATCCCATGGACTGAGGAGCCCGGTGGACTGCAGTCCATGGGGTCACAAAGAGTCGGACACGACTGAGTGACTTTACTTACTTACTTACTTACTTTTGCATGTAGAATGGAGTCCATGCTCGTTAAAAAGGAATAAAAGACCCTCCTCAGTCCAACTGCAACCTGCTCCTCCAGCTTCATCTCCACTATCCTCTTCTTCATCCTCTCCATTCCCTGATGTCACCACAAAAATCATCTTCCATTTCTCACCATTTGCAGAGGATACCAAGCCCAAATTCAATAGCTTTGTGCACTTCTGCTCCTCCACTTGGTGTTGTCATCTCTTCTATCTCTACTGAGAAAACATTGCTCACCCTTGATGAGCTAGTTCTTGTAGCCTCCTCTGAGAAGCCCCAGATGGAGTTAGTTATATCTTTCCCTGTGAGAACAGCAAGAAAAAGCAGCTTTCTTCCTGCACATATCTCACTACTCCACTGAAATAGCTTACCTAAGCCTGTCTCCCTATCTCCCCATTAATCTGTGTATTTCTAGAAGGTGGATCATTTTCTATTTTTTAGATTCCCCAGCACCTAATATAGTGCATATCAGGTAAAAGTTGCTTAGTAGCTATTTGTAGAATAAATGATAAGCGCATTGGGTGACTTGGCATATGATAATGATGTTGGCATTCCCAGAAACTTCCCATGTGATCAAATAGGCAGGTTCCCCTGCATTGCCGCAAGCCTTATCATCACTTTTGAGAATGTCTTCCTTTGCCTCTGAATATCTTGGTCTAGCAAAAATGGCAAAGTCCCAGGGAGCAGGAAACAGAAGGAACCACCTTCAGGCTTCACTAGTACCTCACACCTGCTCAGAACAGTAGAGGATGCTAACGGGATGCTAAGAGGTGCTGCAATCATCATCTATTTTCCTGAACATGATAAGGCTGAATAAAATGCTCTGCAAATTACACGTACTTGTTAAAGCTTGAGCACTGACTCCATAAAGCAAAATTATAGAATGCCAAGGCCAAAGAGACCTTGATATTAACCACTATTTTTGTAGAGACGAGAACACTGAGACTCAGAGAGGAAAAGAAACAGGAACATGAATATAAACAATAAATTCAGAAGTGTGCCCTGGACTATAGTAGAAAACATTCCCTAATAGATGAAAGGGGGTGCCTATTTAAAATGTTAGCTTTTCTGTGCCTGCCTAAGAAATATTCTGGCACAGCTCTGAGCCACCCGGCTCTGCACTGGATCCCAGCTCCCCGTGTAAAGCAGAGCAAACTTGGGAGGCTGACATGGACCTTGGTACCTCTCGCTGCTTTTGGGGAACACTGACATTTTTGTTGAGGGTGACTAAAAGAGATGATTTGCCTTGGTTAGAAATTAGTCAGATGGCATTTCCTTAGGCTTTGCTTTCATTTCTCAGAGAAAGGTTGAAATGAATGGAGGACTCGGTCTTCTTTTCAGATTATTTCATGAATGATCCATAGTTGTTGAATAATTTCCAGAAGCCTAGGGCAAGAGAACATGATAGTGAAGGGAACACCAGGACCTTTCCAAACACAAGGAAAGGTCCGACAGGTGCTAAGCAGGGGGCCTCAGGAGAACTCATGACAAATCCTGGATCCTGATTTCCTGACTTGTGAAACAAAGGACTTTGACCAGGTACACTCTGAGTCTCCCTCCTGCTCTGGGAATCTTTCAGGTCTCTGAGGCTACTCGTGAATGGTCATTCACGAGACACCTCTCTTGCCTCATGTGTTGGGCTCTGTGGTTGGCCCTGAGAAGGGAATGACACCAAGATCCAATCAGTCCCGCCATCATGGAACTACAGGTGGAGACAGGCAATAAACCACTGGAAAACACCCATGGCGCAAACGGTAAAGTGGCTGTCTACAATGCAGGAGACCCTGGTTCGATCCCTGGGTTGGGAAGATCCCCTGGAGAAGGAAACAGCAATCCACTCCAGTACTATTGCCTGGAAAATCCCATGGACAGAGGAGCCCGGTAGGCTACAGTCCATGGGATCGCAAAGAGTCAGACACAACTGAGCGACTTCACTTCACTTCACTTCACCAATCATAATGAAAGAAATAGTGAGGACTTGAGGTATTCGGTTCCAGAACATAAGGAATCACATGGGGGTGGGGGTGGCATTCATTTTAGATGGGAGGTCAGGAATGTCTTCTCTTAGGAGGGGGCTTCTAAGCTGAGACTTCACCAAAAAAAGAAAAAAAACACTAGCAATTAAAAAAAATTAAGTCTGGAGCTTTCAAGGCAGAGAGAATAGAATGTACAAGAGGCTAAGAGGGGAGAAAGTTCGGCCTGTTGGAGAAATTGAAAGAAGACACTTGTGACTTTTGAACAGTGAAGTAGGGAATGGAAGGGGATTGTACAGAATGAAGTGAGAAGGGGAGGCAGGCGTGGAAAGGTCAAAATGTTGATTTCAATATCACAGCAAGGGGGTTCATTAAGTGAGAAGGTAACACAAGTTTGGTTTACGTTTTGACTCTGACAGCTGTTTGGGGAATAACCTGAATTGGAGCCAACACTGGAATTGAGAGCTCTATCAGGAGGCTATTGAAGGAGACTTGGGAAGAAATGACTGTGGTCAAGTTCAGGTGGAAAGAGGTAGATGAGTTTGATGAATATTCAGACCTCTTGTATTTGGTCAATACAGGACCTCTTGATGGACTAGTGTTTGGATAATCATTTGGGCAGTGGGAGTTGTTACTGAATTAGGGCTAGGTGCAATGAGTATACAAGATGAAGAGGATGTGGTCTTATGTCCAGACCTTTAGGAGCTCACAGTTCACACAACTCTCACAGAAGCAGGTGAGTTACATTAGTTTCAATAGCAATCTGTTGTACAATAGAGTTACAATCGACATGTTCTTTTATTTTCACAACATGGAGGAGAGAGACTTCTGTAACAGAGGAGAGAGAAGAGGTTTCAAAAAGGAGTAGGCCTGTGAGCTGGGCCGTGAATGACAGGTTCTGGTTTAGCAAGCAGAGAAGGGAGAAAAAACACTAGAAAGCACAAGAGCAGAGCCAGTGTGGTGTGAAAACACAGGCTGTGATTCAGGAACAGTGAGTGGTGTTAGATTGGGGCCAATTCTATGAGTAAGTTGGCCTGGTGGCTCAGTGGTAAAGAATCCGCCTGCCAATGAAGGGGACCCGGGTTCTATCCCTGGGTCAAGAACAACCCCTGGAGAAGGAAATGGCAACCCACTCCAGTATTCTTGCCTGGGAAATCCCATGGACAGAGGAGCCTGGCAGACTACAGTGTATGGGGTCACAAAAGGGCTAGACATGACTTATCAACTAAACAACAATTCAAGGAGTGCATTAGAAAGATGAGGTTGGAAATGTAGACTTCAGGTTGGATTTTGGAGGGTTTGAAACTCTACTGGAGGTATCTGTATTCATTAAGAATTTTAGAGTAGACATCATTAGCTCTAAGATTGGAAAGATAATTCCAGGGATGAGACCCATAATGGTGCGGGATTAGCTTCATCACTGAGTGATCTGACATTGGAATGGGTTCCAAGTTATTCTAAAACTCTGTTACTGTGGTGAGTACAGGAAGCTGACATATCACCCCTTTTGCCAGGTCTGTTCTCTGAACCAAATCAAAAATGAAGCAAAAGGTAATATTCATATCAAACAGCTGTAGAGATGGACCTTGTGCCAGACACTGTTCTAAATGCTTCATGCATCTTAACTCATTAAATCCTTACAACTCTGAGCAAGTAACAGAGTAGAAATTTAAATCTCAGCTCTTTGAGGCCATGACCAATGCCCTTATCCACAAGGTCTTTTTGCCTCTGAATGAATGTAACATGAAAATATTACCTTTATTATACAAACACCACATTGGAAAATGGTCTTATACCTGCAGGCAAGAGGACTTCCTCATCTAAACCCCAGAAGTATCTGGCTTTTAGGCAAAGATGCACCTGCCTGATAGATCTGAGACACATGGAATGCTGGAATAGCTCAGATTTCAACAAGAAGTATTTCATAAAATTCCTTGCATGGACAAGAACAATGGCAAATATGTATGCTTTCTGAGCAGTCCATTTCTGGGCAGTGACGGGTAGGACTCAAGTAACTGGATTACATGTGCCTGGGTTCTCCTCCCAAAGCTTGAATTATACGAAGTATTCCTCCTCTGGGGAGTGACAGTTGCCCCTCTGAGAGAGATAGCACTGGTATATTAACATGGGACAACTTATCCCCCATGGAAGGGAGCACCAAGAGCAAATGAGGTCACTTAGTCGTGTCTGACTCTTTGCGACCCCGTGGACTCTGGCCTACCAGGCTCCTCTATACATGGAATTTTCCAGACAAGAGTATTGGTGTGGGTTGTCATTTACTTTTCCAGAGGATCTTCCCGACCCAGGGATCGAACCTGGGTCTCCCACATAGCAGGCAGATGCTTTACCATCTGAGCCACCAAGGATCGTGTGCACCAAGAGCAAAGGAACTCACCATCTGAAGCCTAGCACAACTGAGACTGCCTAAAAGAGATACATGGCTTGATGGAAGAGAATACAATATACTTAGCACTGAAATTACGTTGACAGAAAATCAACATGTGGATATTCTTTATTCAATAAACAAATATTCATTGCCTACAAGGAGTCCACCATTATAATTAGAACTATCAATAAAAATATTTAAGATCTTTTATACTACCAGAGGGCTTCCCAGGTGGCTCAGCTGGTAAAGAATCCACCTGCCAATGGAGGAGATGCGGTTTTGATCTCTGGGTAGAGAAGACACCCTGGAGAAGGAAATGGCTACCCACTCCAGTATTCTTGCCTGGGAAATCCCATGGACAGAGGGGCCTGGCGGGCTACAGTCCATGGGGGTCGCAAAAGAATCAGACATGACTGAGCGATTAAACAAGAACAAATACTATCAAAGTATAAATCCTTCATTTAACCAGAAGTTCTGAATAATTCTCAATAAACAAATTTATTGAATCCAGAGATAATTTCATATCCTTTCTGCTGTGATATGTTTTTATGTGTATATCTATAGGCATTAAGAGAAGCAAGAACAATTCAGACCTCATGGAATCCATAGAGTTTTAGAAATGTTAAAGTCACCACATTCCTAAGATGCCTGCCCCCTGCCTTGATGTCATATGTGATAGTGAAGTGAAATGGAAGTCACTCAGTCATCGCTCAGTCATGTCTTTGCGACCCCATGGACTATACAGTCCCCCATGGCATTCTCTTGGCCAGAATACTGGAGTGGGTAGCCTCTCCCTTCTCCAAGGGATCTTTCCAACCCAGGGATCGAACCCAGGTCTCTCGCGTTGCAGGCAGATTCTTTACCAGCTGAGCCACAGGGAAGCCCATCATATGTGATAGATAGCATACAGTTTAGTGGTTAGAATCCTTTGTGCTGAGGAGATAAATCCAAATTAGAAATATTTTTTCACTGAATGGTGAAGAACTGCAAGCTAGATTTCCCACAGTGAGCTAGTCCTACATGTATCAACATAATCCCATGGACGGAGGAGCCTGGTGGGCCGCAGTCCATGGGGTCGCTAGGAGTCGGACACGACTGAGCGGCTTCACTTTGACTTTTCACTTTCATGCATTGGAGAAGGAAATGGCAATCCACTCCAGTGTTCTTGCCTGGAGAATCCCAGGGACAGGGGAGCCTGGTGGGCTGCCGTTTATGGGGTCGCACAGAGTCGGACACGACTGAAGCGACTTAGCAGCAGCAGCAGCAGCTCAAAACACTGTAAAAGAGTTACCCAAGTTTATTAAAAACTAAGGAAAGAAGATTGGGTAACATGGATGTCTGACAGTTAGGAACCACTGGAGTTACACAATAGTAGCTTATCACTGGGGCTTCCCTCTTAGCTCAGTTAGTAAAGAATCCACCTGCAATGCAGGAGACCTGGGTTTTATCCCTGGGCTGGGAAGATCCCCTGGAGAAGGAAACGGCAACCCACTCAAGTATTCTTGCCTGGAGAATCTCATAGACAGAGGAGCTGGCAGTCTACAGTCCATGGGGTCTCAGAGTCAGATACAACTTAGCGACTAAACCACCACAACATATCATTACATGACCATTTGTGATAAACAAAAAAGTGAAGTGTGTACACATAAACACACACACACACACACACACACACACACACACAGAGGTGAGTTTGTTATAAAACAATGGCAAATCTTTGGAGAGAGGTCCCTGTCTATAGCTTTTCAGAAAGAGGTAGAAGTAACGATAATCAAGAATCACATAAGCTTCCTTTCAGCTGTAGAAAACAGCAACAAAGCAAAGCTTCACAGCTTGTGCTTGCTTGAAACTTCACTGTTACTGGAGGTGAGAGATCATCGATAAGAACCTGATGCAAAGAAAGAGGTGGGAGGTATTGAAGTTCAATGCAAAATGGTGGCCAGGGAGAATCCGCTGGATTAGGAGTCAGCGGATGTTGTCCTGCTGCCTGCTGATCTTGTGTGAGCCTGGTCAAGTCACTTCAACTTGGAACGTGTCAGTTTCCTAATCTGGAAAGTAGGAGAAGTTGCTGCAAATTGTGTCTGAGTTCCTTTCATCTTAAAGATGCTAACATCTTACGTGCAGTTCTAGAAGTCCAACTCATATCTCTGTCAACTCCCTGTACAGTGTGACTTTATTAGAAAATGTAGTTTAATTATCATTCATTCTTCCCATATCCATAGCAGATATGACAAATAGCCAATATAAGTAGCATCAGTTAATGATAAATAATAAATCAAGTTTTTCTGACACACACACACCCAAGCTATTAGATCATTATCTTAATGCTCCCTCAGAGTGAGAGAATGGACAGAAAACATGTTTGTTTTCCATCTTGAACGTTACTGAACCACATTCCATATAATTTAGAGTAATTAAATCAACACATTAATACATCTATAATTGGCCAGTGTCGATTTTTCCCAGACACAGGAAATTCAGATATACATGTTTTTAGAATCTGTCTTCTTATTTTCAATATGATCTATTTAACTAAGTATCCAAAGAGCTGGGTGGGTTAATATGAAAATGCCCAAGGCAATAATCTAAAATGTACAATTTAAATCATTTGATTTTAAAAAAACCTTAGACCTTTTTTAAAGGCAATTCTTTACCTTTGTGGCTGAAATTCTAATCTGCTACTTCCTCTTATGAAGATCAGGCAGCTACAAAGAAAGATGTCAAAAGGTAATCCTAAGCCTCCACAGTAAAGAATCAAAGGAAATCAAATAATATAAAAAGAGAAATACATTTCTGATATCACAAATCTTATTACTTGGGCTTGAAGACTGGGTGACCATGGGATACAGCCTAAAACATAGGACCTTAATCTTAATATTGATCATAAAAAGATAAAAAAAACCAGAGGTCACTCACGGTGGAATTATAAGGTTCTGATACAAGCAGTCTTCAACCACGTAGTGTTAGGCATGAAGCAATTAACAAATACTCCTGTGTTCTTGCTGTTGAGGGAAGTGGGATGAGTAGAAGGGACATTTAGTGGTACTGTGCAGAAATGTTCATTCATTTTTCTAAGATGCAGAGTATTTATTTTTAGCATAGACTATACATTTGAAGTAATGTTTTTCAGTAAGAAAAACAAGCTGAAAATAATAACCTGCTGCTGGAGAGAACAGAGGATGGCTCTAACAGAATAATTAGCATGCCTGCACCAAACAGAAAACACGGACTCCACAGGCATGAAAGAGACAGTTAAAGCTAAGATGAGCAACTGTTCCACTTTCCCAGGACTGTACAGGCTTTAACACTGGAAGTCCAAAGTTTCCAGAAACTCTTCAGTCTGGGTAAATCAGGACAGCTGGCGTCCCCAGCTGCAGCATCTTGCAGCCATCCTATAACAAGCAAAGATAGAGGGTCTTCATTGTCAGTGACACAAGACTTGAGAGATAGAAGCATGAAGGCCTTATAGATGCTGTAAATCAAAAGTTCACGGAAGCTCCCAGGACCAAAATGAGATGGTCCTCTTAGCTATGTTGTGTAAATGCATCATTAATTGTTGAGCAAAGAACCAGTAATTAAACTACAAACCCATCACATAGTCTCTCTAGTGTCCTGTGTGTAGGTTTGTGAAGCTTAAATATCAAAGACTGATTCACATGGCCCCAATCCATCTTCTGCCCAGGAAGACTCAGCATTTTTATCAAAGACCCCTTCTTGTTCATCCCTGGTTCTATTAAAACACAGAATTTGCTCAAGACGTGGCTCTAGACCAGAGCTTCTCAAATTGGAATCACCTTGAGATCTTGTGAAATGCAAATTTTTATTTGGTAGAAGGGGATTGGAAGGGGTCTTTTCCAATGAGTTTGCTCTTTGCCTCAGGTCACCAAAGTACTGGAGCTTCAGCTTCAGCATCAGTCCTTTCAATGAATATTCAGGGTTGATTTCCTTCAGGATTGACTGATTTGATCTCCTTGCAGTCCAGGAAATTCTCAAGAATCTTCTCCAGAACCACAATTTGAAAGCATCAGTTCTTTGGCACTCAGCCTTCTTCATGGTCCAGCTCTCACATCTGCACATGACTACTGGAAAAACCATGACTTTGACTATAAAGACCTTTAGCGAGTTACTTTACCCATCTCCAGCTTATTTCCCTATCTGTCCATGAGTATGATGCTAATACCTCTCACTTAAGGATTATTTCAAAGAATGAATGAGATCACCAGTGTGAAAGTCAAGAAGCAACCATCAGAACTGGGCATGGAACAGCAGACTGGTTCCAAATAGGGAAAGGAATACGTCAAGGCTGTATATGGTCACCCTGCTTATTTAACTTATATGCAGAGTACATCATGCGAAATGCCAGGCTGCATGAAACACAAGCTGGAATCAAGATTGCTGGGAGAAAAATCAATAACCTCAGGTTACTGACAGATGACACCTCCCTTATGGCAGAAAGAAAGAAGAGCTAAAGAGCCTCTTAATGAAAGTGGAAGAGGAGAGTGAAAAAGTTGGTTTAAAAGCCAACACTCTGTGGGAGAGGGAGAGGGTGGGACGATTTGGGAGAATGGCATTGAAACATGTATACTATCATGTAAGAAACGAATTGCCAGTCTATGTTTGATACAGGATATAGGATGCTTGAGGCTGGTGCACTGGGATGACCCAGAGAGATGATATTGGAAGGGTGGTGGGAGGGGGGTTCAGAATTGGGAACTCATGTACACCCATGGCGGATTCATGTCAATGTATGGCAAAACCAATACAGTATTGTAAAGTAAAAAAATAAATAAATAAATAAATAAAGAGCAAAAAAACAAATAAATAAAATTTTAAAAAGAAATAAAGGAAGTTCCTCAAACTGAAGAAAAATTATCCTAGATGAAAGCCTGAAACTGTAAAAAAGAATAAAAGTTCTAGAAAGGTAAATATGTATACAAATAAAATAATACTTTTAACAACAACAACAACAACAAAAACCCTCAACATTCAGAAAACTAAGATCATGGTCCCAAAAATCACTGCAGATGGTGACTGCAGCCATGAAATTAAAAGACGCTCACTCCTTGAAAGAAAAGTTATGACCAACCCAAACAGTATGTTAAAAAGCAGAGACATTACTTTGCCAACAAAGATCTGTCTAGTCAAAGCTATGATTTTTCTGGTAGTCACGTATGGATGTGAGAGTTGGACTATAAAGAAAGCTGAGCACCAAAGAATTGATGTTTTTGAACTGGGGTGTTGGAGAAGATTCTTGAGAGCCTCTTGGATTTGCAAGGAGATCCAAACAGTCAATCCTAAAGGAAACTAGACTGACTACTGGAAAAATCAAAGCTTTGACTAGACAGATCTTTATTGCAAAGGGAGGTGTCATCTGTGTGTCTGAGGTTATTGATTTTTCTCCCAGCAATCTTGATTCCAGCTTGTGTTTCATGCAGCCTGGCATTTCGCATGATGTACTCTGCATATAAGTTAAGTAAGCAGGGTAACAATATACAGCCTTGACGTATTCCTTTCCCAATTTGGAACCAGTCTGCTGTTCCATGTCCAGTTCTGATGGTTGCTTCTTGACTTTCACATTGGTGATCTCATTCATTCTTTGAAATAATCCTTAAGTGAGAGGTATTAGCATCATACTCATGGACAGATAGGGAAATAAGGTGGAGATGGGTAAAGTAACTTGCTAAAGGTCTTTATAGTCAAAGTCATGGTTTTTCCAGTAGTCATGTGCAGATGTGAGAGCTGGACCATAAAGAAGGCTGAGTGCCAAAGAACTGATGCTTTCAAATTGTGGTTCTGGAGAAGATTCTTGAGAATTTCCTGGACTGCAAGGGGATCAAATCAGTCAATCCTGAAGGAAATCAACCCTGACTATTCATTGAAAGGACTGATGCTGAAGCTGAAACTCCAATACTTTGGCCACCTGATGCAAAGAACTGACTCATTTGAAAAGACCCTGATACTGGGAAAGATTGAAAGTGGGAGGAGAAGGGGACAACAGAGGATGAGATGGTTGGATGGCATCACAGACTCGATGGACATGAGTTTGAGTAAGCTCCGGGAGTTGGTGATGGACAGGGAAGCCTGGTGTGCTGCAGTTCACGGGACTGCAAAGAGATGGACACGACTGAGTGACTGAACTGAATTGATTGATGTGAAGAAGCTGGCACCACACCTAGCACTGAATAGGAGCTTAATAAGTGATATTTCCCCTTGCCAAGTGAATGGTTTGGGGGTACAAGAATTAATAAGACACCCATCCCAGTTGTCACAGTCTACCTGAGAAGACAGGAAACAGAGACATACATGTTGCTGTTGCTTCTTCCTTGTAATCAGTATATTAGAGACATACAATGAGAAAAAGCCAGCATCTATTTATAGGAAGTTCATCATGTTTATGTGCTCTGTTGCTTGACAGGGTACATCTGGGGAACTTCAGGTTTTTCTGTCGTTGGTCACTGTTTTGGTTTTTGGTTTGTAGGGTTTGGTTGGTTTCACTTTACTATAGTTTTGAAAGCAGACATGATTTGGCAGATGTTTAGAGTAATAGGTGTGCCTTACTTTTGATGTCTTTGAGAACACAGAGTCCTTGAGGACTGGAGCAATGTCTTTCTATAGATTGTATTTTCTAACAAATAGTAATAATAAAGCATTAAAAAATGCTCCTCCAGATTACAGAAGAGGCTATTCTTTAGGAAGCAGAGTGACTTAGTGTGAAAAAACTAAAGAAAACCAGCATATTCCACATGAATCTTGTTCAGCTTGACAAGGGGCCAACATGATTAGTGAGTTAACAGAGAAATTCGAAATGAATCCTGTAATTTACTTAGGACTTGGAAGAAGTCTTAAACCTGGTATTTCCCAGATAAACCAGTGATGGTGATTTGAGGCTGATAATGATGATCCATTGGAAATAGAATTGCTGAGCCAGGACTTAGGAGACATGGGTTAAATTCCCACTCACATTGCTAACTGGATGTGTTAAATATCATTCAACATTCCAGTGACACTGTAATTTACAATGAATCCCACTACCATCTCATTTGATTCTTATACCCTTCTTTGTAATATAACTATCCCTATTTCACAAATGAGTGAGTCAAGGCTTGGGGTTTATAAATGATCAAGTCTCAGATACTAGGCTAGTCCACAGCGGCACCAACTATGAACCCCAGCTGCATCTCATTTCCAAAGACTTCACTCTTCCCACTAGAAGTCAGCCATAAGCAATATCAGGCAGTTACTTTACTGTCTGTGCCTCAATTTCTTCATATGTTGGACCTACTTACTTCACAGTGATAACATGATAAAAATATGAGTTAGTAATGGAAAAGAGATTTGAAAGTACAAAGTCCTGTGGAAGCCTAGAGTGTTACTCGGATGGTTCAAGAAGTGTGGCAGTGAAGCAGAACAAGGCATGCATGTCAGTAAACCCACCACCCTCAGTGAAGTCTGTGAGCGAGGCACCCTGAAGTTTTCATTATTTTTTAGTTAACACTCTGCATTTCTAAAAGCCTCCTGGTGTATTTTACTTTCACTTGCCAATTTTTGTTAATCCCACTTGGGCTGAGTCCAAACTTGAAACAATTTCATCTGAAAAAATTTTTTTTTTTCAACTTCCATACAGTTCAGAGTATAAAGTCCTCTTTCACAGAGAATAAAAACAAGGTTTACAGTGGAAATGATGTTTTCGACAGGCCAGGGGCCTCTTTGCTTCTCAGCCAATCATCCAGAGCTGAGCGAGTAGAGGGGGGAGTCTGGCTTCAGAGGTCAGACTCAACGTCATTTCACCCAGCTCCTCCTGTGAAGAACTTTGTGAATGTCCTGGGCTTGCAATGAACTTATGACGCTGGAGCTTGCTTCCATGAACCGTATAGTTTGGGAGAGTAACTTCTCCAATCATCCAAAAGAAACACGGGCTACGGATCAGGATTGGTCTAAACCGGCTGGATCATTAAACCTGAAATCCAAGGCTGTTAACAAGGTAGGGCAGGTGGGCCCCATGCCAATTGCCTTTGAGCCTCGGGTAGACTTTACTTAAACAAGGCCATGAACTCTTTCAGCTACCTCCTTTCTTTAATGCTTCTTAGCGAATTTGACGGAGAAGGCACTGGTGACCTACTCCAGTACTCTTGCCTGGAAAATCCCGTGGACAGAGGAGCCTGGTAGGCTGCAGTCCATGGGGTCACTAAGAGTCGGACACGACTGAGCGACTTCACTTTCACTTTTCACTTTCATGCATTGGAGAAGGAAATGGCAACCCATTCCAGTGTTCTTGCCTGGAGAATCCCAGGGACGGCGGAGCCTGGTGGGCTGCTGTCTACGGGGTTGCACAGAGTCAGACACGACTGAAGCAACTTAGCAGCAGCAGCAGCAGCAGTGAATTTGAAACAAGTGATGAATTAAGAGCTGCTATTACCGAGCATACAGAAATAAAGCCTTCCCCCCAGATGGGCTAGAGAAGGTTATCCAGCCACATGACAGCTACAATCCAGTGGTGACACACCTAGGATGGACAAAGGATGGAAGAGGGTCAGGAGTGCAAGAGGATCACAATCCCCCATCCAGTTCTGGGGCGAGCTCGCTGTCCCTGAAATCAGATGATACCCACAGAGAAGGGCAGAGCCTCAAGATGCAAGACAGAGGCCTCAGCCCTGGGTCACCTGTACCCAGTTCTCACCTGCTTTAGTAAGAGCCTTCTAAAGTGCCCCTGTGCCCCATTGTTATGCAAGCTAGGCCCCACATCACATAGGACACCAGGGTCTTCAGAGCTGAAGAATGATGATTTGGATGAAATAAGATAGGTATTAAGGTAAAATAAGAGAAATGAAGCCTTCGCTTTCTGTTGCCCGTCCCTTCCCAGATTATGCCCAAATCTGATGACGCCTGCTCATGCTCGGAGCTGAGCACGGACTGTAACTCACCAAGCTGCTCTGTCCATGGGATATCCCAGGCAAAGATATTGGAGTGTGGGTTGTTATTTCCTCCTCCAAGGAGATCTTCTCAACCCAGGGATCGAACGTGCATCTCCTGCATTGGCAGGCAGATTCTTCACCATTGAGTCACCTGGGAAGCCAAACTGTGCCACCTACATTTGTCCAAGTGGGCCCTGATCTTGGTTGCCTCCATGCTTTTGGACCTGATAGCCACTACCTGAATTCTCATCCTCAAGGCTCCACACCACCTTCATCCCTCTTTATGATTCTGAATGTGGGTCAGATTTTTCTTCCAGAAAGTTTTCCTTGATTCCTCAGACAGTACTTGGGGGCTCCTGGCCTCTACTCCCAGCGTTCTCTGTGTTTACTTCCATCTAAGTATTTATCTTTCCATTTCTTGCCTTTGTTGCCTTGTACTCAACCCACTGTGAAAGAGTCTAACATTTTAATATATTGTTCTCTACAAACTTGGGATAAAGAATGACATGCAGGACTTCCCTTGTGTGTTAAAAATCTGCCTGCCAGTGCAGAGGACATGGATGCAATCCCTGGTCAAAAAGATTCCACACACCACAGAGCAACTTAGCCTATGAGCCACAACTGCTGAGCCCATGTGCCCTAGAGACTGTGCTTCACAACAGGAGAAGCCGCTGCAAGAAGCCCAAGTGCTTACAACTAGAGAACAGCCCCTACTCAGCACAAGTAGAGAAACCCACACAGAGCAATGAATACCCAGTGCAGCCAAAAATAAATAAATAAATACACACTAAACCTTTATTAAAAAAAAAAAAAAGGATGACATACAGACAAATCATGGCATCTTCAAGGTGGAAGAAAACTGCTGATTATTGCACATTTTCAATAAGCCTTGCTTGGTATTCCAGGTGACTTATCTCATCATACCATCCCAAATATACCCTGAAACTGATATTATTACCAATATCATCATTTTACAAGTAAAAAAAGCTTCCTCTCAGAGAAGCTATGTAATTTTACAGAAACTGTCCCAAGGTCACACCAAGAGCAGGATATTCAGATCTGTCTGTGTCCAGACCTCAAACCAGCTCTGTGTCACTGCGCTGCTTCCTTTACTCCTAAGGATTTATATTTTTGGTTTGAATCTAGCCAAATGCCAACTGTGCTTTCAAATTTCCTCAGACAGTGACCCGTGGGTACTATGTTGAATCACCTAGAAACAAGGTGCTCATTTCTCCAGCTTCTGGGAATGCCGGTTGCTGATGGGAATTGCCCTTTGTGAAGGCAGCTCCTTCGCCTTTTTGATGATTGATTTACTTGTTTACGGCTGCATGGACCTTCACTGCTGCCCATAGGCCTCCCCTAGTCTCAGTGCACAGGCTTCTCATTGCACTGGCTTCTCTTGTGAAGCACAGGCTCTAGGAGGGCAGCCGTCAGTAGTTGCAGTATGTGGGTTTAGTAGTGGCGGTGCACGGGTTTTGTTGCCCTGTGGCATGGGGGGATCTTCCCATACCAGGGATCGAACCCATGTCTCCTGCATGGGCAGGCAGATTCTTAACCACTGGACCACCAGGGAAGTCCTTGACAATTTTTTTATATGCTCCCTCCTGGGTTCAGCCTAATCCAGTGACTGGTCGATACAGAGGTATGGTCTGTATCGTAGGCAAGGTCTCTGTTTCAATTCAGGAAGACTGCAGGGTCATGCCAGCCCCAGAGTCCCTGGGATTTGCCGAGGCTTCAGCTGCACCTGTGCTGCTCTTCAGTCTCTCCCTCTGCCCCTTCCTGCTTCCCTCAATCTCTTACAAACATTGCTCCAGAGGACGCTACCTAGGACACTTCCTGCAGATACATCTCCACCTCCATCTCTGTCTCTCAGGAACCCAACCACAGAGAAGATGATAGAAAGTCCCTAATTACAAATTACTAATCAGAGTAAGACTTTCAAGCAACCTTTTAGCAGTGGTTTAGGGACACAATGCATCACTATTTGGGGGTAAAATATATCCCCTGAATGTTATCACTTGATCGAGATGTTGTAAAACTCCCAAGTCTCTTTTGCATGCCTCTCCACCACCATAGTATTAGGCTAGCCTTTCAGGTGTGCCCTATGGTTAGGGAGGCAGAGCCCATGAGCACCAGCAGCTCAACACAATCAAACTAGTCCTGTCACTGAGACGGCAGTGGCAATTCCTGCTTTCAGAAAAATGAGGACCCCTTTTTCAGTGCAGCCAGTCACTGCTCTGCTCGCCAGGTAAGGTTTTACGTAGATGTATTTTTAACTTGGATAGTGCTCAGATAAAAGTAGTAAATGATGTAACTGGGAGTCCAAAATCATGCTATATACCCATTCAGCCATCATACATTACTTGTTAGAATCAACACTCACAGTTTAAAACATCTTGCCTCATTGTCATAGCTGTCATGAGATTATATTGGGAAAATGTGAACAGTAATGCCTAGAAATGGAAGAGAGTTTCACCCTAGAGAAGACTCTATGTGACATATGATCATCATAGCTACTTTTATGGCGTTCTTACTCTAGCCTAGACAAATATGTATATTGTTAGATTGCTATTGTTATAAAACAACTACTGTTATCATTCAGCAACTTTTTTTCTTCAAATACCACCTAATTTATTGGGCGTTTACTATTCTGGAATCATATCGCTAAGCAGATCCCACGCTTTATCTCTCAAAAGCTCTGCAGAATAGGCACCCCCTCCCTCTTCCATTTCATGGGTGATAAAAATAAAGCTTACAATGTTTAAATATCTTACTGTGGGCCTAAGCCAAGTTTCAAATCCAGGTCTGCAGAATCCAAAACCCTTGGTTTTAATCAATGCAATGCACATGCACATTTTGCCTACATAACAAGTCTCTCTGATGGAATGGCATTTGGAAGAGAGAGAAAGTAGTCAATCCATATGGTCCTATTGAGTAGTAGTAAGACAAATGAGAAGAAATTACAAAGCAGACAGATACTTAACATAAGTGTATCAAACGACCCGGTTCAAACTGTTGTTCAGTCACTACTTTGTGTCTGACTTTTTGCAACCCCAAGGACTGCAGCAAGCCATGCCTTCCTATCCCTCACTATCTCCTGGAGTTTGCCCAAGTTCATGTCCATCAAATCAGTGATGCCCTCCAACTATTTTATCCTCTGTTGCCCTCTTCTCCTTTTGTCTTCAATCTTTCCCTTTCAAACAGATCAAAGTCCAAACTCTAGGGACAGTCAGACACAGCTGAATATAGATACTCAACTCTTGGGCAAGAACAGGTTTCCTCTGTTGGCTTAATTCTCAGGGTTAGACAAAGATCGCCACAAGAACATTGAGACTCACAAACTATCACTTTAGCAACTCTACCAGAGAGAATGTTTGCCCTTTCCTAATTGTGCTATAAGAATCCTAAGATTGGTTCTGAATAAGCTGACTTTCATCAGATACACTCCTCAGAACTGGTCACTTCAAGGTGGTTTACAGTTATGGTCCAGGACTGGGGAATATGTTGACTCTGGATCTAGGAGGTCAGCTTGGGGGTGCTGGAAACTCCTTCCAAAGTATGTGGGCTGAGACAAGGGGAGGAGAGATTTTCCAAATGAGAGACTGACAGAGAGTGAGAGATCCTCAGAAGACAAAAATGTCAGAGGCCATCTACAGTGAAGAATAGATTTTGACATCTCATAATACACTTTGTTGGAGACCTATTCATATCTCCCTGGCTCTTACAATGTCTGTACACACCAGCCCAGCCAATTGCTACTCCTCTGCTCCTTTGCTAAAGACTAAAGATTGTTCTGCAATTCTGGCCTCTCACTTACACTTTGGGAATTAACTCCTCTCCATAGCAGATATTAATATAACCAGTAATTGTGCAATCTTGTGAATAAATACCCTAGGAACCTTACCTCTTAGGTTAGGTAATTCTGAGGTTCCTAGACTTCCTCTGCAAGATTAAGCCCTAATGATCTAAAGCAATAACTTGATTTAAAATACACTCTTTGTTTATTTCCCTGTCAATCCCCCATGGAAATTCTGCACATCCCTACTACATAGGGATACCAGGATAACCTCACAAATAAACTAATTGCACTTAAGTCCTATCTCACAAGTCAAAAATAAGGTGATAGGCTGTTTCATGTGGTCGTGAACTTCACAGCAGTCAAAGCATTCATGAACATAAGAAGGCATTTGCAGAGACTCGGGAATGAAAGGGGTGATAGAACTGAAGGACCCATGTTTAGATCCTGCTGTCCTTTCTAAAGCTAAGTTGAATCATTATTTATCTGACTTCACTCTTACAGAAAAAAAGACTTTAATTCATGCTTTGGATTCTGAAGTTTATGAATGAGTTAGAAGAGTTCTCTGGGGAGGACTTTTTTTCTAGCAGTTGTTGGAAAGGACTATATTCAGCCTCTTTTGTTGTGGCACATTCTTACAAAATGACCTTCTTTGTTTGCTCAGCTCTTCTTCAGCTTAGGAAGTGCTCAAGGTTACTAGAATATGTCATTTCCTTGGTCCTGACTAGTTTTAAATTTTAACACCCACCATCATCCAGGCAGAGAATGAGCCTTCAGAAAAGATTTTCTAAAACAAAGGATGCATGCAGCTGCCACAGAGAAGTAGGTGAGGGTGTGTCATCAACGTAAGTTCTTTGAGTTCTTTTGGACATACGCCCAGGACACAGAAATGTAAAGGAAGTGATTTCTTTCAAAATAAACTTATCAATCAAAAAAAGAGAAAGAAAATAACTATTTCGTCTTTTTTTGATGTGTGAAAGAATGCATGTCATTTGGAACTTATTCCCAAGTGATATCTTTTATTTCCCTACTGGTAGTTTTGCACAACTCACTCATGAAATACTAATGATAGGTAGAATTTGTTGAGTGGTAACTCTGTGCCGAGCATGATGAACACTCCTTAATACAAATTATTACACTGACTCCTCTCAAGAAAACATGTGCATGGCATCAGCATCTGAAGTTCACACAACAAGGAGAGGCAGCTCTCCGTGTGTCTAGTGGCATATTAGTAATGCCCTCTAAAGGTGACGCTTAAAACAGTGAGCATTTATATGGCTCACAAGACTATGGGGAAGCTGGGCCATTTTCTCAGCCTCAACTAGGCTGGCTCATGCATCTGTGATCAGCCATGAGTTAAAGATGGTTTCAGGGAAGATGGCTCTGCTGAGCTCTTTTGAACTCACTCACATGTTTGGGGTCAAGTGGCAATTGGCTAAATTATGGTGCTCTTGGTTGAGTCAACTGGGCTCTCCATCAGCTGGCCTCTCCATCAGCTGGCCTCATGCTCCAGGAGGCTAGAACAGGTTTGTTTTTATATGCTCACAGGTTATTACTGTTCCTCTCTGATAGAGTGCCTGGAGCCATTCCCATATTCTGAATGCCGTCTCACAAGTTTGGGGTCTACTGGGCCCATCAGGTCCCTTAATCTATGAGCTCTGGTTTTATTAGCACAACCCAAGTTTGGGTTCTGTTTTGTTTTGTTTTACTTTTCCTTTACCTTTTAAGATTCCTCTTCCTTTTAAAATTTCACCTTCTTTGAATTCATAGATACACAGAATAAACTAGTGGTTACCAGAGGGGAGAGGGAAGAAAGGAGGGGCAAAATAAGGATAGGGGAAAAAGAAGTGTTATGGGATTATATGAAATCATGTGTGTGAAACTTTTGAAAATTATAAAAATACTATAGAGTTTAAAGAATCTGTCATCATTAAAAGATTAAAAATTGTGCCTTCTCTTTTTTAAGTATTATGATCGTGCTTAAGTCTATAAATCTTTAAAAAATCTTATTGCATTCAATTGAATTTGGTTACTCATCCATGGAAAATGATAGGAAAGAGGACTCTCACCCCCATATTTGTATAAATGACTTTGAAACCAAAGGGCAGGTATCTGCCTTTCTCTCTTGTCATCTCTTCTGTGAGTTCAGACCCATCTTTGAGTCAGTGGCAAGGCTATAAACAATGATGCTGTTATCTCATCTGTTCATTTATTATTCAGTGGTCCTCTGCCAAGACACTCTTCAATGCAAGGCTTTGTAGTAGCTGCTTGGGACGCAAATGGGTGAAAACCAGTCTTGGTCCTTAAAGAGCTAGCAGGCTTCTGGATGAGCCTGTGATGTAGAAAAAATCTCTTCAGGTAACCTTGGGTTTGTTGAAATACACACATCTTTGGGGGTTTCTTCTGTGCTCTTCTTCTATGCCCGAGAGGACTCTTGTATAGAGAAAGAAGTCTGTGTGGCTGAGGGTTATCGGGGAGGACTGTCTGGCTCCTGAGCTGTCTTCTCCTGCAGGCTTCCCTAGCGGAGGAGATGCCCTCGTTCGTCCCCAACCACCCTGCCAGCCTCCTCTGCCAATGTCAGGTGCTGCTGTGGCCTCCCGTCTTGAAGTCTGCACAATGTGGGGCCCTCCTCTAGCGTCCAGATCTCCTCCAGGCTCAGAAGCTGTCACCCTCTGGGGGCTGGTGGTCATCATGCATAAGCTGTGGGTCTCTCTGCACAGGTGGCAGTGTGCGAGTTAGCTTCAGCTCCCTCTTTGTTCCCCCACCACCCCTGCACTGCACTGCATGGTAGCTTCTTGCTGACTGTGCTTCTCTGAAGGGCTTGCAGACTCCCAAGGCTCTGCCCAAGGATGCAGGAATCAAGTTCTGATGCTGTCAAGTTCTCTTCAATGATATTAGGTTTCCTTAGCCTCCAGCTTGATACTTCACACCAAGGGGTAAAAGGAAAAGCCAGGGGAAGGCTTGAGAACATATAACATGATAGGCTTTACATTTAACAAGGATGGCCTGATTGCTAAGTTGGGAGAAGACTACGGGTGAATCAAAGGCGGAAGCAAGGAGGTCAGGTACCATACTATTGAAATAATCCAAATAAGAGATGATGGTGCCTTGAACCAGAGTGGTCATGCTAGAGATGGTGAGAAGTAGGTGGGTCCTAGACATATTTTAAAAATAGAACAAACAGGGTTTGCTAATGAAATAGATGTGGGGTGTGACTGAAAGAGGGGAATTAGGAACTTTGCACCTAACGTAAGGTTGTGCAAAAAGTTCATTCAAGTCTCTCTGTAAGACAGTATGGAAAAACCTGAACAAATTTTTTGGCCAACCCAATAGAAGGATGGAATTCCATCTACAGAGCGGGAGAAGGATGCAGAGAGGCAGGTTGGGGACAAAAAAGTTGGGAGTTAGTTTCTGGTACAATCTTATATATTCACATGGAGATGTCAGACGTAGTTGGTTATAATTCTGTGGCAAACTCAGAGGAGACCCAGACTTGGTGCGTCATTTTGGGAGTCATCAGCGTATGGATGGTATTAAAGTCGTGAAACTCCATGCCAGTGAGTATAGATAGAGAAAGGTGATGTTCAAAAACTGGATCCTAGAGCACATCAAAGTTTGGTAGTGGGGAACTGGGCATCAAAGAGCAGAGGAGATTGAGATGGAACCAGTGGAAAACAGGAGAATGGTATCCTGGAAGAAATGAGGAATGCTTTTCACTGCAGAGGGAGTGGTCACTTGGTAAAATGCTACCAATAGGTTAAGGAAGATGAGGTTTGCAACATGCAGGTCTCTGGAGAGACATTAACAAGAGACATTTCATGAAGTGGAAATGAGATAAGCCCGAATGGAGCGAGTCCAAGAGAGAACAGAGAGAGATACAAAGACAATAAACATCTCTTTGAATGAGGTTTGCTAAAAGCAGGAGCAAAGAATATGTGGCAACAGCTGGAATATGTGGCATGCAGAGAAGGGAGTTTTTTAGGATAAGAGGAATTACACACCAGCTCTGTTGCTAATAAAAATATTTGTGCAGAAGAGATAAAGGATGCTTGTAGGGGTAAGGTCCTTGCATAGAGAAGAGAGGATGGGTTCTGGTGTAAAAGTGCAGAGATAGGTTCTGGACATAAACACAGATGTGTGTCATTCATACTGACTAGAAGAAAGTGCAGGATATAGGATATAGTGTCAGGATATAGTCCAGATATGTACAAGGTAGAAGTGGTGGGGAGACTGTGAGAAAATTGTCTTCTGCTTCCTTCTATTTCCCCAGTTAAACAGGAAACAAGAGCAAGAGATGGTAGGTCACTGTGCAGTCAAAGCTTTTTGGAGCTGCCGTCCTGGAATGTAACAAGTTGGAAAGAGTGTGGTGATAGGAGAGTGTGATGGTTGAAGCTGAGATTACAGGGAAGCGGTGGTTATTTGAATGCCGAGGTCTGGGGAGGGGGGATAGAGAGAAGGCAAAAGACGTAAGAGATCAGGTGACTGCCAGGATTGTCTTCACTGATACTGAAATCACCAGCTGGTGATATGAACAGTAATTAAAATTATGAGAATGAATCAAGAGTTATACACTTTTCAGAATAAAAAGGGAGATGGCCTTGAATCACAGGTCTGCAGATGCCTGTAACAAGGAGAGGGGTGAGAGGTATAAATTGATGATATAAACTTCAAAGCGAATTTTCAGAGAAGAAGGAAGAAGAATCTGGATACAGTCATGGGAAAACAGGACGACATCTCTCCCATCTCCAGGCTAATGATAGAGGGAATCCAAAAAAAAAATTACAAATTAAAATAACTTTGTGGGGAGACAAGATTCCTAGGAGTATCTGAGTTTCTGTTAGAGCAAGAAGGTAGAATAGAATTTACTAGAGTTTACAAGGAAGAGGTTAAGGATATAGTCATTGTTTGTTGTTTAATCATTAAGTCATGTCTTTTGCAGCCTCCTGAACTGAAGCTCGCCAGGGTCCTCTGTCCATGAACTCTCCCAGGAAAGAATGCTAGAGTGTGTTGCCATTCCCTTCTCCAGGGGACCTTCCCGACCCAGGGATCGAAACTGCTGCTCTAGTCGTGTCTCCTGTGTTGGAGTTGGATTCTCTACTGCTGAGCCCCAGGTGATATCGCTAATGACTGATCTGGAATTGCAGAGAGCACAGTGGAAAGATTTGGGAATTGGGAAGAGGTGGAGAGGGATCTGGATATTACATACGGAGCTATACACAAACATATTCAGGGGAGAAGGAATGACCTAGGGCTATAGGGTTTCTTACAGTGTCTGATGGAAACGATGGTCAAGATGGCCTCCAAGACACTGGTGATAAGGCTGCGACCCAAGTGGGAAGTAGAGTGTGCGGCTTTTCCTGGTGCTCCCAGAACCCTAGGACACTCTTTTCTCTCCTCCCAGTGGTCTGTGGAAACTAAGGGAGGCAGGGTGTTACTGGGAGCAATAAAGTTTGATTCCTTTTTCGCTCTTGCTGAATGTTCTTTGCTTGGTTCATTCATTAATTCATGGAACAATATCTATTTGAGTCCAGCTGAATGTGGGCTTCCCCCTTTAGCTCAGTTCTTAAAGAATCTGCCTGCAGTGCAGGAGATCTGGGTTCAATTTCCGGGTTGGGAAGATCCCCTGGAGGAGGAAATGGCAACCCACTCCAGTATTCTTGCCTGGAGAATCCCATGGACAGAGAAGCCTGGCAGGCTATAGTCCACGGGGTCACAAGAGTCGGACACAACTTAGCGACTAAACCACCACCACCACCAAACCTGAATGCTAGAGCAACAGCATTCAGCACTTAGCAGCCGTGAGACAAAAGTCAGTTTCTTCTCTCATGGAGGCGTCAGAGTATTTGCAGAAAATTGACTTTATTCATTCAGCCAACAAATACTCGGAGGGTGACATGGTCAGATTTGCGTTTTCCTCTTAAAGCTTGATCTGGCTTTACCAGGGAAAATGGACTCAGGTAGGGCATGGGTGAGACGGAGCAACCAGTTAGTATGTCAGTGTTGCAGTCCAAATGAGAAGCTAGAGAATAGAGTGGGAAGGTACAGAGATAGAGGATGCTTCCAGGTGGCTCAGTGGTAAAGAATCTGCCTGCCAATGCAAGAGACACAGGAGACGTGGGTTCGATCCCTGGGTCAGGAAGATCTTCTGCAGGAGAAAATGGCAACCCAGTCCAGTATTCTTTCCTGGAAAATCCCATGGACAGAGGAGCCTGAAAAGCTGCAATCCATGGGATTGCAAAGAGTCAGACAGGGCTTAGGGACTGCACATGTGCATAGCGATAGAAAGAAGTGAATGGATTTGAAATACATCTGCGACCATATGTAAACTATGGTGATGGATAGGAAGGAGGTGAGGGAAATGATAGTGTCAAAGACAATTTCTACATTTCTGACTTAATTGCCAAATGAATAATGATGTCATACACTGAGACTGGAAACAATGGAGATGACCAGTTTTAGGGGAAGAGAATCATAGGTTTATGTGACCTATTCAGATGAAGTTAAAGTAGTCAGCAGAAAATATTAACACTTGATATTTGTTGTATATTCTGCTCTACATCAGGCATCCTCCTAAGCGCTTAACAGTTATTAAATCAGTGACTGTATGCATGCTAAGCCGCTTCAGTCATATCTGATCCTTTCAATCCCATGGACTACAACCCATCAGGCTCCTCAGTCCATGGGACTCTCCAGGCAAGAACACTGGAGTGGGTTGCCATGCCCTTCTCCAGGGGATCTTCCCGACCCAGGGGTGGCGTCCTCATCTCTTATGTCTCATGCATTGGCAGGCAGGTTCTCTACCACTAGTGCCACCTGGGAAGCCCCGTTATAACAAGATGGCAGAAATTCTTCTCCATGTTGTAAAGGAAGAAACTGAGGCTCTGAATGACTAAATAACTCCCAGGGTCCCATCTTCCTTGGTGGCTCATATGGTAAGGAATCTGCCTGCAATGCAGGAGATCTGAGTTCAATCCCTGGGTCAAGAAGATCCCCTGGAAAAGGGAATGGCAACCTACTCCAGTATTCTTGTCTGGAGAATGCCATGGACAGTGGAATCTGGTGGGCTATACTCCATGGGTTTACAAAGAGCTGGACACAACTGAGAGACTAACACTTTCACTTTCGGGTCACACTAGCTGCCAGTCCATTCCAAAGGCCCTGGCTTACCCACGACTCTATGCTGTCTTCCTAGGGGTTACTTAAATATCTGAATATCTAACACCTCAAAGAAGGGATCTGGGCTGGAAATAGAAGCTTCAGCCGTAATCAGGGACAGTATGACCCAAGGGGAAAAAAATTTAAAAAGCCACACGTAGAACAGAATTACCAAGAGTCTGAGAAATTGGCAGAAATAAAAGGAGTTCTAGAATGTCGTGTTGAGAAATGCTTGCTTTCTAAAGGGGGTGGGTAGGGGAATGAGTTTCTCAGGGCTACCATATAAGAAAACAGCACAAATGGGTGGCTTAGAACAACAGAAACATATTTTTTCACGGTTCAGGTGTGAGCAGAGTGGGTTCCTTCTTAGGGCTGAGAAGGGGAGCTCTTCCAAGTTCCTCTCCTAACTTCTGGCTGCCGTCATTCCTTGGTGTCCCTTGGCTTGTAGAAGCATCATTTCAATCTCCACCTCTATGGTATCTTTCCCTCTGTCTCTGCATCTCTCTGGGTCTCCAACCTCTCTCTCCTTATAAGAACATCAGGAATGGGATTGAGGGCCCATCCTATTCCAGTACAGCCTTATCTTAATTTGATTATATCTGCAAAGAATAAGGTCACATGCATAGGCATGAACTTTGGGAAGACACTATTCAACCCACTACAGTAAGAAAAATGACATTATAACAAACCAGTTTTTTTCTACCTTGGTTAGGCACCCATACCTTCCAGTTTTTCAGATCACTTGATTTGAGCTCCTCACCAAAATCCTAATTTCTTCCTCACTGTGAATGTTTGTGATCACAAAGAGCAGTTACTTGGTCAGGACTTCTGCTAGATGGTCACATTTCTCTTTTCTCTAGGTCAATGGTTATTAAATTTGTTAAAACAGATGCTGGTTCTAACCCCCAGAGTTTCTAATTCAGTAGTTCAAGGGTGTGACCCCCCAAATTTGCATTTTTTTTAACAAGTTCCCAGGTGATGTTGATGTTGATTCTGCTAGTTCTGAACCACATTTTGAGAATCACTGCTCTAGACTCCAAGAAAACTGCTTTCTCCAACTCTGTCCTTGGGTAAAAAAGCTCACAGTTACATCAATTATTTATTTCTCTGTTTCCTATCTGTAGTTTGTGACTAGATGCACCAAAACCCCCAACAGATGCAAGAATGCTGGTGCTTATGCTGACATTGTTACCCTAATCATGATAGTTACCATTTTCTGTACCCCACTACAAGTTTCAAAGTGCCTTCCCAGCCTCTATTTTTTTAAATTTTTTAATTTTTTTTTAATTTTAAAATCTTTAATTCTTACAGGCATTCCCAAACATGAACCCCCTCCCCATAACATCTCTGTGGGTCATCCCCATGCACCAGCCCCAAGCATGCTGTATCCTGCATCAGACATAGACTGGCGATTCAATTCTTACATGATAGTATACATGTTAGAATGCCATTCTCCCAAATCAACCCACCCTCTCCCTTTCCCTCTGAGTCCAAAAGTCCGTTATACACAGCTGTGTCTTTTTTCCTGTCTTGCATACAGGGTTGTCATTGCCATCTTCCTAAATTCCATATATATGTGTTAGTATACTGCATTGGTGTTTTTCTTTCTGGCTTACTTCACTCTGTATAATCGGCTCCAGTTTCATCCATCTCATCAGAACTGATTTGAATGAATTCTTTTTAATGGCTGAGTAATACTCCATTGTGTATATGTACCACAGCTTTCTTATCCATTCATCTGCTGATGGACATCTAGGTTGTTTCCATGTCCTGGCTATTATAAACAGTGCTGCGATAAACATTGGGGTACATGTGTCTCTTTCAATTCTGGTTTCCTCGGTGTGTATGCCCAGAAGTGGGATTGTTGGGTCATACGGTAGTTCTATTTGCAATTTTAAAGGAATCTCCACACTGTTCTCCATAGTGGCTGTACTAGTTTGCATTCCCACCAACAGTGTAGGAGGGTTCCCTTTTCTCCACACCCTCTCCAGCATTTATTGCTTGCAGATTTTTGGATCGCAGCCATTCTGACTGGTGTGAAGTGGTACCTCATTGTAGTTTTGATTTGCATTTCTCTAATAATGAGTGATGTTGAGCATCTTTTCATGTGTTTGTTAGCCATCCATATGTCTTCTTTGGAGAAATGTCTATTTAGTTCTTTGGCCCATTTTTTGATTGGGTTGTTTATTTTTCTGGAATTGAGCTGCATAAGTTGCTTGTATATTTTTGAGATTAGTTGTTTGTCAGTTGCTTCATTTGCTATTATTTTCTCCCATTTAGAAGGCTGTCTTTTCACCTTGCTTATATTTTCCTTTGTTGTGCAGAAGCTTTTAATTTTAATTAGATCCCATTTGTTTATTTTTGCTTTTATTTCCAGAATTCTGGGAGGTGGATCATAGAGGATCCTGCTATGATTTATGTCTGAGAGTGTTTTGCCTATGTTCTCCTCTAGGAGTTTTATAGTTTCTGGTCTTACATTTAGATCTTTAATCCATTTTGAGTTTATTAAAAATATAGAACGCTTCACGAATTTGCGTGTCATCCTTGCGCAGGGGCCATGCTAATCTTCTCTGTATCGTTCCAATTTTAGTATATGTGCTGCCGAAGCGAGCACCCAGCCTCTATTTAATGTAACCATCTCATGAGTGATAAGTTGGATCTTGTTGCCCCATTTTACCAAAGAAAACTTCCATTCAGAGGAGTTCAGTATCTCAAGGAACATCGTCACCTGCTGGTAGTAGAAGCTTTGTCACAAATTCCCGTCTTTTCATTCCAGGGCCATTGCAATCTCAGCTCCTCAGCAGCTGCTTCATAGATTCAGAACCCAACTCTTGATGAAAAGATCTGGGTGGAGCTCCATGAAAAATGACTACAATTGAGACAACTTGCAATTTTGTTTTCTAAGGTATTTTTGCTACCAGCTACAAGATCAAGGTGGTGGCGATGTTCTCTTATTCCCTTCCTCTTATCCTAGAAGAGGGCTTGCCAGCCTAGTTCATCAAAGTACTTTGTTCTCTGCTCCCTCTGTTTGTCCAAAAGGCAAGCTTTGTATATACATGTCGGAGCACATTTCCTGACACTAGTTCTCTGAAGTTGATCTGTCCCTCCTGACTTTTCTGAGGAACCAAGGCAGGTAAACATGATGTGAGCTGTGTTTTCTCTTATTGCCTCAACCTTCCTCCTCTATGACTTCACCTGTTTTCAGGATCACATATCTGGCAAGAGGTAAAGATGAGATTTGAACCTGTCAAGTCTACATCCCTAACCATTTCATACTGCCCTGCTCCCAGACCTCAAGAGTCCTCATTTTCTAACAAAGTCTTACTAAATTCCTGAACCTGACACGGTGTAACCAACTCACCCATGTTTGCATCTTCTGTGTACTCCAGTAAGGCCGACTCCTCTGAGCAGCAGTTTCCAGCTCACCTGTCATGCTCACTCCTGTCTCTGTGACATACATCAGAGTCATCAAAAACACAAGTTCTGGAGCCAAATAATTCTAAGATATAACTTCTCACTTCTTCCATTACATTGTAACCTTGAGCAGGTCACTGATTTCTGTAACCACCATCTCTTCATCTGTAAAATGGATACAATAATATCAACCTTGCTCAGTTGCTATGAGAGTTAAATGGATGATTTTTGCACTGAGTGGCATCTCAGTAACTGGAGCTCTTCTTATTGGCATCATGCTATTGCCCCAACCTAGAGCACTGGATTTACTCCTTTTGCCCAAATGTTCCTAAATGCTCACCTCACTTTGTCCCCACATGAAAACACCCTGACTGTAAGCAGATAGGGTAGCGATGTGGTCCCAGAAAAAGAGAATCAGGCATGGCTTTCTTGACATAAAAGAAGCCATTTTGTGATCTAAGCCTGGTTGCAATGCTTGTCTTTGAACTGGTCTCAGTAATAACAATCCTAAGAGAACAAAAGGACAAATTTATCAGGCAAGAGAAGTAACAATAGAAAGGATAACAAATCAGTTGCAAAGACTCCCTGTTCTATTTCAATGGTAAAGACTAACCTAAGGCACTGTCCTGAGCTGTTTAACAGAATTTAAATCATGCTCAAGTGATCAACAACCAGACCAGCTGGAATCTAAGGAATGATCATGTTGACTGTTTCTGACCCGCCCCTCCTTCAGTTCAGTTCAGTTCAGTTCACTCGCTCAGTCGAGTCAGGTTCTTTGTGACCCCATGAATCGCAGCATGCCAGGCCTCCCTGTCCATCACCAACTCCCAGAGTTCACTCAGATTCATGTCCATCGAGTCAGTGATGCCATCCAGCCATCTCATCCTCTGTCATCACCTTCTCCTCCTGCCCCCAATCCCTCCCAGCATCAGAGTCTTTTCCAATGAGTCAACTCTTCGCATGAGGTGGCCAAAGTTTCAGCTTTAGCATCAGTCCTTCCAAAGAAATCCCAGGGTTGATCTCCTTCAGAATGCACTGATCGGATCTCCTTGCAGTCCAAGGGACTCTCAAGAGTCTTCTCCAACACCACAGTTCAAAAGCATCAGTTCTTCGGCATTCAGCCTTCTCCACAGTCCAACTCTCACATCCATACATGACCACTGGGAAAACCATAGCCTTGACTAGACAGACCTTAGTCGGCAAAGTAATGTCTCTGCTTTTGAATATGCTATCTAGGTTGGTCATAACTTTTCTTCCAAGGAGTAAGTGTCTTTTAATTTCATGGCTGCAGTCACCATCTGCAGTGATTTTGGAGCCCAAAAACATAAAGTCTAACACTGTTTTCACTGTTTCCCCATCTATTTCCCATGAAGTGATGGGACTGGATGCCATGATCTTCGTTTTCTGAATGTTGAGCTTTAAGCCAACTTTTTCACTCTCCTCTTTCACTTTCATCAAGAGGCTTTTAGTTCCTCTTCACTTTCTGCCATAAGGATGGTGTCATCTGCATGTCTGAGGTTATTGATATTTCTCCTGGCAATCTTGATTCCAGCTTGTGTTTCTTCCAGCCCAGTGTTTCTCATGATGTACTCTGCATAGAAGTTAAATAAGCAGGGTGACAGTATACAGCCTTGACGTACTCCTTTTCCTATTTGGAACCAGTCTTTTGTTCCATGTCCAGTTCTAACTGTTGCTTCCTGACCTGCATACAGATTTCTCAAGAGGCAGGTCAGGTGGTCTGGTATTCCCATCTCTTTCAGAATTTTCCACAGTTTATTGTGATCCACACAGTCAAAGACTTTGGCAGAGTCAATAAAGCAGAAACAGATGTTTTTCTGGAACTCTCTTGCTTTTTCCATGATCCAGTGGATGTTGGCAATTTGGTCTCTGGTTCCTCTGCCCTCCCCTCCTTAGTTGACTCCAATCAACTAAGGCTTGGACTCTTGTCTACTGCCCAAGCCCCTTCATGAATATGCATGTACTCATGGATTATGACATCTCCAGTTTGCTGTTCTGAGAGACACTACTTTGGGAAAGATTTCCCAGTGTTCTCCTGACATGCTGCAAGCAATGATAGGTCCTTCCTTCTCTTTGGCTTGGTTGTGTCTTTGACTGAACACCCACCAAGAGGTGAACCCAGTTTTCGGGTAACATGACAAGTCATGCTATAATCTCCATTATATTTTAATTCCTCTTGGAACCTTGGTGCACTGTAGAGGAAGTATTTTCCTAACATTATGGCCTGTTTATTTCTCTGCTCTCTGTCTCTTTCACACACAATATGGCTATACGTAGAGCTCAACTTGGCCTCAGAAGTTTAAATGCCTGACCGCTTTCTTCTCCTTTCCCTTCCAGCAGCATCAAACAAACCTTGCCATATAGCAGGTGGTTTTTCATCTAGGTACTGTTGCACAGGTCAGGTGTGATGACCTTTCTTTCTCCTGCCTCCCTGCTTCTTAAACTGGGTAACATTTAACATCTCTACAACCAAATTCAGGGTTGTAACCTCCTCTGGAAGTCTTCCTTCTTTATCCAGTGATGCTGGGTGAGGAGCTCCAAGGCTGAGTTGTCACACACAGTGAGGTAATATTCTCTTTACATGCCTATGTCTCTCCTCCAGACTCAGCTCCTTGAGAAGATCCAGGACTTTGCTCACCGTCATATCTGCAAGGATCTACACAGATGTAGTATTTGTTGAATGAGTGAATATCTTTATGAATTAGCATGAGAATGTCTAACACAGTGGTGGGCACACAGGCTGCTCTAAATCACTGCTTGCTGTCTTGGTCTCAGTTAGATAAGTATGATGCTTCTGGAGCTCTTAGCAGATTTCCTAATGAAAATGACTTGACCGGAAATGAAGCCCATGAGTTCTGCATGAGAAGTTGTGAGGCACCTTATGAAAGATCATCTTCTGTCTATGGTGCCCAATTGAACGCCACATCCCAAACTTTCTTGCTTCCATTCACAAACTTGAACTCTCCTAGGGCCAGAGGGACCATGGCCTCCAAGGTTGAGATGAATAGGCTGTGGGCAAATCCTATTTCTAGATTATCACCAGGTATGGCAGGTGAAGTTGCTACAAGTCAAGGTATTTTGCCAGGAAATTTCTGTATATTCACATGGCTTTCCAGTAAAGTACAAACAAACACCTAAGTGCTTATCACCTCCAGACATTGCCCTTCCCTTCCAATCATCCTTTGGAACATCACCATCATGCTCCTTCACTCCTCTCCTTCCAATGCCCTCCTCCACTCCCACAGGGAGTTGCCTAGGTGCTGCCTCAATATTCACAGCATACAACCCATCAAATCAGATCTGCCCATCTCCCAGCCAGGCTCACTAACTGTAAAGCCTTTGCTGGGCTTGAAAACGATCTCCAAGTTCACATTTGTAAGCCTGAGGCAGTTCTCTGGTGTTTCAGGATGGGGAAAAAATAACACTTTATTTCTTTCCATTTCCATTTCAGTCATTGTGGCAGCCGTGCTCTGATTATGAGGCTGCTGGCTGGTACAGTCAGCAAATGACTAATTCCAGCAGCATTTTGGTGTTAGTTAAACTGCAGGGAAAGAAAAGAAAAGGAGAAAATAGAAACATCATTAAATGCTAGGTTGGAAATAAAATACTATCTGGGACCATAGACTACATCAGAAGATGTTCATTCAATGCTATTCGATATCCAGGCACTGGGGAAATAAAACAGCAAAGGAAACGGGGTTCCCTGTCCTGGCCCAGGGTACAGGCTCTGAGAGAATCATACCTGCCCGAGGTTTGGAGAAGCCATTCACTGCTTTAGGAACAAAAATGTGTATGTAAAGTATGGAGTTGAACTAGAGAGCTGGTACCTACACATCTTACCACTGGAATATCTCTTTTGTTACTTTTGCCTCATGGATCCAATACCTTAAAAGGATTTCAATCCAAAAATTAATGATGGTAATTTCCAATCAGTACTTTAACCCATTTCCCATTCTTTAACTGATTGAAGATATACAAATAACTAATTTGTATATTACCATTGCACCGTCCCAGGTGGTGCAATGGTAAAGAATCCGCCTGACAATGTAGGAGACACAGAGGCACAGGTTAAATTTCTGGGTTGGGAAGATCTCCTGGAGGAGGAAATGGCAACCTACTCCAGGGAGTTCATTCCAGAGCCAAAGACAGATGATTATATATCCAAAAGTATTTGTTGAGTCCCTTCTACGCTGCACCCTGGGGCTAGAGTGGTGAATAAGACAAGCATAGCCACTGGCTCATACATGGATAATACCCTGACCCAGAAAGTCAGGTTCGTTCCTCCCAGGCCTAAAGGGAGTGTGGGAAACTGCCCTTCATCTCTTCTGTTCTGCCTGAAAATGAATACATCAAAACCAAATAGAATTAAGAAGGCATGAGTCTGGGACAAATGCTTTAAAACCACTGCTTAGTCTCCCTAGGACTTGGGTCATATACCTTCCTTAACCTTTCTAAGCCTCTAATGAGACCTACCTGACAGGTTTTCTGGAAAGATTTAGGAAGATAATGCACTTCACATAACATACCTGGCATACCAAAGGTACCCCATGAGGAAAAGGATTAAACATTGAGGAAGACAAAAGGAGCCCTCTGGATTTTTTTTTTTCCTTCAATAACATCTATGTCATACTGTATGAGCAGTGCTATAGCACCACGTACAAATCAAAATAAATTTCATTCATAACTTCAACATCCTTCCCCAAACCTGACTTTTATTTGCCTATGTCCTTTCTCTAAAGCTGAAACTCCAGTACTTTGGCCACCTCATACGCAGAGTTGACTCATTGGAAAAGACTCTGATGCTGGGAGGGATTGGGGGCAGGAGGAGAAGGGGATGACAGAGGATGAGATGGCTGGATGGCATCACGGACTTGATGGACATGAGTCTGAGTGAACTCTGGGAGTTGGTGATGGACAGGGAGGCCTGGTGTGCTGCAATTCATGGGATCGCAAAGAGTAAGACACTACTGAGCGTCTGAATTGAACTGAACTGAACTGATGTCCTTTCTCTAAATGATCACAAACACATACGCCATCAGAGAAGCTATGATCAGGGTGGAATTGACATTTCTGGATTTACAGCTTTCTTATTTGATAGAGCATGGAGCATTGCCATGTTTACAAACGTAATTTGTTAAAGCTAGAGAACATTATTTGGGCATTATTTTTTTAAGTGCTTATGTTGCTACCAATATTCACCAGTATAAACAGCATAGCAAAGCAGAAAATGTGACATCGCTCTCACTCTAAGTGCTTAGAATAGGCCCTCAGGATTATAGACTTCATTTGATGAATAGTATTCCAGTTGTCACCAGGGTCTTTTGGAGAACTGATGGAGATCAAGGGGAAAGGGGTTCATGGTAGAGTATGAGGTGATTGAAAGGGAGAAGGCTGGGGTTGGCTATGGAGCAGAGAGTGAGTAAGAGAGGGCTGAGGCTTGCCCTGCAGCGTGAAGGGCAAGGGAGCAGAAAAGAGGACAGAGGCTGGGAGTGGCTATGAAGTGGCTGTGGAGGTGGAAATATTGGAGTTAATTGTGGAGGTTTCAGAGCTGGTGGGACTTGAAAAAGAGAACTTTCTGTGGAGTGTGAGCAGGGAGCTGATGGGAAGGCAGTTCACTGTGAGTGGGAAAGGCTTGCAGGTGGGGAGGCTGCAGAGTCACTGCAGTGTCTGCAGAGAGGGAGAGCTGTGGATTGTCGCCTGTGTGGCTGTGAAGAGGTTCTGTGGAGAAAGGACTGGACTTGAATGTGGAATGGAAATTGGTGATAAGGGGTGGGAGCGTGGGGTGCAAATTATTGTGGGTGTGAAGTAGTCATTGGGGAGATGATTACAGATAGCTCTGGAGGCTGAAGCAGTTGTTGAGGCAGGAGGGTTGGGGTTTCTCCTGAATGGATTGGGTTGTTGGATGAGAAGATTGGTGTTTCAGTGGAGAGTGAGCTTGTCTTGGGATTAACTATGGAGTGAAAAGTGGTTTCAGGATGACAGATGGGGGTTCATTGTGGATTGTGAAGGGATTGTGAGGAGGGGTGGCTGGGGTTTACTGGGGAGTGTGGACTGTTGTAGAGAGGGAGGTTGAAGATGAACACAGACTATGCATGTGCTCTGGGAAGAGCTGGCTCCTCTGGGAGAATGTGAGGGGCTGGGAAGGGGGGGACATAATGCTTACGTGTGGAAGGTAAACTGGTGAACTGTGTGTGGAGGAGACTTGGCCACGCACTGGGGTGTGAGGAGACTGGCTGTAGGGTGAGGTAATGGGCTTTCTGTGGATCTGTGGGAATGTGAACTTGCCGTGGGGAGAACGGTTCAAGCTTTATCATTTCTTGTAACTTGATTGTAGGGTGGGAGGATTGAGGTTTACTGTTAGAGTGTAAAGGTGTTGTGAGTGTGGGGTATGAGTATTCCTGATGGGTAAGGACTGAGCTGGGAAACTGGGTTTGCCACGTGGAGAATCACGTGACTGGTGGGGGAGGTTTGAGTTCATCCTGCTGTGTGAAGGGTCACAGAGGGACCGCTGGCCTTTACTGTGGAGTGTGAAGGAGTTTTGGTTAGAAGGGATTGGGGCTCACTGGACTGTGAAACAGGTGTCGGGAGGAGAATCGGGCTCAGTGTGGATGGGAAGTAACTCTGGGAGAGGAGGTGGAGAACTCTCTGGAGTGGGAAGTGTTTGTGAAAGATGAGGGTCACGTTGAGGCTGCTCAGACTGCAGGGTGCGCACTGGTCAGTGGAAAGAAGGATGAAGAAATGGGCTGGGTGGTGGTTTAAAGAGAAGACTGGGGCTACTGCAGATGGAGGAGTGGCTGTGAAGAGCCCCGCTGGGAAGTGGCTGTGGGTGCGAAGCGGCTTCGAGGAAGGGAGTGTGGGGGTTCTGAGTGTGGGGAGAGCAGCCTATTGTGGAGTGTGAAGCAGGTGTGAGGAGGAGAGCTGGAGTTTCTGTAGAGCATGGGGCGTTTGTAAGGAAGAGAGAATGGAGACTCGTGTTCAATGCCAAACGCTGTGGAGGTGAGAAAGCAGTCTTAGGGTCTGAGGCCGGGTGGATTGGTCTTTACTGCAGAGTGGGAGGGACTGTGATGGGTGAGCTCTGGGGTGTCCTGGGGAAGGTCAAGTGCTCCTTGGAGGACTGGGGTTCACTGTGGAGTGTGATGTGTTTGGGGACAGAGGATCAGGGGTTGAACATGAAGTGGCTGTGGGAAGAGAGGAGAGGTGCTTTTGGAGTATGTAGGGGTGTGAGAGAGAAGACTGGGGTCCACTGTTTGTTGGGGGTTATAGGGAGGGATGAAGGACAAGGCTGTCAAATGGATGCTGGTTTTCGGGAGAGAGGAGTGGGCTTCTCATGGGGGATGAAGAGTGGTGTGGGAGAGGCTTGTCCTCTTCATGGAGGGTGAAGTGGTAGCAGAGGGCGGAGAACTTTACTGTGGAGATACGTCCTGGGGTGGGGGGGCGATGTCTGGGGGCACTGGAGTATTAAGGGCTTCAGTAGAGAACTAAGGCTCACTGCTGGGTGTGAAGGGCAAGCGGAGAAGCAGCCATGGTGCTTGGTGTGGAGTGGGAGGCAGGGGCAGGGGTGGGAGGCCTGTGATCACAGTGGAACTTTGGGTAGGTCTGTGGTGGAAGAACTGGACTCACTCTGGGATGTCAAGGGCTCATGGGAGGGAGCTCATGTTGATGCATGAAGTGGTCCTTGGGAGGAGAACTGAGCCTCTTCTTGGAATACAAAGTGGTGTGGGAAGGGATGACCAGGGGTTTCCTGAAGGTGTGAAGTGGTTGTAGCAGATTAGGTGGTTAACCTGGAATGTTACTGGTTGTGGGAAGGAGCACTGGGGCTTCCCATGAATGTGAAGTGGTTGCGGGAGGTAAGACTGCATTCACTGTGGAGTATGAAATGGTTGTTGGACTGGAGAACTCCATTTACTGTGGAGCATGAAGTAGTGTAAAGGGGATGGTTTCAGTTAGCGTGGACTGTGCATTAGTCGTGACAGGGAGGAGCACCCTTCTCTGTGGAGCTGTCCATGGGAGCGTCCTGGCTTCTTTGGAGGGTGACATGGTCTTCTGAGTTCTCTCTGGACTGCTCTGTTGCTCCTTATCTTTCTACACAAATCCAACTAGATGTGTCCCTCCTGAGATGGCAACTTTGACTCAAGAGAGCTGTCCCTCTACAGTCTGCCTCTTACTCAGCAGATACTTATTTGCACATTTGCAATGTCTACAATTAGGAGCAGGAAAAACCATCTGAAAGAGACACAAGTCGCTCCTTCATGAGCACTCAGTTTGAAAGCAAATGAGGAGTTCATGCCTACAGGAAGCAAGTTATTGAGTCTCAAGTCATCCCTAGACTTCCCAGAGAGCAGTAAAGCACACCATCTGGTTTCCCCTTCAAGTATCCATTCTTCCAGAAGAGCTGGCTTTGGGCATTGGGCAATTGAGAGAGATGTGCTCTTCTGGATAATGTACATGGATCCAGAAGTAGGTATTTCTCAAGGGATCCCAGACAGAGCATCTGAGGTGTTGTGAATCCAGGGATCCTAACACAGGTGACCCCTGGGACCTTGGGGACAAGGACATTGAGGGGAGCATGGATAATATGGTTAAGAACAGGGGCCTGGGAGTTCGCTAGGTCTGGGCTCCAGTCCCAATTTTACAGTTGTGATGGACACATGTTATATAACCCATGGGAACACCCTGTTCACATTTTGGAAGTTTTCTACAGTGTAAGGTTCTTTTCTATATAGAATTTTTTTTCCTTGTTGTTGCAGGACCAACAAGCAGAACAGCCTCTGTTAATCAGAGGGACCCTGGAGGACACTTTTGAGGGGCAGGGAATGAGGTGATTGATGGAGGAGGAGGCAGGATGCAGGGAACCTACCCTGACTGGCATAGATGGATGCAGATGGAAGTTGGTGCTGGAATCCCCAGGTGGGCTGGCAGTTCCTGGTTCATGGTACCCTGATCATGATGGGGACAGTTTCTTTCTGGGTGAACTGGTTCTCTGCTATGACTTGGAAAATTGTTCCTAGGACTTCAGCCTAGAGTCTGTTACTTTAGCCTTTTTATCCATTGTGGGAGCTACCCGTTAACAGATCCTTTTCTTCTTAAAATAATTATATTTAATTATGTGTGTGTGCATGCTTAGTCTCTCAGTCGTGTCCACTCTTTGTGACCCCATGAGCTATAGCCTGCCAGGCTCCTCTGTCCATGGACTTCTCCAGGCAAAAATACTGGAGTGGGTAGCCATTCCCTTCTCCAGGGGATCTTCCCAACCCAGGGAATGAATCCAGGTCTCCTGAACTACAGGTGGATTCTTTACCATCTGAGCCACCAGGGAAGCCTAGATGTAATTATGTAGTCTATAGTAAACTTGACTACTACAACTACTAATTCACTTTGAAACTTGGAACAAATCGACCTGCACAAATCATCTGGCATTTTCAATAGCAAAATGGCCTAGCGATTAAGGGGCATGGACTCTGGAGCAAGGTTGCTGGGTGACTCCTGGCTCTGACACAAGTTACATGATTGTGGGTAAGTTATTCCACCTCCTAGTGTTTCTGTTTCCCCCTCCGTGAATTGAGGACACCATGGCCTTCCTCGTGGGGCTGTTGTTGTGAATGAAGTAGACGATTTCACATCAGGCACTTAGAAAAGCACCTGTGACATAAGGGCACCTGAATCAAGATTAATTATAAGCATCGCCCTCTCTGAGCCTCAGTTTTCTGAAAATTGAAATGACATAATCCATCTCATAAGGTTGCTGTGACAAGTAGGTTTTCAAGAACACATTTGCTGATTTTTTTCCTTCTACTTTTTTCTCCTTCCTTCCTTCCAGAATGGGGAGGTAAGGCAATGGCTGGAAACTAAAGCTGGAGGGCCATCTAAGGCAAATCTGACTTACTTATCAGTTTGGACGTGTTTCCTTTCCTTTGGACCATCCAGATTTAAAACTACACCTTGAAAACAATGCATGACCCAGGGAGAGACAGAGACAAGAGAGAATTAAACAGCTGGGTGCGTTGACTAAGCTAAGTCTACTTCAAAGAGTCAAGCACTTAACATCCATTTAACCTTCCACTGAGCAAAGAAATTTCAAGAAGATTTCTATTATTGTTACCATTTGCTTTTTATTTCCTGACTTTTTAAATGCCTTTCATGTGTCTTTATTTTGTTTTTTTGCAATGATCACAGTTTTTTTTTTTCTTTCCACCTTATACCTTAAACACCATAATTAGATGGACACTGTTCTTAATTTTTATTTGTTTATTTATGTGTTTTTGGCTGTGCCAGGTCTTTGCTGCTGCACAGGCTTTTGTATAATTGTGGCTATCCTTCACCGCAGTGTGCGGACTTCTCACTGTGGCCGCTTCTCTTGTTGCAGAGCGCAGGATCTAGGGCTCTTTAGCAGTTGGATTCTTTACCGCTGAGCCACCAGGGAAGCTCTGACCCTATTCTTCTTTACTCTCAATAAATAAGTCCCCCACTCAGAAAGTAAAGCTCCTGGAACATGAACTACTTCCTCCTGCAATTACTAGAACCACTCTGAAGAACCCCCAACTCTGGAGAAAATAATGAAGAGAACTTAGATCAGCAAAATAGTTGACAGTTGGTCCATTGACATCTTTCTTTTTCTCTTGTGAATTTTAGTCCCTATATCAGTTAGATTTATTGTCATTCCAGCCCACAAAAAAACCATCTTATTGGCTTGGGGACCAGGAAAAAGTTGGCATGAGTGTTTAATTCATTGATGGCTTAAAAGCAGACTCACTTTAGTGATTCAGGATACTAAGGCAAAACAGAAGTAGCAGCTATAGCCCTAGGTTCTCCTAGGTGTATATTCTGCAAACAGGGTGATGCTTTTCTTTCCCCGAGATTGCCACACAACTCTCAAGCCTGACTTAATCAGGTCGCATGCCCATATGTGGACCAATCACTGAAGCCAAGAAAATGCTATCTTTTGATGGTCAAGGCCTGCATCACATGGGTGGGGAGGGGGTGGTGCCCCACTGGAAAATCAGCGAATTTTTACCAAAATAAAGGAGAAGGAAGCCTGGACATCCCTGTTGTCCACCAGTCATCTCTAGGGTATGTTTGGACCTTCAGTTGAAGAAAAGTACTAGACTTTCCTTTACAATTAGTGCACATATTGAGACTCATGACGGGTGTGCCTGTTGGTTCTCCGACTATAATGGTTAGAATCCTGAGATTTCAAAGTCACACTCTTGATCAGCACTACTTAGTACTAATTAGTACTACTGTGATGTATCTTTCCCAGTCTCCCTTGCTGTTAGATTGGGGCCATAATGGGCCGATGGACTTAAGTGGAAGTAATGTGTGTTATTTGTGAGTTGAATCAGTTAAAAGTCTTCCTCTGTCCCTCTAATTGTCTGCCTTGGTGACCCCGAAGGCTATCTGTTCTACAGGCTGTACGTTCTAAGGCTGTGAGGAAAGACACATCACAGGTGAGGGGAATGTAACCGAATATTGGTGAGAAGTGGTTTTGATGTAGTATGGAAATGTATACTTATTATTACAAATACATGTCTGTCAAATACAAAGAAAAATCAAAACCACAACAGGAAAAGGAATATCACATTGTCTTAGCCAATGGCAATGGGCTGAAGCAACACTTGGCATCTACGTACTGGCAGGTATATCATCCAAAAAGAGGAAGGTGCTCCCACCATGAAAGATGAATACTAGAGCTTCAATGGTAAGAGATTATTACGTCAAAAGACTATGGCTTTGTATTGAAATATTCCATTATAGATTTGCTAAAGTGTCACTTTTTCAGGGATGTCTACTCTGGCCAGCAAACTTAAATACGTACCCTGCCAATTATTTTGCATTTCCTTCACAGCTTTTACACAGCTTGTAATTATTTATTTTTTCACCTATTTGTTTTCTATCTTCCCCACTAAATACTTCATGAGTACACGGATCATGTCTGCTTTGTTCTAACAATATACCCAGTCCCTGATGTCTGGGGAGTTGCATTATTTTAGTCACGGTGGGACAGATTCTGCTGTGGTAACCGATAAATCTCTGAATCTCAGCAGCGTAGAGAAATAAAGCATGTTTCTCATTCACACAAAGGCTATTTCAGTTTGGGCAGTTTTCCTTCATGTTACAGACATGCCGTCTAGAACACACCGCGTCCAGGGTCGCCAAGGCAGAGAATGAGAGGGATGGAGGGAGACTTTAACGGATAACACATGTTACTTCCACTTAAGTCCTTTGGCCCCGCATGGCCCAAATCTAACATCAAGGGAGGCTGGGAAATGTAGGTGATGACTGATGCATGGAGAATGCCTACTGCCTCAACCACACAGTTATTCCCAGCTTTTCTGGTTTCCATGAGGAGGAACTTACTCTAAATCCTGAGCCCTCTCTCCACTCACTCTCTTACCCTGCTTTGAGACAGGCAGTAACTCAGCTACTGGGTCCTTGGGGAGAAGAAACTGAACTTGTTGGCACAATCCCTCTCTTGCTTCCATTCTCTGGTGGTGTATCTGACAGCAGGGAGCACACAGTCTGCGCTGGTTCTCTGTACTACAAGTTGGGCCGAAAAAAATGCCCCCAACACATTCAGGAGTGCGAGACCTTGTGATGGTCCAGTGTGCATAAGGAGGATGAAAAAATTCATTTTATTCTGAGGCTGAGTGTTGAGAAAGCCATTACTGCTGTTCCTTGCAGCCTTACACCCTGAGTGGTGTTTATCTACAATCGCGGTGATGTGCTAATCTCCTTCTGCCTAATAATTTCAGTGTTCTCCTCTCAACTGACTCTGAACTCAGGCAGGAAGCAAGAAGAAGCTTGATAGACCCTGCCACCCAACGCAAGTTTCATCAGTCCTAATAAGTGCTCAGTAAACAACCAGTGAATGAATGAGCCTGGACGTCTAGTCCAACTTGCCCCTTTTGGGAACCCAGAGGTGACCTGACTGCTCAGAATCTCTTGTCTTGATAGCTGATCTCCAAATGTCTACTGTATCTAACACATGCTGCTAAAACCAAACCAGGAAATAATCTAAAGCAACATCTTACCTGGCACACTCGCTCCATAATTTGAGAGACCTTTCTCATAAGGAAGAGGGATATTGAGAAAAAGAAAGATTAAACTCCTCCGAGTACATAACACACAGTTCTTTTCTAGGAGGTGGGAGTAGTGGGGGACAGGTAAATACTTCCCCCGTCCCCACTCCTATCACCCAAACCATTGAATACTTTTGGGTGAATCATTTCCAGTCTGAACTGATAATCCTCAAAGTAACCTTTTCTTTCTTGGCCATAAAAGAGCAATAGCTTGTTAGTCATACAACTGTTTAACCCAGTCCCTCCCTAGTTCTACAACGGAGCTCCAAGCCCAGAACTTATAATCCACCCGCCCACACTTATTGAAATGAGATTATTGTTCCCACAGAAAAGAATCCTGCAATTGCCCAAGTTCGAACTGTGTTCCAGAGAGTGATAGAGGCCTGGAGTCGTTTGCTAGGCTTCTAAGGGGCAGCAAAAAGGAATGAAAGATTTCAGCCCAGGTACACCTTGTGAAACAGTGTTCCTGCAAATATCCAGAAGGCTCCCTCACCATTTGATCCAGAAGCCACCACGAAGCCCTGAGAGTTAGAAGGGTGGTCAGGATAAACACCCTTGTCATGGCCCCCAAAGTTGTAGCAGCCAAGAAGAACATGCAGCCTGTGGGGGCTCAGGCTGAGGAGTAGCTTGGCACAGCAGAAAATGCAAAGGCGTCGGGGTCATATTAACAGGGATTGTGGTCTCACATCTGCCACTTGTTGCCTGTGAGAGTCAGAAATTACAATTTTGAATGGAGTCTGTGTGCCAGGAACTGTTTTAGTCACTGAAGTAAGACCTCAGCAGACCCTCCATTACCCGCCCAGAGCTAGACTTTCTCCTCCTTTAAAATGAGGATCATAACTTCTACACTTTATAGTTGTTATAAGAAGAGGAGATAGTGCAGGCACCATGCCTGGCCCACAGTCTACACATCGTTGACAGAAGTCATGATTCTTTCTCACTCTTTGGGAAGTGCTGGTTTCAAGATATCTTGAAGAGTAGGAACCCTTCATTTAAGGACCAAACTCCCAGCTGCAGCTCCAAAGAGAATCCAGCTAAAGCAAATATGGGGTTAAAAGTCAGGGTTTGAGATTCAACTCCCTAACCATTCCAGAGACCAGAGGAGTTTCTGAGTTAAAATGACACATCACAGGGGACACTGGGAGAGAATTGGAAGGGACTGGGTTTCTGGGTTGGGAACATGGGAGTAGGCATCAAAGATGGACTGGCTGGGAAGCCACTGGAAGCTTGAAGGAAGATAGACATGCTTTGACTTCCCATCACTCCCTTTTAAAGAGGAAAGAGTGAAGAGAGCAAACCAGTCTGTCCTTGGGGGATGAAGTTCTTGAGGCAAAGAGGCAAGGCTATTGTTCTCTGTGATGTTTCCTGGATGCCTTTCTGCTGCCCCAGCAGAGCCTAAATGCCTTGGGCACAACTGCCTCATCCATGGCCCTCTAACATTGTCTGAAAATCTATCCTCCTCCTAAACTGGAGACTCATCCTCAACAACAGTTCCTCCAGGGCACGATTGTATCCTTGTTGGTATTAAGCGTCTTATGCACTATCTGACCCAGAGAAATATTTATGTATACAGAGGTACACTTCTTACAAATTTACAATAATGCTATATAAACCAGTTTGTATCTTCCTTTCTCCTCTTGAAGTGTAGAATTGTATCCTCATCTTTCTAACGGCTGCAGGGATTTCCTAATCTAGATATACCATGATTAACTTAAGCATTCTACTACTAACGAATGATTGTAATTTTTTCTGTTCCTTTTAGCTTCTCAAATAACCTTTTTCTAATATAAATCTATTTATTTTAATTGGAGGTTAATTGCCTTACAATATTGTATTGGTGTTGCCATATATCAACATGAATCCTCCACAGGTATACACGTGTTCCCCATCCTGAACCCCCCCTAAACTTTTTTTTAACTTCTTATTTTGTATTGGGTTATGGTCAAAGAGCCAGCTCATTGGAAAAGACTCTGATCCTGGGAAAGATTGAGGGCAGAAGGAGAATGGACAACAGAGGATGAGATGCTTGGATGGCATCACCAACTCAATGGATATGAGTTTGAGCAAACTCCGGGAGAGAGTGAAGGGCAGGGAAGCCTGATGTGCTGCAGTCCATGGGGTTGCAAAGAGTTGGACAGGACTTAGTGAATGAACAGCAACAACAATAGCTGATTAACAATGTTGTGATAGTTTCACAGAGGGGCTCAGCCATACATATCAAATAAACTCTTTGCATTCTTGTCTGCATCACTGATTACTTCTAACAATAGAATCCCAAAAGTAATTCATCACACTGTCTTGTGTATAGGAAGGCAGTAAGCGGTAAGGAACAAAAGGTCTGCAGCTAAACCACATTGGCCAGCTGTGTGATTTGGGTCTGATATTTAACCCCTCTGAGCCTCAGTCTCCTTACTTGAAACTGTAGTTGATAACAGGAACTAACAAATAGGATTGTTGCAAAGAGCAAACGAATTAATATATATGAAACACACAGAACAGCACCTGGCATATGGTAAGTGTTCTGTGAATGTCTGCTATTACTGTTGTAGTTATTGCTATTATTATTTATAATTACACTATTGTGTCCCACAAGACTGGGAGGCCCTTGAGGGCAATGGCCATGTCTCATCCAGTCATGTATTCCAAACCTCACAACCTGGCACTGAGGAGGAGCTCTGTGCATATTTGCTAAATTAGAATCACAGATGTGGAAATCAACCACCGACTTGGTCATTGACCAATATGCCCCCGTAAGTGGTTCATTAGTTTGGATTAAATCTCTATCTGTAAATATATATTGAATCTTACCAGCACTTTGCACATATGTTCGGAATGAATTCTAAAGGTGAGGATTGATAAAAGGAAGGAGAAAGATGCATGAGGAATCTGGGTGCCCTAGGGAAAATGCAGAGCAGACGTGAACAAGGAAGCAGAGAGAACAGGAATGGGAGTGGCCAACCTGAAGACAAATGTCAGCAGCTCACCAGTTTTTCCCAGGGTTGGCTTTGTACCTGTGAATTTATATTACAGCCAGGCTCCTATTCACTTAACTGTGGCTGCTCATACCCTCTTCCATCAACAGGATAAACTTGGAATGAGGAAGCAAACAAGGAAGCTAATAATTACTGAATTCCTGCTGTCCAAAGAAGACTCTTAAATAGTGATCTTATTTAGATCTTGCAGACATTCAAATGCTGGGAGGTCTATGCTATTATCCCCTCTCTACAAATAAGAAAACCAAGACATACCCATGAGTAGTCAAGCAGCCAGGACACCGAGAGCAATAATTTAAACTCTGACCTCTGTACTTCCCTGTTCTAACCATTTCTTCCTTGTTTAAGCAGAACCCAAACAGGGCTCACTCCCAAGCAACAAACCATTCTAAGCATAGTATTCTGGTTTCCTACACCAGGGAGGGAAAGGAAAGTGTACATTGGCTTTAAATCCCACCCATTACACTGCCTGGAAACAAACACTGTCATTAGCCTTTGTTTTTGCTTAGGTACCATGGTTAGAGAAGCAAAGGTGTTGAAACAGGTAAAAGTTAAGTCTGCCCAGTCGACAGGTGGGGACTTGCATCATCAGAGAACAGAAACTGTTGAAAGTTTTATAGTTGGAGGAAAGCCAGCACAGCTGAATGTCAAAGACAGCGTTCAAAGTTTGACGCAAATGTCCTTTCAATCACCAGCTTCCCTCTTGGTTGTAAAAAGAAGGAAAAAGGAAAAGAAGTAGCATTTTGTTCTTAGTTTTCATTTTTGACCGTCAAACTGTGATCCCAGTCCTCAATAACAGGGAGATTGAAATGATTCACTGTGGTCCCTACAAGAATTTGGTATTTTCTGGAGAAAAGCAAGCACAGATATATTTATATATCTGGAAATATATGTACTGCTTAGGCATCTGAATCATTCATGTCCTGGAGTAAAATCTTAGATTTATTTTCAGTGGTGCTTCCAATGATTTGATAACACAAATCTTCCATTATTGTCTCATGTGTTATCATCTCTTGATGGGGAAATAAAATAGAGACTAGAATTTATTTTCCAACCTATACAGGGAGGAAACTTGAGGCACTTGATGAAGTAACTCATCTAAAAAGTATAGATAAATAAAAGGCATTTTTGAAAAAAAAAATCAACTCATCCAGGGCCCCATAATCATAAATTTCAAGACCTTATTGGATGCCATGTTGCTACTATCTCAGGGAACCTCTTTGGTCTACTCTTGAATGAAAGTGTGAAAGTGCTATTCACTAGGTCGTGTCCGACTCTTTGCTACCCCAGGCTTCTCTATCCATAGAATTCTCCAGGCAAGAATACCAGACTGGGTTGCCGTTCCCTTCTCCAGGGGATCTTCCTGACCCAGGGATTGAACTTGGGTCTCTCACGTTGCAGGCAGATTATTTATCGTCTGAGCTACCAGACATTGACAACCATCCAAACCTTGCCTCAGCATGCTCAGAAAAGAAACTTTATTTTCCTCTTTGTGGCATGCCATATTTCAAAGAAAATATTCCCTATGAGCAAGACAGATACTCAGAAGGCATTGAACAGGCTTGGGGAAGGTTGGAATCTGTCTGCAAAGCAGTATTAGTCCCAGGTGGTTACTGATTAGTTACACAGTTATGCTGATGGTTTATTGAACCACTAAGAAATCTGTTTCTTCAATAACAGGTATACGGCCGCTTCAAAATCTGAATCGACACTTCACTCTTGTTTGTGTTACAAACTCTTTATCTTCACTATTGAATGTATCAGGTTTATATTTACAACTTGAAGGTATCGAATATTTACTGAAAGCCAAACACTGATAAAGCACTTCTAAAGATTTTGCTCATTTATCCGTACAGTCACTCTGATGAAGGATTATTATCCCCCCCATTTTCTGGATAAGAAAACTGAGGGTTATAATTATACCCCATTGAGGGAAGCAGAAGACCAAAGGAGCCATTATCAGTAAGAACTGCATTATGAATTATTCTAGGAAACTTTAGAAATAAACCATCATCTCAGTGGCCTGTTGAGAGAGGATGACTTCTGAGATGCCTGGGGTGGTGGTGGGAGGGGTGGGGGGATGTGGAGTGAGGGGCTGGAGGGTGGTAAATGAAGGGGAGGAAGGCATTACAGACAAAGGGAACACCATAATGAAAAGGCCTGGGCTCTTGACAGAACAGAGTAAATTTGCAATACTTCTTAAAGGCAGCTCACTTGACACCTGACCTGGCTCTCTTCACCTTATACAAAGCGGGTATATACCTTATACTTGGTAACTTATACAGAGCAGGTATATACCTTGTATGATTGCCTTCAGTGTGGGCCAGATGCTTAACTTCACAGCATTTGCCCCTGGAGATGAATCTCCAAGCTCCCAAGTATGGAACTGGTTCTTAAACCCCACCTGATGTCATGGTGATAGGGGTGTTAGTTGCTCAGTCATGTCCAACTCTGTGTAACCCCATGGACTGTAGCGCACCAGGCTCTTGTGTCCATGGGATTCACCAGGCAAGAATACTAGAGTGGGTTGCCACTGCCTTCCCCAGGGGATCTTCCCAACCCAGGAATCAGTGAAAGGGTGGCATTGACTAATCCCCAAGCAGGCAAGGAGAAAGTTTATTTCAGGAGCCAGGCTTGGGTGGACAAAATGTTCAGGCCTTCCAGGTTCTTTCATAATAAGTAGAATTTTTTTCTTTTCCTTCAGTGATACCTGTAATAAATTTTAACTAAAGGCAATAACCAGCTCCACTCACCAAATGGCAATCAGCTGTGAGTATCAACCCTCAGGGAATCATTCCTCTTTTAAAAAGAAAATTCTCATTTAAATAAATTACACATTGGCCTCAGGGTTAATGTGCAAATTGTAGGATATGACTACCAGTACTTTTGCCGAGAACATATGAGACATTATTTGTAAAACTTGGTGCTTTCTGCCATAAGCTATTAACCCATTCTGAGCTTTAATGAGATCAGCTGCGGATCTAGAATGTTCTGGGGAGTTTGACACTGACTTAAATGAGAGAAAAGTAGAATCATAGAAAAGCAGATCTAGAGAGGTCTTAGCATAGACTTCTCTAGACATTTCAAACTTGTTTTCAAGGATAAAAATCATTTTTCAGACAACATCTTAAATGGACCCTGAGGTAGGCATCTTATCACTCCTTTGTCTCCTTCTTAATAAAAGAGACCTACATTTTCTTCTGTGTATATTATATGGGATTGACCCCCAACCCAGCTTCTACCATTAGCAAGTCTAGCCTAAGCCCAAAGCTGGCGCAGGAGGCAGATCTCTGAGCAATACAAAGACATGAACCTCTGAGGTAAATATAGTTAACACGCTGGATCAAGCTGTACCTGAAGCCAACTGACTTCAGACTTCTTAATTATGTAAGAAAAGAGATTATCTCTTATACTTAAGCAAGTATGAGTGGAATTTTCTGTTACTTGCAAATGAAAACTTTGTAAAAGAGTCCAAACCCCAGCAAAATAAAAAAGGTAAGTCTAGACTCCTCTGGTTAAAATGAGGGTAGGAAACTTGAGGCCCCACTCACAATGTACTCCTTCAATTTTCTAAAAACTCTGTAGATGGACTCTGCAATCTAGTTTGATTCTTTTATTTTACAGATAGACAAACCATGGTCCAAAGAAAAATGTTGGCAACATGCTTGAAGGAATTAGAATCTGAGTACAATTCTTCTGTTTTTTCTCTTTTAAAAGCAAGTCCAGAAAATTAGGATGAGTTGTTACTACTTAAAAATTAAAAATGATTTTATTTAGGGAAATCACAATAATATAGGACACAAAACAACACTAAACAAGCCATCAATAATTATAGCACAATAACTCAGGTAATATGTGTTTCACACAGTTCATAAAAAGCATTGACAGTTATTGTTCTATGGATAGTCGGTCATCCATCAGAAGAACAGATTTGTGTAGATCTGACTGTGTATCTTATAAACTTGCCAGAGAAATTTCTGGTATGTTCTAGTAAAAATACACTTTTCCTTTGGGAGCTGGCTTTATATAATGCCATTCATCTTACTTTTTACTATTGTGGAAAGCTTCACATCATGTAAACTCAATTTTCTTCTGAAGGACTACACTACTGCAGAAGATACCTTTAAGAGAAACTAAAAGAAATTCAACAAAGAGATCAAAATTTGGTAGCACAATGGGAAAGTCATGTGGTAGATGATTGTGACTAGTAAAAGGTCAGAAGATTGGCAAAGTTAGTAAGTCAAAGAAAGGAGAAAGTAGGTTCTGGCCATGAATATATAATTGATAAGTGAGTCATTGCTCTCTTCATTTAAATAAAATAATCTACGTAAAGGGGCTAATTCCACAAACCACACTACCTCTTTTCTCTTTCCATGAGAAAAAACCCCACACAATTTAGTGGTTAGATAAACAGATACTAAGCCAAAATTTGAAAGAACATCATTTCCTTCTGTCTCTTATCGAAAGATAAATCATTGCATGACCCCTTTCTGAAGTTTAAGATGTGTCTTATAGAAATATGTATCTTTAAGAGCTTGGAGCTCAACTCAGTAGAAAATTCTTTTAATCTTTCTGTTTGATGAAATGGTAGTAATACTAGTAATAGCTCAACCATGCTGGTTAAAAGAGTTTATTTTTGGAGATCCATATGAATGTTTTTGAATTATTTTTTGCTTGCTTGTTGCACTTTCATCTAATATTTTTTTCTTTAAAAAAATATTTATTTATTTGGCTGGATTGGGCCTCAGTTGTGGCAAGGGGGATCTGCCTTCCAGCACAGGGACTCTATAGTAGCAGCACCTGGGTTTAGTTGTTTCAAGGCATGTGAAATCTTAATTCCCCAGCCAGGGATTGAACTCATGTTCCCTGCATTGCAAGGCAGGTTCTTAACCACTGGACCACCAGGGAAATCCCTTATCTGATATTTTGGAGTAAAGGAGAGTTCTTTAAAACTTCATTTGCTTTTAGTGGCAAAGTTACTGAAGTACTTAAGAAACAAGAGGCTAGGAGTTGTTATACAAAAATGTAATGATTTATTCAAGAAAAGGCAAGGAAACTAACTTTCCTCCATATACAGAAAGAGTAATTTTGCTATTCAAACTTCATCTTGTTTGAGCTTCCACCACTGAAAGCACTGATACCTAGTTACTTTCAAGGATTAATTAGAAATGCCCCTATTGGTGAGTTTTAGTAAAATTTGAGATTGTGCAGTTTTTCTGAGATCTAATGTCCCACAACAATATGCTGCCATGCTAATTGCCTAAATTCTAACCTCCTCTTGCCATTTACTAATAATGTGAACTTGGGCAAGTTATTTATCTTTCTTCAGATGACTTTCTCAGTTTTCTCATCTATAAAATGGAGATATATTCAGTACTTTAATAGGGTTATTTTAAAGATGTTATCAGTTTATATATATATATACATATATATATATATATATATGCTGTGCTGTGCTTAGTTGCTCAGTCATGTCCATCTCTTTGAGACCCTATGGACTGCAGTCTGCCAGGCTCCTCTGTCCATGGGATTCTCCAGGCAAGTATACTAGAGTGGGTTGCCATGCCCTTCTCCAGGGGATCTTTCTGACCCAGCGATTGAACCCACATCTCTATGTCTCCCGCATTGGCAGGTGGGTTCTTTACCACTAGCACCACCTGGGACTCCTATATCAGTCACTCAGTGGTGTCCAACTGTTTGTGACCCATGGACTGCAGCACATCAGGTTTCCCTGTCCATCACCAACTCCCAGAGCTTGCTCAGACTCATGGCCATCGAGCCAGTGATGCCATCCAACCATCTCATCCTCTGTCATCCCCTTCTCCTCCCACCTTCAATCTTTCCCAGCAACTCTTTTCTAATGAGTTGGCTCTTCGCATCAGGTGGCCAGAATATTGGCACTTCAGCTTCAGCATCAGTCGTTCCAATGAATATTCAGGCCTGATTTCCTTTAGGATTGACTGGTTTGATCTCCTTGCAGTCCAGGAACCCTGTATACATCTCTGTCTATCTATCTGTCTATGTGTGTGTGTGTGTGTGTGTGTGTGTGTATGTGTGTGTGTGTGGCTCTTAAGATGATTCCTGGCATATGGGAAACATGTACCATTAGTCTTTATGAACATATGTGCCTAGTGTAATTGACTTGAGCAGGCATTCTGTCTGTACCACGAAGGGCTTTACTTTGAGAAAAACTGATATTGAAAAACTTGATCTCATCATCCAGATAAATGAGGATACTCTTTCTGGTCAGCCTGGATATTTGCCAACTGCAGGAGGCAGGATTCTAAGATTTTCCCAAGATTTTCTGCCTCTTTGTGTATGGATCCTTTATAATCTTCTCCTCTTAAGTGCAGGCAGAACCTTATATATGATGGGGTATCGCTCTTCCCTCATAGCTCAGATGGTAAAGAATCTGCCTGCAGTGTAGGAGACACAGGCTTGATCCCTGGGTCAGGAAGACCCCCTGGAGAAGTAAATGGCAAACCACTCCAGTATCCTTGCCTGGAAAATCCATGGACAGAGGAGCCTGGTGGGCTGCAGTCTATGGGGTTGCAAAGAGTCGGGCATGACTGAACGACTAACACTATGTCACTTGTGATTTGATAATTAATCAGTTGAGTTTGAGCTAACCAAAAGGAAAGTTAGCTGGATGGACCTGACCTAATCAAGTGAGCCCTTTAAAGGGAAAATGTCCTTCTTAAAGTATGAGTGGGCCTATGGAAGGAGCCACATGGCAAGGAACTGGGAATGATGTCTGGACCACAGCCAGAGACATGGTGGGCGCCTTGGTCCCACAGTAACTGAATTCTTGTGAGCTTAGATGTGACCCCAAGTTCTAGAGGTAATCACAGCTGATGAAACCCTGAGCAGAGAACCCAGCTGAGCTCCATCTGAACTCTTAACCTCAGTAGAAGCCTACAGGATGACAAAGTTCTAGAGAAAGGATTCCATCCTTGTGGAACCCTGAGCAGGGAACTCAGCTGGGCTCCACCTGGACTCTTGACCCCCATAACTGTGCAGAATACATTGATGTTGTTTTAAGCTGTTGCATTTGTGTTTGTTACACAGCAAGAGAAAACAAATACCCTGCTAGTGACCTAAGGTTGTGCCTCATCCTCTGGGCTCATGAGAAGCTCGGAGGCTAAGGCAGCATGGATATGTCGTCATCACTCTGCTTCTCATCCGTCCCTGTGAGGGAAGCATAACTCGCAGAGTCATGTGGCACCAGAGAATGGCTCTTCATTGTGTGGATCTGCCTCCTACAGGGGGGAAAGCTGCCACCCCCAAAATGCCTTTAGCATCCTCAGTACAATCTCCCAGAGAAGCCTTCCTCGAGAAGGATTTGTCATCTTTCAGGCTTCTTCTTAATAGAAATTCCAAGAGACTTTCACTAAGCACCCAATCTCACTCTAGCCACCTCCCAGAGATAACCCCTGACATCACCACATACCTCCTTCATAGCACTGGTTTGTATGAGCATGTCACCTTACATTGTAAAAGACTTCGCAGACTTGATTAAGTTAAGGATTCTGAGATGAAGACATTATCCTGGGTTTACCATATGTGCCCACTGTAATCACAGTAGACACTCTTAAAACAGAGAGACAGGAGGAACAGAGACAGAGAAGGAGATACGGCAACAGAATCAGAGGCTGGAACAATATGATTGCTGGCTTTGAAGATGGAATATTCCTGGAACTGAGGAATGCAGACAGCCTCTAAAAGCTGATAGACAAAGAAGCAGATTCTCCTGTAGAGCTTCCAGAAGAAATACAGTCTTGTGGACACCTTGATTTCAGCTCAGTGAAACCCATTTTGGAAGTCTGACCTCCGAGAACTTTAAGATAATACATTTTTATTATGTTAAGCCTCTAAATGGGTGGTGATTTGTTATAGCAGTAGTATGTTATAACAGTAGTAGTATAGCATGCAGAAAGGTATAGAGACAGAACTATCTTAGACATTTGTCTCCTCTTTTTCTTCTTTTAAAAAATTTTTAAATTTATTTATTTTTTCATTGAAGGATAATTGCTTTACAGAATTGTGTTGGTTTCTGCCAAACATCAACATAAATCAGCCATGAGTATACATACGTCCCCCCCTCTTGAATCTCCCTCACATCTCCCTTCCTATCCCACCCCTCTAGTTTGTTACTGAGCCCCAGTTTGAGTTCCCTGAGTCATACAGCAAATTCTCATTGCTATCTATTTTACATAGATATATATCCCCTCTTTATAAAGATAATCTTGCATTGCTTTGTCTACTAGCCAGTGATGCTATATCCTGCCAAGAATGGGAACCGTGATGTTTACCTCTAGAAAGCTGTCCTCATCATCTTCCTGGCCTACTCCTCAACCTAGCCCCTCGGATGTGATTTGTCAGATAGAAACAACAGAAGCTTCAGAATCAAAAAAGTTGAATTCAAGTATTTGTTCCATTATTTATCAGTATTGTACACTAGGGCAAACAATTCCACCCCTTTGATTCAGTCTTTTCATCTCACTTTCAACATTGTCGCAAGGGTTAGGAACCAAAGAAATCATAGCAAAGAAAATAATGCTATAGTTGATAACCAAAGCAACCTTCCAAGGAGATGGATGAAGTACCCATATTAGAGGTTTTCTGTGCTGGACCTCCACAGGATTGCATGGTGGCAGGAGCTGTAGATAGCTAAGTTCCTTCTTCACATTATAGGAGAAGATTAGGTGCCAACAGGCCTAGTCTTGGAAAGGAAGAAGAAGCAAAGATTGAATGGGGCAGAAAAGAGGAGGCCAGTGAATGACAGAAGGTAGCAAGTTCACTTATGTGAATTTCCCTGGAATTTCCAAATCCTCAGAAAAGAGTTCTAAATGTACACATTCTTAGTGTGAGTGGATTCATTTTTCGCAGAAATGCATAAAGGCAATTCCTAGAACTGCTTTGAGTTAGGGCAAGACAGAAAGAAGTTTCAGGTGGAGGGAGACCTAAGAAGGTAACCCCCTGGGAATTAGTAAAAAAAAAAAGAAATCAAGGAGGGACATTAGACTTCCAAGGACCATGAGATTGAAAATTGAATCAGGCTTAGGGTACAAGGCTGAGGCCCTACTAACAACTCATGATAGGAATACCTGGCAAGTTACAGTCACACAAACCAGCAAGAGACACACAATTTTGAGGATGTTCTACATACTTTTTCTTCTTGTTTGAAACATACTGTCTTCCAAGTTTATTTAGATAAGAGACATAGGAAGTGCTGATGATCTGAACTAACAGGAAAACAGTGTGTTTGACAGGTGGTAATAGCAATCAAGGAGTCCATTCCACCTCCAAGGCCAGAATTTATCCTCTTTGCTCCCAATCATCTCTCTGCCCTCCAGTCCTATGGTGTCTGCTGGGGAGGACTGAACACAAGAGAGCAGGTGGTTTCACAGGGCTCTCATTTGGGTAATGAGTTAGAACTTTTACCTAAAGCCAAGCCCGAGGACCCCTCCAGCTGCTATTCACTGGAAGTTGACAGCAACATGCCTGTGTGTGCGTGTGTGTGTGTTGAGAGGGAAGCTGAAATGTCTTTCTAATAATCAGCACATTCATACCTGTTTCCTTTTTTTTTTTTTTTTTCTTTTTGTAAACTGCAAGAGTTTCTTGGATCACTTGATTACTTTATGGGGTAATGGGAAAAAAAAAAGAATCAAGCCTACCTTGAGGCAATCAGCTGCCTCTTCAAGCAATTAGCTTTATGCATAGTTTTCAAGGAACTCCTCATTGCCCCTTCTGTACTGCTGTGGGAAAAGATTAGAAAAAGATAGCCCAAAGCCAACAATTTAGGGTGAGGCACCTGGACAACCCTCCTCAGCTCAGAGAAAGGTTAATGAGTTGCATTCTGGGGACAAAGAGAACTTTGACAAGAGAGAGTCTGGCAGTTGTCATAAGGCAGGAAATGTGACCATTATCAATCCAGAGCTGGCTGTGCAAACACAATCTATATGTTTATATACCTTCTCCCAGCTTGTGGACATTGTTTAAATGGGAGGGGAAGAAAGTGTAGGGAGGAAATCCTCTTCCTTTCGGCAAGACACAGACAGAAATTCTCATGCTTGACCTGCATCTTTTGTCTCAAGGAGCAAATGCCACCTCCTCTGTGTTGGGTGTCACAGAGAGCATTTGAAAGACAGCATCACCACCATCAACACTGAATGAATGTTCAACAGCCATTTATTGAGCACTCACTGTGGGACAGGCATTATGGGCATGTTTGGATGCTAAGCTGATTCAGCTGTGTCCGACCCTTTGTGACCCCACGGACTATAGCCCACCAGGCCTCTCTGTCCATGGGATTCTCCAGGCAAGAATACTGGAGTGGGTTGCTATGCCCTCCTCCAGGGGATCTTCCTGATTCAGGGATTGAATCCTGGTCTCCTGCACTGCAAGCAGATTCTTTATCCCCTGAGCCACCAGGGAAACTCAACAGTCTCGACACAAGGTGCCAGACTTACAATAATGAGCAAAAAGTCAATCTCCTGTCTTTCTTCCACAGAATTCCCGCTCTAGTCATTCTTGTCATTCAGTTAGTCGTCATCATCATTGCTATCATCACTGCCATCTCTTTTTCATCTGTTAGGACAGTGTATAAAATTTAAATGTGCTTGAAACAAGTAGGTGAAAAATTAAATATTTCCTGCCATATCATTAAACAAGGATATCACAGTCATCAGTGATTACAGCCCTCCAATGTGAGCTAACTGAGGCCTAAAGGCACTCAAGAAGGAGAAGAATACCTGCAGTCCAGCAGCCATCAGACTGCAGCCACTCCCCACAGTGAGTCCCAAGGGAGCACAGGATGTGAAAAACACAGAATACTAGTCCTGGATAGCTGAGATACATAAGGAAGAAATGATTTCAGTGAGCCCAGTCTCTTGCATTTTCCCATATATAGAAAAGTGCTAAATTCCTTAACTTAGGATATCATATTTTTTTTAATTAATAATAATCTCTTGATGTTTGGATTACCTGCCCTTTGTTACAAAGTTTCTGTATAACCTGGCTTCTCCCCTCACTTTCTCAGAGCAGTTCTCTCAGAGTTACTTGAGATGCTATCTCTAGGTCTTGAAGCCCTAAAGCTTCCCACAAAACAAAACACAACTCTCAACTTTTAGGTTGTGAATATTTTTTAAGTCAATAGAGCAATGAAAAAATGAACATAAAAATAAAGTCTTAAAAAGTAAGACTAAAAATAATCACCTGGGAATTTAATTAAAATGCACATTTCCAGGTAAATTTGCCATGCTGTGCCTGCCTTAGCAAATTTGAGATGGGTTCCAGGACTCAACATTTTCAAAACAATTGGGAAGAGTTTGATGCAGACATTTCATGGCTCTCATTGTGCAAACATAGGCTTATGTTATAGCACTTCAAACATTTTTGTCACATTCATTGTGTTCCAAATGTCACAACAGCGCAAGAAGGTAAATAGAATGAGAATTATTAGCGCCAATTTATGGATGAAGGAAACACATGCATAAGAATGTCCATTCAATCTAATTTAATATAATTGGCACCTGATTTGTTCAAGCTTTGTACTAAAAGTTGCAGAGAAGAATGAGATGCTCGGTGACTTTGGATTAGAAGAACAAAGAAAAGGACACAAATATGGCCGGTGCTTTACATGCTATCTTATCTGCAGTTTACTTTTATATATGTTAGTATATACATTTATTGTGTCACTTTTATTCTGTACCTTGAAGGTGATAAGTTTATTTATTCACTAATATATTCATTCATCTTACCTAATATTTAGAGAACACTATAATGTGCTCTGCATTCCTCTAGGTATTGGGGATACAGTAATAAATAAAATACACAAAAACATCTGCCTCTATAGCTTTACATTCTATCTGAGGAAACAGACGTTAGGAAAACACACTATGATGCACTTCATTCATATTTGAAGGAACCTATCCAGGAACAGACTGTACAACTGTTTGGGACCTATTTGATAATAAATATTTATACAAGTAACAGAACTAAACTTGCCTAGGAAAATCCCGTGGGCAGAGGAGCCTGGCAGGCTACAGTCCATGGGATTGCAAAAGAATCGGACATGATTTAGCAACTGAACTACAACTTAGAATACAGTACCTGTCACATATTAGATGCTCAGTAAGTATTTGCTTTTTTAGATAGAATTTTCACAAGATTCTGAAAAGTACAAAGGATGATTCTTTCAATTGAGATGATCAGAAATAGAAAATGAGAAATCAAATTTTAACAAGCTATTTTTATTCTAAATCATTATTATTTACTTACTCCATTTAATATTAAGGCTTAGAGATCATGGAGCAAGAGGCTCATTTTCAATATAAAATGCATGTATCCAGAAATCTGAGTCAGTGATGAGGTTATCTGAGGCCAACCTGGAGAAATATTTGTAGAGGGAGGTCCTAGATGGGCAGGATTGACACAGAATACAGAATATGGGAAAGAGAAAGTGGGCATTGGACCAAAGTGGGCATTGGACCAGGCTTTTACATATTAGATTTTCTCTTTTGTGTTACAAACAGGTTGGAGGAAGAGATGTTCAATGAACCACATATACTTAAAACAAATCACACTTCATATCTTATCACTTTTTAATGATTCATGCTCATGGTTAATGTCACTTGATGGCATTGAAACAGACAACTTTGGCAAATATTGATTCACTTCAGTTCAGTTCAGTTGCTCAGTCATGTCCGACTCTTTGTGACCCCATAAACCACAGCACACCAGGCCTCCCTATCCATCACCAACTCCCAGAGTCCACCCAAGCCCATGTCCCTTGAATCGGTGATGCCATCCAAGCATCTTATCCTCTGTCGTCCCTTTCTCCTCCTGCCCTCAATCTTTCTCAGCATCAGGGTCTTTTCACATGAGTCAGCTCTTCACATCAGTTGGCCAAAGTACTGGAGTTTCAGCTTCAACATCAGTCCTTCCAATGAACACCCAGGACTGATCTCCTTTAGGATGGACTGGTTGGATCTCTTTGTAGTCCAAGGGACTCTCAAGAGTCTTCTCCAACACCACAGTTCAAAAGCATCAATTCCTCAGCACTCAGCTTTCTTTATAGTCCAACTCTCACATCCATACATGACTACTGGAAAAACCATAGCCTTGACAAGACAGATGTTTGTTGACAAAGTAATATCTCTGCTTTTTAATGTGCCGTCTAGGTTGGGCATAACTTTTCTTCCAAGAAGTAAGCGTCTTTTAATTTCATGGCTGCAGTCACCATCTGCAGTGATTTTGGAGCCCAGAAAAATAAAGTCAGCCACTGTTTCCATTGTTTCCCCATCTATTTCCCACGAAGTGATGGGACTGGATGCCATGATCTTAATTTTCTGAATGTTGAGCTTTAAGCCAACTTTTTCACTCTCCTCTTTCACTTTCATCAAGAGGCTCTTTAGTTCTTCACTTTCTGCCATAAGGATGGTGTCATCTGCATATCTGAGGTTCTTGATATTTCTTCCGGCAATCTTGATTCTAGCTTGTGCTTCTTCCAGCCCAGCATTTCTCATGATGTACTCTGCATATAAGTTAAATAAGCAGGGTGACAATATACAGCCCTGAGGTACTCCTTTTCCTACTTGGAACCAGTCTGTTGTTTCATGTCCAGTTCTAACTGTTGCTTCCTGACCTGCATACAGGTTTCTCAAGAAGCAGGTCAGGTGGTCTGGTATTCCCATCTCTTTCAGAATTTTCCACAGTTTATTGTGATCCACACAGTCAAAGACTTTGGCATAGTCAATAAAGCAGAAATACTGATTAGCTACATGTAAACAAGTGACAGACTCATAACATTTAATATATTTATGTGTGTGTACATAGATACATGGGCCTTGTTTTCTGAGTCCAATACTAAGATAAACAGTTCAACAGGGAATTTTATTAATTTATGAATTTCCTTAAATTAATGTCTTACAGTCAATTCAGATTTATCACATTCAGGTGTATGTATCTGAAATGAATAAAATTATCTGAAATTGGACTGTTATCAATATAGGAAATACATTCACTCTGCGAACAAGTATGTACAACATAATTACAAAAAGCCACTGTCTAAGCTTTATGCAGACTCATGAGATCAAAAAAATTATTCCAGTAAAAGCTCAAGGAGAAAATATTTGTGTGACACACACCCCTGTATGTATACACACGTACATATGTGCGTGTGCACTTTTAGAAACAGGGATTTCATGATGAAAGCACTTTGAGCTAAATTTGTTTATCCCTCTGAACTTTTAGTTTTCTCCATTCTAAACGTAAGCATAATTATGACTGTTTCTATTTCGTGGAGATGTCAGAATTAAACGAGATGATATATATGAAAATACGTAGCTCATGCGGGACGTGTGATAGAGAATTTTCGCCTCTTACTTCTCTTTTCGTCTCTGTTCCTACTTATCGTGAATCTCGCCTTGCACTATTCTTTTTGCAGGAGCCATAGTAGTAGATAAAATCCTGCCTGCTGCCAAGGACAGTTTTGTTGGGAAACCAAAATTGTTCATAAACAGATTAGAGAACTTCAGGGAAGAGGCTATAACCAAGCATTCACTCATGTGCTTCATGCTTTTATGTGTATAAAGTAGAAGGTGGGAATTTTGAAAAGTGCTGGTTAAGATTTCTTCAAAGTTAATCCTCTTAGATTATGGCCAGCAAGAATTCAAGATAAGATCCCCAATGAGCCAGAAAAGTCAGAATCAGGTCATTGTCACACTGCAAAGATGCCCTGAATGCAGGAAGCCCTGGAGGAACAATGATGGACAGAAGAGAGGCAAGAGGAAAGACAGGGGATGTGCTGAAGCCAGGCTGTAACAGTCAGATGCCAGGAACTGGGGAAGTGTACCAGAAGGAAAGGAGTCTTCCATCTGGGCCCAAGCTCCATCACCCACTCAAGTCCTGATGCTTACCAATGTATGCCTGTGCAGCACACCCAGGTGTACAGCACAGGCTGAGTAAGGAACATTTGCTCACCTCAGTGACATGGATAGCAATGCCCTCACCTAGTATAGTGAACACTGAACCAGCAACTAGAAGACCCAGAATCAGATCTCCCTTCGAATTAACAACACCGTGTGTGTGTGCTAAGTCACTTCAGTAGCATCCGATTCAGTGCGACCCTATGGACTGTAGCCCACCAGGTCCCTCTGTCCATGGGATTCTCCAGGCAAGAATACTGCAGTGGGTTGCCATGCCCTCCTCCAGGGGATCCTCCCGGACCAGGGATGGAACCTGCATCTCTCACGTCTCCTTCATCGGCAGGCAGGTTCTTTACTACCAGTGCCACCTGGGAAGCCCAACTGCTCCATAATATTGGGCAAATACCTTCCCTTCGTGTCCTTACTCGCAAAGTGATGATGTCCACTCTCTTTCACATATTGTGTGAGATCCAGAAGAAATAAATATGAAGCCTCATAAGTTAGTGGTGAGGGACACAGAGTGCCTGGATTCAAATCCCAGATCCCCCACTTCAGCAGTACCTGATTTCAGTAAGTGTAGCTATTCTTCAGGGTCCTCATCTGGAAAATGGATTAATAAGATACCTTTTTCATGGAGTTGTTGTGAAGAGTAACCGGCAAACCATGTGAAGGTGTTACAACAGAGCCACACCCACAGTAACAGTCAATAAATGTAATGTGCACCATGATCATTAATGAGCACATGTCTGTGAACAGGCGATGTGGGACCACAGGGAACCTGGCTTCGGGTTCAGACAGGCTTAGGTGCTGATTCAAGTCACACCATTATGAGCTGAATGATTTGAAGGAAATTACTTAACGCCTCAATATCAAGTTTTTAATTTGCATAGTGGTCAGGATAATTCACTGTTCCAGGTGTTCTTAGGAAGATTTGAAATAGCCTATATCCAGCAAATGGCACATGTTATATTTTAATGAGTGGGAGTTATTACGTGTAACGATAAGGTAAGAGACACATCTAGAAAGTATTGCTATTAGAATTGATATTATTGTCAAGGTATTTCCTAAGACAGATATGACTTCTCAGATGCTAAAACTGAGACTCTCCTGAGTCAATATGAGTGAGGTGAACCATGCAACTGGGAAATTTGAGAACCTCATTTCAAGCAAGCATAAACGCATCTTCCTTCACAGAAAACTTGATCAGAACAGACTTTATTCACACAGTTCATCCATCCCCGGTGGTTTGCATTTATGGTGGCACTTTGCCCAGCCCTCTCTCCTCTCTGGTCGAATGTATTGGTGAAACTGAGGAGGAGAACATCAAAATGTCCCGGGAGGGAAATGCCACAGGTAGCCTGAGGACATGAGCCCTGTGTCCTGTGGGCCTGGACCTCGACAACACTGCCACTGTCCTTCCCAGAAATGCTGGAATGTGGATGAGGGCCAGCTGGACCCAACTGCCATGGAACAGACCAAAGGGCTGCAAATGGGCCAGGAGGAAGCTTAGAAGATGTATCTCTGAGAATGCGGCTGGTGGTGCATTCTCACCGTGCTCTTCAAAGCACTGGCTTCATCCCAGCTCTAAGTGCCAAACACCCAGCGGAGTGAGCAGCACACTTCTAACTCCTTGTAGGGAGTCCTGGCTCAGAGGAGCCACAAAGAGAAAGAGCCCGGCAGTGATTAAGTTCCTTGGGTGTGGCAAGTACAAGTACCTGGACCCCATTTGATCCCCACAACATCAGTGTCAAATTCCAATCATTATCCCATTATACACAGCCTGGTATGTTGTGAGCCTTCAACAAATGCTAGCTGTTATTATTTTTGCTGTCATCCTTCCCATTGCAAATGAAGAGAATGAGCCTCATGACTGAGAAATCACTTGCCCACGGTCATACAGTTGTTAGTAACAAAGCTGGGACTCAAACCAACATATCTACCTCCAAAACATACCAAAAAAATGCTAGCATCAAAGATTACAGCCATATAGCTTATTACATACCTTCCCTGCACTGGGGGCCAACCAGGTGCACTGGCCAAGGCAGGTAATTCCCACCTCCTAAAAACTTTATAGAGTCTAATACAGTGGGCTTCTCAGGTGGCTCAGTGGTAAAGCATCTACCTACCAATGCAAGAAACCTAGGAGACACAGGTTCAATCCCTCGGTTGGGAAGATCCCCTGGAGGAGGAAATGGCAATCCACTCCAGTATTCTTGCCTGGAAAATTCCATGGACAGAGGATCCTGGCAGACTAGGGTTCATGCAGTTGCAAAGAGTCAGACACGACTGAGCACGCATGCATAGTAATTTTCAAACTATGAGTCCTGGCCTTCAGTAGTTCGTGAAACCACTTGGAGGTCAGCACAAATGCCTTTTTAATGATATTGAATCAAATTTAAACAAAAAATACCTCTTACATAATTCAATGAAGTAATGACACTTTTGTTATAATCATGTATATTAACATGAATATGTTTATACGGGATCATGATAATACAAAATGTAGATCTAAAGATAAGGGTCAGAAGTATTCCAAAGCTGGCGTCTCTCATGATGTGAGAGCTGGACAATAAATAAGGCTGCACACCAGACAATTGATGCTTTTGAACCATGGCAGAAGCTTTTGAGAAGAACTCTTGAGAGTTCCTTGGACAGCAAGATCAAACCAGTCTATACCAAAGGCAATCAACCCTAAATATTCATTGGAAGGAATGATGCTGAAGCTGAAGCACTGATACTTTGGCCACCTGACGCAAAGAGCCAACTCTTTGGAAAAGACCCTGATGCTGGGAAAGACTGAAGGCAGGAAGAAAAGGGGAAGACAGAGGATGAGATGGTTGGATGGAATCACTGACTCAATGAACATGAGTTTGAGCAAACTCTGGGAGGTGGTGAAGGACAGGGAAGCCTGGTGTATTGCAGCTCATGGGGTCGCAAAGAGTTAGACATGACTGAGCACCTAAACAACAGCAATAACTTTCAAAGCTGTTAATCTAGAAGATACGCAAGCAAGTGACAGAGATTTAAGTGGTTCAGTTACTTGATTGCAAACGCTTCTCATTGGTCTCTTTGGGAATGCTTGGTGCCCTTAGAACTCCTTATTGCCAAATTCAGACTTAAATTGAAGAATGTAGGGAAAACCACTAGACTATTCAGGTATGACCTAAACCAAATCCCTTAACGATTATGCAGTGGAAATGACAAATAGGTTCAAGGGATTAGATCTGATAGACGGAGTGCCTAAAGAACTATGGATGGAGGTTCATGACATTGTATAGGAGGCAGTGATCAAGACCATCCCCAAGAAAAAAGAAATGCAAAAGGGCAAAATGCTTGTCTGAGGAGGCCTTATAAATAGCTGAGAAGAGAAGCTAAAGGCAAAGGAGAAAAGGAAAGATATACAGTTTTGAATGCAGAGTTCCAAAAAATATCAAGGAGAAATAAAACCTTCCTCAATGATCAATGCAAAGAAATAGAGGAAAACAATAGAATGGGAAAGACTAATGATCTCTTCATGAAATTTAGAGATACTGAGGGAACATATCATGCAAAGATGGGCACAATAAAAGACAGAAATGGTATGGACCTAACAGAAGCAGAAGATATTAAGACGAGGTGGCAAGAATACACAGAAGAACTATACAAAAAAGATCTTCATGACCCAGATAACCATAATGGTGTGATCACTCACCTAGAGCCAGACATCCTGGAGTTCAAAGTCAAGTGGGCCTTAGGAAGCATCACTATGAACAAAGCTAGTGGAGGTGATAGAATTCCAGTTGAGCTATTTCAAGTCCTGAAAGATGATGCTGTGAAAGCGCTGCACTCAATATGCCAGCAAATTTGGAAAACTCAGCAGTGGCCATAGGACTGGAAAAGGTCAGTTTTCATTCCAATCTCAAAGAAAGGCAATGCCAAAGAATGTTCAAACTACTGCACAATTGCACTCATCTCACATGCTAACAAAGTAATGCTCAAAATTCTCCAAGCCAGGCTTCAACAGTGTGTGAAACTGTGAACTTCCAGATGTTCAAGGTGAATTTAGAAAAGACAGAAGAACCAGAGATCAAATTGCCAACATCAGTTAGATCATCAAAAAAGCAAGAGAGTTCCAGAAAAACATCAACTTCAGGTTATTGATTACACCAAAGCCTTGATTGTGTAGATCACAACAAACTGTGGAAAATTCGTGAAGAGATAGGACTACCAGACCACTTGACCTGCCTCCTGAGAAATCAGTATGCAGGTCAAGACACAACAGTTAGAACTCTACAAGGAACAACAGACTGGTTCTAAACTGGGAAAGGAGTACTTCAAGGCTGTATATTGTCACCCTACTTCATTTAACTTATATGCAGAGTACATCATGAGAAATGCCGGGCTGGATGAAGCACAAGCAGGAATCAAGATTGCCAGGAGAAATATCAGTAACCTCAGATATACAAATGATGCCACCCATATGGCAGAAAGGGAAGAACTAAAGAGCCTCTTGATGAAAGAAAGTGAAAGAGGAGAGTGAAAAAGCTGGCTTCAAAGTCAACATTAAAAAAACTAAAATCATGGCATCTGATCCCATCACTTCATGGCAAATAGATGAGGAAACAGTGGAAACAGTGGCTGACTTTATTTTGGGGGGCTCCCACATCACTGCAGATGGTGACTACAGCCATAGAATTAAAAGACACTAGCTTCTTGGAAGAAAAGCTATGACCAACTTCAACAGCATATTAAAAAGCAGAGACATTACTTTGCCAACAAAGGTCTGTCTAGTCAAAGCTATGATTTTTCCAATAGTCATGTATGGATGTGAGAGTTTGACTATAAAGAAAGCTGAGTGCCAAAGAATTAATGTTTTTGAACTGTGGTGTTGGAGAACACTCTTGAGAGTCCCTTAGACAGCAAGGATATCAAACCAGTCAACCCTAAAGGAAATCAGTCCTGAATATTCATTGGAAGGATTGATGCTGAAGCTGAAACTCCAATACTTTGGCCGTCTGATGCGAATAACTGACTCATTGGAAAAGACCTTGATGCTGGGAAAGATTGAATGTGGAGAAGGGGATGACAGAGGATGAGATGGTTGAATTGATCACCAACTCGTTGGACATGAGTTCAAGCAAGCTCCAGGAGTTGGTGATGGACAGGGAAGCCTGGCATGCTGCAGTCCATGGGGTCACAAAGAGCCGGACAAGACTGAGCGACTGAACTGAACTGAATCAGTGGCCTTAGTGGTACCTGTAGTGGAGGGAAGGGGACATCATGGCCCACACACAGGTAAGGGGCTCATGGGACAAGATGTCATACATGAGACTTCTGAAATCCATGTTGAACATCACAGTACACTGAATCCATTAACGTAATACGAATTGAGTTTTGAATCAAGTTCGAGTAAAATCATTTTTTTGATTCCTATATGAATACTTGTTTCCAAATTTAATTTTTTTTAATTGAAGTATAGTTGATTTACAATGTTGTGTGAGTTTTAGGTACACAGAAAAGTGATTCAGACATACAAACACACACACAGATGCACATACACATATACTTATGTACATACAGATATATGAATATATTCTTTTCAGATTCTTTTCCATTATAGGTTATTATAAGATATTGAGTATAGTTCCCTGTGCTATGCAGTAGGTCCTTGGTGTTTATCTATTTTATATATGGTAGTGTATATACGTTAATCCCAAACTCCTAGTTTATCCCTCCTCTCCCCTCTCCCCTTTAGTAACCATATTTTGTTCTCTATGTCCATGAATCTTCAATCCAATTATTTTTATTTAACATTCAACTAACATTTTTTAGCCCCTCTGGGTATGAGCCAGTGTATTAAGCACTGCAAAGAAGTTCAAAATACAGATACACTGTTACCTTTCCCTGGTACTGCTCCCAGTTCCTTCCACAAACATGAACTGAACCCCTTTTACATACTAGAACCTGAGCCAAAAGCTAGGGAGATCAAAGCTAAGCCAAGCTATGTTGGAGTTTGTGGCCAAAGGAGTTTTTGTATGAGTTTTTAATTGCTAATTTTTTCCAGAACATTAGAATGGCTGAAAAATCAAAACATAGAAGCGTTAAAATTCACATTAAATTTAAAGGCTTTATTTATACCCCAAACTGAATTTATTATAATTTTACTTTCCTAGTTTTATTGGAAGCAAATTCATCAATAACATTTCAGAATCAATTCCTAGCTTATCTCATTTTCAGCTGGGAGAAATTCCATGTCTGATGATTACCCTTGGCCAAGTGATGATCTTAAATAAATTTTAATTAAGTTCAGTTTACTGATCCTGTCTTAATTTTAAATGTTGATATTATGTTCACCTTGGAATGTTTGCACTCATTTTGATTTTTAAAGCCATTCATTAAAATATTAAATCATCTTGATTGTTTATATTGCCCACTGGCTTCCCACCAAATATTATGCCCAGGCAAGCACCTTGCTGGGCTTCCCAGGTGGCACTACTGGTAAAGAACCCAGTTGCCAAAGAAGGAGACATAAGAGACATTTTGTCAATCCCTGGAGGAGGGCATGGCAACCCACTCCAGTATTGTTGCCTGGAAAATCCCATAGACAGAGGAACCTGAATAGGCTGCAGTTCATAGGATTGCAGAGGCGGACACAACTGAAGCGACTTGGCACTAGCACTAACAAGCACCTTGCTGAGTCTGCCCTAGTCTTAGCACTAAGGGACCCATAAATGAGTTAGGACGCAGACCTTCAGCTGTTATAATCCAACAGGAGACTCAAGGTAAACACATACAGTTAGCATTCTTGAGCATTTATTGTGTTGCTCTAACTATAATACTTAATCCTTCCAGCAATCCTGTGATGCAGATACTAATTATTATCCTCATCAAAAAAAAAGAAAGAAAGAAAAAGATTTTAGGCAAAGAGCACTTAGGACACTAGCCGAAGACCACCCTGATTTAAGAGACAGAACGTGGATTTGAACACAGTCAGCCTGTCTCCAAAACCTAAGCCATCAACATGGAGCAGTTTCTAGGCTAAGACAGGAGACTGGTTTTTGATCTAAAGGATCATGCGTTCAGCTGGAGGAACGAAAGCACACATTATATTATGTCAATACGGGGCTTTAAACCTAACTGTTAAAAAAAAAAAAGATTAATAATGCTTTGAAAGCAGTGTGTAATCTATCCCCAGATAATTTTACTTCCATCTTTTAAAAGGATTATCTACCTTCCATGAGACATATGCCTGCCATTCCTTAGGTGGCTAATAGGACTCTCTCTACATACATGTAAAGTAATCTCAGGGTTTCCTTAGGGTGACAGTGAGCCCCCAATCAGCCCTCTTCCACAGTAAGTGGCCACACCGAATGAATCCCACCACAGGGCACCCATGTCTCTTGCATGTTCCATCACCTCTATTCATGCAACAAATGTTTATCAAGCATCCACTATGGGGCAGTTTCAGAGCTCATGGTCTCCTTTTTAAAGAAAATATACAATGTCTATAAAGCATTCAACCAAAGATCTGTTTTACTCTTAATTTCCCTCAAGAGATCTCTGAGGAGGAAGCAGTGCTAACACATGAAGCCATATGCTCAAATTAAAAGAAAAAAAAAGATATATATATAACTCACATCTGTATCATGGCTTACAGGTTACAAAGTGCTTTCATATGCATTACTTCACTTGCTATTCATCTTTTAGATTGTCTCAAGAGATAAGTAAAATAAAGACAATACTTACTTAAAATACTCTACTTAAAGAAGCCTAAAACTGCAAGCATTTAGCAAATAGAGAAACTCTGTTACCCCACTGAGGAGGAGAATTTGAAAAAAGCTGAGTCATACATCATGATTTCCCTGATTAAAGAAGGAAGAAAAACGCTTAAGCCCTGCCCCTAACCCCTTGGGTGATATCAGATTAAGTCATTAAAGTCTGTTTCGGTTTCCCTATCAGTAAAGCGAGTGTTCGATCATGTGCCAGTTCCTCTCAGAGAGTGACTGTGGGAATCAGTGATGATGTCCTTGACAGAAACTTGATGGTTTTCATTTCTGCAGCCCCCATGCCTCTCACAGTTCCTGATATATGGAGGGTACCCAACGTCTATGACAGATGGACAAAGAAATGACTGGCCTGGCTCCCTCTACTCTGGCCCTTTAAGTGAATTTGCATGGCCCTCCATCCCATGAAACTACTTGTGGGCACTAGCCTGTGTAAGGTATTTGCCCAGGGCATTTGCATTTGCTGTAGCTGCTGCCTGGTATACTCATCTACCAATTCTTTACCTTCCTTGTTTCAGCTTGTCATTTGAATCCCAGCTGAAATGTATTTTCCTCAGAGGGGTCTTCCCTGATTACTCTTCAGTATCACCTGCTCAGTCCTGTTTTATCAGTCACCTTGCTTTATTATCTGCAAGTCTCAGCACTTAAATGATCATATTAATTTTCTTAATTTACATATATGTTATCTGTTCTCCCCCTTGAATATCAGCTCCATTAATTCAGTGTAATAATAGTGTCTCTTATTCACTACTGAACTCTAGGGCCATCCATAATAATCTGCTGGTACTTAGTAATGAATGATTATTGGATGAATGAATACATTAGCCTATACCACCCTTCGAAGACCTAACCGTCCTTTTTTAAAAAAATTTTCTGGCTCATTTGACTTTACACTGAGCTAATCCCAGTATCTCCCACCTCCAATCCATTCCTCATTGTCTTAGTTGGTCCCAACTTAGAGGCAGACTTTTTCTAGGTCTGCCTCCGCATTTGAGAAAAGCCTTTGGCCTTTCTTATCATTGTGATTCATAGTCCATCATTTACTAATTTCCAAGACTCTACAAATAAAATAACTTTTTTCTTCTTCTCATATCCCATGAACCCTTACTCATCAGGCTTATTCCTAAATTTTAATTAAGAGAGCAGCTAGTAATGGATAGATATGTAGATGGATGGATATGTAGATGGATGGATAGATGGGGCAGATAAACGAATGATGACTTTGAAAATGCTTTCAAGGTTTTATGGCCATTTTCACTAGTTAAGGATTTGTTAAAATTCCGTTGTTTTCTCTGTGAAGGCTCCTCCTATGAAAAGAGAATTGCCATTGTCTAAGGACTCCAACACTACCCTGTTTTTTTTTCAAAAACTGTTCTCAGCTGTGTTTTCAACCACTGTTCTGATAGTTTGTGGTACATGTACAGGCTAAATTTCCCAATCTGAATTTGGAAACAATTGACTGATCAAAATAAAAGATTCAAACTGCATCTGAAAGTCAAGACATCAATGTTATTATGAGAAAAGCTGAATTGGAGAATGTGATATGGGTATATCATGGCAGTAGGTTTTATTCCAATTACCTACTGCTGTATAACAACCACTTCAAACTTGGTGACTTAAAACAACAACAATCATTTATTTTACTCATGAGTCTCCAACTTGGGCAGGGCTTAGTGTGGACAACTTGCCTCTGCTCCACGTGGCATCAGCTGGGGTGGCTGACCAGGGCTGGAGGATCAGCTTTACAGATGGCTCTTTCACATGACTGACAGTTTGGTCCTGAGTAAGGACTAAGCTCAGCTGAGGTATCATCTGGGAGCCCTCGATCCCCTCCTTCCCACATACTCTAGGAATACCTGGTTCAGACCTGGGCTACATGTCCCCCAGACTTCTCCAGTTGCCTCCCCTTGGGTGAGCAAATCTCAGTATCTCCAACCTCAAATTCATTCCTCATCCCTCCACTCAGCACCTCCCTTCACCAATACCCACATCTTTTTTGACCTGGACACTCTTTTTCTTACATTGTTTCATCAATTCCCCATCTCTCAGTCTGTTAAGATCAAAGTTCTCAGTCTTGCCTTCAAGGTCTTCCATCCTACCTTTCCATTTTTAACTCCCATGTACCTAATAATCTATCCAAACTATATGACTCAATTATCTGGGAAAAAAAAAAAAAAGCCCCACTTTTTTCTCATTTCCTGATTTTGCTCTTGATATTCCATCTAAAATAGGTTAATGATAGCTACAAACTCGTTGCTACTTCTATTAAGAGGGTAAGTCTGCCTTAAGCATCAAATCTGCCTTCATGACTTGATTGACCAATAGAATGCCACAGAAGTACATTTCTGGGAAAGAAATTTCTGGGCTTTCTAAGGCAGAGATAAGGAACTTGACGCTTCTGTCTGGGCTTCTTAGAATGCATACTGTGAGGATGCTTTTTCTTAGGACTTGCTCTCTCAAATCCCAGCCGCCATGCTGTCAGGAAGCCCAAGCCAGCCTTATGGAGTAGATGCAAGTGGAAATAATGCCCAGCCAGACCCCAGCAATTTCAATCATCCTTCCAAGACACCAGACGCATCTGCAATCTGAACACCACCAAGTGACCTTAATCTCAGTCAGAGCTGCTCAGAACAGAAGTGAGCAGACAAGCTCTCCTCCAGCCCAGATGCACAAAATAGACATCACAAAAGGACTACCTTTAAAGCTAACAAGTTTTGGAGGTAATTTGGACATAACTATATGTCCAAAGTAGGGCCAATTTCCCCAGAGAAATCCCATGACAAAATTCCTCGTTCCTCCTCAATCAGAGTTTTGAAAGTTTGTGGACAAGAAGTTTTCATTGAAACTAAATGGTGCAAGACAGGTTTAAGGAATATTTCAAGCATGTGATACCTTTATGTATCTTGTGATAAATGAATGTTGTAGAGCTGGCAAGGCTTGGGCAGTAGATTATCCTTGGAATAATGGAGGAAGCAGTGTCATTGTGTTAGAAGTCCAGGAATGAGTGTACATAATCACGCCCTGAACAGAGAAGCCTTCAAATGACCCCACATCTAACAGCTTGCTTCACAAAGTATAAAAGAAAATCATTATTATTTGTTTCTCATAATAAAAATTTTAATTAATTTTTATAATAAAGATGATTTCTCCCTCTCATATGCTCCTTAAAACACGAGAAGATTGCTAGCTGTTATTCTAAGCTTTTCTCTTTAACCAGACTCCGACTGCTGCTTATAATTTGCAATTGATTATGGAACTTTACACATTAAAATGAAGCTTAATTTCATCATAATGAAAGAGGCCCAAGGCTACATTATCTATTTCCCTTACATTATCAATAGTCAACCCAAAGAATAAAAAGAAGGAGGAAGGAGAAAAAGAGGAGGGTCACTCAAAGTGGAAATGCTTGTTTATAAATATCATTGTGTAATTCTTTGCTATTTTTCAAACCCTCATGCAGAAAAATAACCTTGAATCACTTTAGCTTTTTCACTCACTATCATGGTAACTACAGAAATAAAATACAGAAAGTACAAAGGTAATTTTTAGCAAGAAGCCTAAGTATAAAACAGAAAACTCCAAACATTCTTGGAATACTATTGCAGAAATAAGATATCAGAATCTAATATACATAGAAATATATACATCTATCTCAATAGTTACTGTTGTTGAAATCCTCTTCATCAGTCTCAACAGATCTCAAGGATCTTGTTTATTCATTTATTCATTCTTATGTGTATTCATTTAAATAGTGTTAATTGTTTACTACATGTCAAGCCCCGTGCTAGATGCTACAGAAATCCCAATGAACAAGACAGACATTGACCCTATTCTCCTAGATCTTAAAAGCTAATGAGTAGACAAAAGTTAAACAAATATTTAAGCAGCTTTCTGTTTATTATCATTTTTGTCATCATTTGGGTGTGATTTATCAAAGAAATTGCCAACCAATGGTGCAAGGTGTTATAAGAAGAACACCAGAAACTTCTAGAGAATCACAGAAGGCTTCTTTGGGTAGAATTGTAGTTTTTTTCTTTTGTAGTCATTTGGCTTCATAACAGCTAGTGATTTCAGTCAATTTTTTTTCCTTTTCTCTTTCTGCCTTAGCTAGACAGACTACACAAGCTAGGTGATCAGCCCAGGCTTCCTATGCAGCAGGGGGTAGCCATAAGACTCAGTTCTAGCCAAAGACACATTGAAGGGCCTTTGCTAGTCTTAAGGGAGATGTTTTCTCTACCTTGTCAAAGTAGAAAGGTTTAAGTGAGGAGGTCTCCCTCCACTCTGCCTTCCCTGAATTTGAATTCAGTTGGTCACAGGAGATCACCATTTTGTATCCATGAATGCAAAGGAAGGGGGATTACATTAGTGGTGGCCTAGAGCCCTGATATTCTTGAGCCAGCGACCAGCACTAGACATATTGTCACGCACATTAATTATGTCTTAATTATTCTAGGTTGGCTATTATGTTAACTTGGAGCTGAAATGATTTCCAGCTTCCAGTTTCCCAGCAAAATTGACATTGAAGCTGATCCTCCTGACTTCCCTGGTGGCTCGGATGGTAAAGCGTCTGCCTACAATGTGGAGACCTGGGTTCGATCCCTGGGTCAGGAAGATCCCCTGGAGAAGGAAATGGCACCCCACTCCAGTACTCTTGCCTGGAAGATCCCATGGACGGAGGAGCGTGGTAGGCTACAGTCCGTGGGGTCACAAAGAGTCAGACACGACTGAACGACGTCACTTCACTTCTACTATACTCTTCAGTAAATCCAGCATCTTGTTTATACCTCTCCAACAACACGTGTTTCCTTATGTCTTGCATAATTGCCATCTATACAATTTTTTAGGTTCCTCTACAGACTTTTGTCCTCCCAGGCAGAAATCATGGAATATTATTCTTGATATCTCTAGAGCCTGGTAGAATGCCATGCTGTATTCAGTTCATAACTATCTCAGTAACTGCTCAATAAATAAATGCTGAATTAAATGAAGGTGTGCATGTTCAGTAGCAATCAACTCTTTGTAAGTCCATGGACTGTAGCCTGCCAGGCTCCTCTGTCCATGGGATTTTCCTGGCAAGAATACTGGAGTGTGTTGCCATTTCCTCCTCCAGGGAATCTTCCTGACCCAGAGATGGAACCTGGGTCTCTTGTGTCTCTGAATTGCAGGCTGATTTCCTTACCACTGAGCCACCAGCCACTGGACTTCCCAGTGATGATGACATCATTATTAGTGGTCATGCAGACTGTGGAGCAGCTAAGATGCTAGCTTTTGGTGGCTGAGTTAATGATAGTGGTGGTGCTGATGGTGCAGATGGGGGCAGTGATGTGGAGGCGAGCGTCAGGGTGCAGTAATAATGACGGTTGTAGCAATACCAGCAATCATGAGAATACAGGTGATAATATTAATACTTCTGAGCCTGGATCAGAGGGAGGGGTACTGAATTCTATCATTTTGATAAGGAGTGAAAACTTAGTGACAAGCCTGATTTTCAGGCTATGCCACAGGTTTGGGGAGGAACCAGTACGTTCTCTGATACATTGTGAGATCAGATGGATATACAAGCCAAGGATATTGGGGGGGAGGGCAGAATTTTGTCAGCCACCAGAAAAGATGGCCCCTTGAGTGTTCTTCTAGCTGATTCTCTAAATGCCTCTTGCCCCGGGACTTATGTTTTTGAAGGTACTGAGCAATGAATAGGGAAGAGATCAACAGTCACACCCAAAGAGACTTCCCACTCCTCACTGTCTCCTGCGAAGAAAAGAAATTCAAGGAAGAGGGTTCCTTCCAAACCAAACATCCTGCACACCCAGGCAGCCTGCTTTAGATCCACAGTAGCCAGCATGCTGACTCACCAACATTCATACAGCTCCCTGGAGCCAACAAATTATAATGAGAACATTCCAGGCCATAGAATTACTGGGGCAGGAGAGGGTGGGGAAGTGCAGGTGGCCCACATAGGTCACTTTCTAGAAAGCGGGTTCTGAAAATGTCTCTCTGTGTGCTAAGATTCAGGTCTCACTCCTCGAACACGGTCTGTTCTGCCCAGAGCATACCCAGGCTCAGCGAATTAAAATGCATCAGGCTTAGTTGAAAGCTTATTGTACTTAAGTCCGCAGAAATTCAGTACTTTTCAAACTTATTTACCCTGCGCTGTATTTAAACCACCTGCCTCCCACTTTTGTTCTGTAAATAACTATTCCCAAATCCAAACTGCCTATCGAACGGCAAACTGATGATTCAGTTAATAATTATAAACTCAAACAATTCGGCACACACCCACATGCAAAGGAACTAGATATCACTTGCCTGAAATATTTGACAAGGATACAAGAAAGCAAATGGGGCTCCTTGAACGCAACAATCATGTTGGGAGCTGTTGGGGAGGAGGCAGGAATTGTTTTTTGAATGAAACTTTGCCTAAGTGGTTCCAGTTGATTCTTTCCCACACAAGCTTGAGCCCACATCTCACAGAAGCATTAGGTCTGTTCACTTCCTTATGCTTTGCTCCAAGAATTAGTGAGTCATGTTTTAAGCACAAATTCTTAACATAGGTGCTACCAGGGAACAAAGGAAAACAAAACGCCTCATTCTTTTATTCATCCTTTGAAAGGAAACTCATGGCGGAAACATTTGTATAACATTCCATTTATATAACAGGGGAAGGATCAGCTGAAGGAAAGAACGGTTCAGCTGGGGAAGGGGAGCGTGTGTTTTTCTTTTCACGTGGCTGCACCCCTCCTGGCCTAATCAGTTCCTAACATCCCATTACAGATCCTGGGCCAGCCAGGAGATGTGAAGGAGATGTAAAAGGAGTCAATAAGATGGGGGAAAGACGGCAAGAGAGCCCAGGTCATTCAGCAGGGATTAGGAAGTGGTTCAGTGAAATGTTTGCAAGTGTGGGCTCCAGAGTCAGGCAGCCTGGGTTCAGATCCTGCTCCTTACTGGCTGTGTGGCCTTGGGCATGTTGTTGAACCTCTCCAGGCACTGGTATTAGTATTGGCAAAACAGAGATCATAAAGTCTACTCCTATATAACATACGTAAAACTGTGTCTGATACATAAGCCAGATTCCATAAAGGCCCTGAGGTCCGATTCTGGCTTCTCCTCTTGGCCTGGTCATTTTATTCCTCTTAGTGTCAGTTTCCTCACCTTTCCCTGGATCTCATAAATTCCACATTGATGGAAAAATTGCACAAGTGTTCCAAAAATGGGAAAAACCACTGGACACCAGCCACAGCGTGGTGCTCACCAAACATGATTTGCCCTGTGACCATGTAAGGGAAAGAAATAAGTATGTAGGTTATCTCAACGTCTTATAGCCCGTATATCCTGTAAACATTGAAAAACCTTTCTTTACCATCTTCGTGTCAGTTTATAATGTTCTTTTCTTTTGATCTTTTTCATAGTGGATGATGCATTAGACGGGGCTCTGGACACAAGCAGTTGTTGCTGCTGTTTAGTCACTGAGCTGTGCCCTACTCTTTTGTGACCCCATGGACAGTAGCCCACCAGGCTCCTCTGTCTAAGGGATTTCCCAGGCAAGAATACTAGAGTGGGTTGCCATTTCCTTCTCCAGGGGATCTTCCTCACCCAGGGATCAAACCTGCATCTCCTGCATTGCAGGCAGATTCTTTATCATTGAGCCTCCAGGGAAGCCCAGGATACAGGCAGGGTTTTGATTATAGATTTTCCACTTTTCCACTTGCTCTGGAGCATGTGAACTGAACACCCATTTTCCCTTCAGTAGGCTCATCACAAGTAATATCGTTCATTGGTCTTTTCAAAAGAACCAGATTTTGCTCCTCTTCATCTTTTCTACTCTATTGTTTTCTATATTGTGAATTTCTCCCTTTATATTTGCCAATTCCCAGGTACTCCTTCATGATTTACATGTCTTTTTCTGGACTCTTAATTGAAATTATTTATTTATTTTCAATGAAATAATTAAAGCATGTTTGCTATACATTTCCTTCAACTATAAGTTTATGTTCAATAGGTTTGATAACAAGTAATCAATTTTTCATGGATTCCTAGATAAGATTTAATTTCTATTTTTACTTCTTTGCATATTGGAGTACACTATACCTTCCCAGTGGTTAAACTTTTTTTAAAAAATATACATTTGCTTGGCTTTTCCATTTGTTGGCCGTATGAACTTTTATTCCTGGGTTTACAAAATTATGGTCAGAACATTGCAACCTCAAAAATCTCTATTTTTGGAAATTTTTAAAGTAGTTTTTTTTTTTTTTTTTTTTACTGTGATGAAGTATGTACTGGGTTTTTACAATTGTTACTTGGATGAAGATAATGATTAGTGTTATCTATTTGTAGGCTCCTTATATATATTATTAGATCAAAGCTATTTGAATCATTCAAATTATCCATATCTTTCTAAAATTTTTGTCAAAATTTTCTGCACATTCTGAAAACAAGCAGTTTTATCTAGTTACAGTTCTAAGATGTTTTTCTGTTTGAGGCAGAAAGATTCATGACACATCTTGATTTTTCATCTTACTCTTACATAATAAGGCTTTGATTGAACACTTTGGACTCTGAATTCATCTTTGCCTAGACTCACCCACTCTCTAAGCCTCAATTTACTCATCTTTAAACTAGGATTAATAGAGCTGCTATTGCAATGTTGTTGTAAAAATATACAGTGAGGGAAACATGATCAAGTCCGCAGCATAGCAGCCACCATCCAGTTCACATTACATCATTTTAGCTCTTCTTTCCTGCCCTGTAAGTTATCTCTTAATCCCCAAAATAAAATCTTGGAAATGGAAAAGCCCCCCCCCCCCCCCCCCCCCCCCGCCGCCCCCTGCTGATTTCTGTTTAGGTACTCTTAGAGACTAGATCATTGCTATTCTTCTTCCCTATTAACTACTGGGCTATGGTTTTGAAAAAGAAAAAGTGAAAGTGTTAGTTGCTCAGTCATGTCTCACTTTTTGCGACCCCACGGACTGTAGCCCACCAGACTCCTTTAGTTTTGAAAGGAGAGTATAATAGCATCATTCTGACAGAAGCATGGAAATGTGTGTTTGAAGCTGGATCAATGGGTTGATCCTCATTCCTTGTTCAATGACCTGAACAATGGTCCTTGTTTCAGTAGGTCAAGGATGCACCGGAGTGCCTGGGGTAGCCATGTATCCTGGAATCTCCTCTTTGCTACAGAAGAGATGAGGTAGGTGTGAAATTCCAGGCATCTTACTGTTCTTTGGGGCTTACCTGGTAGCTCAGTTGGTAAAGAATCTGCCTGCAATGCAAGAGACCTGGGTTCAATCCCTGGGTCAGGAAGATCCCCTGGAGAAGGAAATGGCAAACTACTCCAGTATCCTTGCCTGGAAAATCCCATGGACAGAGGAACCTGATGGGGTGCAGTCCATGGGGTCGCAAAGAGTAGGGCATGACTGAGTGACTAACACTTTCATTTCACTTACTGCTCTTTTGTAATCTATTCTTTTCTACTCTCCTCCGGTTTCTTCACATTCTACCTGGCTTAGAGCACTGATGGTTTCACAAGGTTCCCTCCTTAAACTTCCCAGCAGATATGACTCTTCCAAGGGAGATGGAATCACTGTTCTGGAAAATGAAGCTATGCACATGCTTATCAATATCAGAGAAATTCTTTTGGGTGACTCACCCAACAAATGAACCTCTACATTTTAAATGCTGTACTTACTCATTAAATATCCACTTAGCTGTTTGCTCTCTCTCCTTCCTTCTCCCATAAGTGTTTTCTTTCCTCTTCAACTTTAAATACTTCCACAAAGTTAGGTTTTTTTAAGAATGAGCAATGCTGCTCAATATAAGAAATATATTTGCCAAGCAGTTCAGTGGGCACCTGTATATATCATCACCTTGAGTTTTCACAGAAAGCCTAAGAGAAGGTAACATGTACACTGTTCGGAAGACAAATCTGAGGCTCAGGAAATTAACTCACCAAAAGTCTCACCCCACCTGGCAGCCCTTTCTGTTAGGCTCAAAGCCATGTTCTTTCCCCTTGATTGTGCCACCCTCCCACAAATCTCCCTTGGGCTTTCAGAAAGTGCAAAGTGAATGTGGAGTGTTAGCCTGAGTCTTCTCTAGTTGTATGCATGTGTGCGTGCTCAATCATGCCCAGCACTTTGCAACTGTGAGATGGAAATATCTCCTGCCATATTAATAAACCAGAAATATCACCACCATCCGTGATTTCTGGTCTCCAAATGTGAATGAGGGCTCCCAAAACTGTGATCCAGCAGATGCTGCCACCCCCTACAATGATTACTGAGGAGCTGGGGGGATGCAGAAAGCAGCCATCTGCCATTCACCCTAAGGTGGACAGGGAAAGAGGGTTGGCCCCAGAAAGCTGAGGTGCATATGAAAGGAATGAACGTAGAGAGCCCAGAGGCTTGCATCTTCCTATACACAGAATGCTAAATTCCTTAACTTGACACCTGGTCTTTGATGTTCAGACTGCCTGCTCGCTTTGTTGCAAACTTGTATGTAGCCTGACTTCCCCTCCTACCTCCTTGGAGCAGTTTTCTCAGAACTACTGAGATGCTGTCTCCTGGGCTCAGAGTCCTAAATATTCCCACTAAATAAAATCCCTACTTTCAGGTTGTGACAATATTTTTTTGTCGTTGTTGACACAACCCTATGGACTGTAGCCTTCTAGGCTCCTCTGTCCATGGGATTTTCCAGGCAAGAATACTGAAGCAGGTTGCCATTTCTTCCTCCAGGGGATCTTCCTGAGGCAGGGGTCAAATCTGCATCTCCTGCAAGTCTCCTGGAATGCAGGCAGATTCTTTACCACTGAGTCACCAGGGAGAATTGGTCAATTAGCCACTTTCCCAGCAATATAACAGAGGCAGGAATCCCCTTAGTTATTAATCCCTTTCAGATAAGTATTGGTGGGCTCAGATGTTCATCTGATCCAAATGGACATTTCACACTCTTTGTGTTTAGTGTAAGGACTGACAGTCTTCAGCGGGTGCTATGTTTCAGGTTCCTGTTCTTTAGAAAATTGGTAGGAAGATGTCATGATAGTTTCCAAAAATGACACCACATTTTCCTTCCCTCCCTATATGTACCTGTCATTTTGTCCATCAAAATGTACTATAAGTCACATCCCCTTAAGCCTGGGGAGGCATATAGTAGATGTGCCAGTTCTAAGCTTTGCCTTTGAGAAGACTGACAGCTTCTGCTTTCATATGTGGAGCTAGCAACACTGTAAGAAATTTCATTATCCTGAGACCACCATGCTTTGAGAAAACTCAAGCTATTCACATAGACAGGTTGCCTGCAGAACAGGCCTTGAAGACACGAGTGAAGACTTTTCAGATCATTAAGGCCACCCAGCTTGCTCTAGACATCAGCTAAATACGGTCAAATAAGCAACTCAGTTAATACTATGTGGGGCAGAAGAACCACTCAGCTGAGCCCGGGCAAGCTGCAGAATCATGAGAAATAGTTATTCATTTTCTTTAATTCAGTAGGTCTTCAGGTATTTTATTATATAGCCATGGATAACAGAATGGATGTTAAGTCAAGAATAGACAAAGCAAAACTTACAATATTCCACAATAATTCACTAATAGATAGGATTTTGCAACTCTGACTGGGTATCAGAATCAGTGATAGCCTTTCTAAACTAGAGATGTTCAAATCCTAATATAGATCTTCAGAATGTAAAACTTAGGCTTGTACATGTGTATGCTCTTCAATACCCCCAAATACGTACAATGAACAGTTATTGTAACCCGCAAAATGACTCATTTGCCTTATCTTTTCTAAATAATTATATTTAGTTTTGGCTATGCTGGGTCTTTTTGGGCTTTTCTCTAGTTGTAGCCAGCAGAGGCTACTCTCTAGCTGTGGCAATGCATCTCCTTGTGGAGCACAGGTTCTAGGGCATTTGAACTTCAGTAGTTGTGGCACCTGGGCTCTGGAGCACATGCTCAAAAGTTGTGGCACACAGGCTCAGTTGCTCTGCAGCATGTGGGATCTTCCCAGATCAGGGACTCATTTGCTTTAGGAAGCTCTTCTTTTAAAATTCAAATTCCTTCTGGGAGTGATAAATCAAGCAGATGGTCACAGGATTATATCCTTAATCAGATTGCTTTCCTAACTCCTGACTAGGATTAGCAAATGTAGCATATAAGAGAGCTAAATATAGAGCAGGAACACACCTGAGCTGGAAGTTGTTGATTCAAGTCCCCCAAAGGTGCCATGTGAACAGCCTAGGGTCAGCTTATGCCCAATAGATAGCTGGAAACCAGAAGACAGTAAAAAAAAAAAAAAAAGTGGGAAAGTGACAATACCAATTATACCCACACCAACAGAAAGTCATGAAAAATCACCCCAGGGGTTACCTTTGAAGGTTGATATTTAGGAGCCTGAGAAATGATTGTGGAGGTTACTACATGGGACCCAGATAAGAATATTTCTGTTCATATCTTGTTTTCCAGGAGAACAAAGAATGAAGCTGTCCTGATCCCTTCATCCTAGTTGTATAAATAAAATGTGTCTATAAATAAAATCAGTCCAGCAGGACTCGGGGTTCAGGATTAAAAGCAGAGAGTTGAAGGAAGAAGGCTTATTTTGTAAGGTGGTAATAGTAGGGGAAGTTCCAGTGTCTTTCTCTTGTCTTTTTCTCTTTCTATTTCCCCAAACTGGCTTTAGCAGCTTCCCTACAAAGGCTTGCAGTGAGGTTGCTTTTCCTAAGGAGCATGAGTCAGTGTCCTCTGAGAATTTCTCACTTTTACTCTTTTCTTCCCACTGATTCTCTACTGAGACACACCTGGGGGTTTCATGCCCACTAAAGAAAGGAAGTGAAAGGTACTGCATTTCCTTCAAAGCTTAACTTCTCTGTGTGAAGAGAAAAACCTTTAATTCCTGAAACATCTTTACTTCCGGTGTTGCTGAGTCAGTAAGACGAGAATTAGTATGTGTTAAGCACCGACTGCATAGTAATTGCAGTACCTATATCATCCTATTGAATTCTCACTTTCTATGAGTCTTACTACTTGAGACAAATTTGGCTATCCCATTTTATACATGGAAACCAGAGAAGGCACTGGCGACCCACTCCAGTACCCTTGCCTAGAAAATCCCATGGACGGAGAAGCCTGGTAGGCTGCAGTCCATGGAATCGCTAAGAGTCTTTGGACACGAATGAGCGACTTCACTTTCACTTTTCCCTTTCATGCATTGGAGAAGGAAATGGCAACCCACTCCAGTGTTCTTGCCTGAAGAATCCCAGGGATGGGGGAGCCTGGTGGGCTGCCGTCTATGGGGTCACAGAGTAGGACACGACTGAAGCGACTTAGCAGCAGCAGCAGCATACATGGAAACACTGAGATGAAGAATTTTGAGCTAACTTGCTTAAAATTACATGGTTAGGAAGTGATAGAGGCAGCATTAGAAACCATGTTTTGTGGTCCTAAATACCATTTTTCTAGCCAACAAAGAATTGTTTTTAATTCATTGTTTCAGAGTGGGAGTAAAAATTTTTTTGGAATCACACAGATGCAGCCTGATGACTTGCTACTCCAAATGTGGTCCATGGTCCAGCAGTAGCCACTTCACCTGGGGAATATATACAATTCAGGTGTGGTCCAGGGGCTGACCTCACTAACATCACCTGGGAGCTCGTTAAAAATGCAGCATCTCAGCATATCCTGCCCCATAGCTATTGAATTAGTGTCTGCATTTTAACAAAATCCCCAGGTAACTTTAGTATACACATTAACGTTTGAGAAGCACTGACCTGAATTAAAGTCTCCTAATTATTTAACACGGTACTTCACTGATTGTCAACCTCTTTCCAGACCCAGTGCTACTCAAATACTTCAATTCCTAGAGCCATAGACTCTCACAACAGGATGACCTTGAAACGCAAAGAAACAAAATAGCTGGTCTTAGGCATCCCATTAAATAGGGGCAGAGTCAAACCTAAAGTACATCATTAGTAGGTGTCCACTTCCTGTCAGTCAACTCTCATGTATTAAGCTCTTGGTCTGTGCCAGTCACCCTCGCTCAGTGCCAAGGATTCAGAGATAATTGGAACCATCTGTGTCCTCAAAGAAAGCACGGTCCACTGGGGCAATCACATACACACCCAGATAGTTAGACTACAACGCAGCAGCAGTGACATGAAGAAGTACAAAGTATTATGAAGTCTTGGATGAGAGACACTGAGACCTTCCTGGAAGAGGTGCTGCCTTCCTGAGTCCCGGCAGTGCACTACTACATAATGAATGGACTTACCAGCGACCTCCTCTCACTTTTCTTCTCAGCCCCCATTCAGTTCAGTTCAGTTCAGTTCAGTTGCCCAGTCATGTCCGACTCCTTGGGACCCCATGAATTGCAGCACGCCAGGCCTCCCTGTCCATCACCAACTCCCGGAGTTCACTCAGACTCACGTCCATCAAGTCCGTGATGCCATCCAGCCATCTCATCCTCTGCCGTCCCCTTCTCCTCCTGCTCCCAATCCCTCCCAGTATCAGAGACTTTTCCAATGAGTCAACTCTTTGCATGAGGTGGCCAAAGTACTAGAGTTTCAGCTTCAGCATCATTCCTTCCAAAGAACACCCAGGACTGATCTCCTTCAGAATGGACTGGTTGGATCTCCTTGCAGTCCAAGGGACTCTCAAGAGTCTTCTCCAACACCACAGTTCAAAAGCATCAATTCTTTGGCACTCAGCTTTCTTCACAGTCCAGCTCTCACATCCATACATGACCACTGGAAAACCATAGCCTTGACTAAACAGACCTTTGTTGGCAAAGTAATGTCTCTGCTTTTCGTTATGCTATCTAGGTTGGTCATAACTTTTCTTCCAAGGAGTAAGCGTCTTTTAATTTCATGGTTGCAGTCATTACCATTTCCCCTTGGAACGGATCCCTGCAGGCACTCACATTCCTACATTTTCCTTCAAGGCTTTTCCTTTCTGCACATGCCCATCCATACATTCTCCTTTCTCTCAACATCCACAGCTCTTCTTTACCAAGCAGTGTCCAAACCTGACTGCATAATTTTTTCAAGAAAAACCAAGGGAGTTTGAGAAAATGGACCCTAACAGTTCCTACTCCAGTCTGTGGAAATGATTCCAGGACATCAGCATTTTTTTTTCATGGCATCTGACAAAATTCCAACGTACAGTAAGGGTCAAGATGAGAGCCTATTTCACACCACTCACTTAATCCCTGTAGCTTGTATCAAAGAGATATAAAGTTTACAGAATGCCTCCACACCTATCATCTCATTGGATCCCCACATCCCTATAAAATAACAAGTGAAATGGTTGTCCCATTTCACAGATAGGAAAACTGAGTCCCAGAGAGGCTAGGTACCATGCCCAGGTTACACTGACCTTGGACCCACACCTGACTAGCCCTGTGATTGTTCTGAATAGATACACACATGGAGTTAGACTGGAGGGAAGGGTCAGGCCTTTCTCTCTGAATGGCTCCCATCCCCAACTCAGTGCTAACACATGTAAGATATTCAGCACAAGAGGGTCAGTTAATTCCAACCACTCCTCAGAAGTAGAAATTATTTCAAGAGGTCAGGAAGGTTTCCACCTGAGAAAGAGGAACTAGGAGTCAGTATAAATCAGAAGCCTTATGACCAGACACACCTGAGCGACCTCTGTGAGAAAAGGAAAGGATGCAAATAACCTGGGGTTTTGGAACTTTCCTCAAAATCAATCAGGAGTCACGTTCTGATCATAAGGGCAGATAAGGGGGTCCCGGGAACGAAATGCTCTGTGTTCTCGGATTTCGTTTCTTTCCGCCCCACTGCCACCTGCTATTTCGGCTCACCAATCCCCTGGTGAATGGGTCCCTTTTACCTGTCCTCCCTTCAAAAGCAAACACGGAAACATTTGTTAAGCTCCCTTCTCTCTGTTTCTGAAAGCAGCCCAGGAAGTAGGGCTGACTAAAAGAGGCCTCAGCAAACATGAACTTGGGCAGGCAGGGTTTGGGAGTGGGGGCTGGGCAAAAAATCTTTTTTTTTTTTTAAATTCAAATCTCTTCACTAGTTAGGTTTCCTCCCTGCTCCTTGCTTTAAAACAGACCCATCAACTCGAGAGCCTGTCCTATCTCTATTTCATTCCTCAGATGAAGAATTTCATTTCTCAGAAAACAGCAAGACCGGGGTGAGAAGGGGCGGGGCTGACCACCCCCTGTAAGGGGCTTACAGGACTGAGGATGCACAGTCAGCATCAGCTATCAGCATTTCTGGGGCAGTCAGAAGGGTATTCCTAAGGGGAGCATGTTTTATACCAGCAGAAAATAAATGCTGCTTCAAAAATATGCCTCTCAGGCTGTGACTTTCCTGGGTCAGAGCAGCTTTATTGTTATTTTATTTATTTATTTATATATTCAGAGTAACTCTGCTCCCGTGCACCGGGGCCACTACGCTAACACGTGGATTTCAGAAGGCTCTGGGTCCTTATTTTCATAAATAAATAAACTCTCATAGGCCTTTGGAATCTGATTATATTTGGAACAAAACTCCTAAGTATAGGGCCATTATCTGAAACCACATGACCAACCCCAGTCTTTTAACCTAATTTTGTCTATTAGAGAATGGCGCACTTCCAAGACTGTGATTAGGGCTGGAAGCTGGTTTGCAATAAATACCCAGGATTCTTTTCAGTTCTTTGAGGGGAGAAGTGGGGACAAATGACTTTCTCTTGATTAAACAAACCAATACTTTAGCTTGCACCTGGCTAAACTCCCTCCTCTTCGGGGTTGCTGGTTTGTCTCCAACAGGACAAAGTCCTATTCTAAGAGGAAAGCCTAGTGCGCGTATTCATCTTCTGTGCTGCTAACTGGCAGAGAGGTCGGTTTCTGTCTTAGAAAACGGACCCAACTTCAACTTGATAAGCTAAAGAGTGAAGTGAACTCTATTCACTGACCACATGCTGATTTCCTAGTGTGGTCGCGTCAGATGGATAATTTGGGCAATAGGATAGATGTCTTTCTTGCCCTCATAAAGCTGTTAGACTAATGGGTAGAAAGACATTAACAATCACACTGGAAGTAAGCTAAATTGCATTGGGATAAATGCCTTTGAAAAGGACTTTGATGAGGACATAGATTGGAGACGTGGGACACAGGTTGGAGGTGGCAGTATGGGTTAGAGTTTCAAGAAACAGTTTTCTGTAGGAGAGTTCCCTTCTCTCCATACCTTCTCCAGCGTTTATTGTTTGTGGGTTTTTCGATGTTGGCCATTCTGACTGGTACGAGGGATATCTCATTGTTGCTTTGATTTGCACTTCTCTAATAATTAGTGATGCTGAGCATCTTTTCATGTGCCTCTTGGCCATCTGTATGTCTTCTTTGGAGAAATGTCTATCTAGATTTTCTGCCCATTTTCTGATTGGAAGGACCTACTGTACAGCACAGGGAACTCTGTTCAATGGTATGCAGCAGCCTGGGTGGGAGGGGAATTTAGGGAAGAATGGATACATGTATACGTATGGCTGGGTCGCTCTGTTGTTCATCTGAAACTATCAAATCTAGTTAATCAGCTATAATCTAATACGGAACAAAATTTTTTAAAAAAGAAGCATTTTTCTGAGGTCATGAGATTGCAAATGAAGCTTAATGGGTTAGAGTGGCTACTGAAGAGAAGTCAGAGGGGCAGGTGTTCCAGGCAGCGGGAATGGCCAGTGTGAATGCCCTGTAAGAAAGCCAGCCCTACCCAGACACTGGAGAAAGCAGTGGTAAATGCAAAGGGGAATATGCAGGGCATGTGATGGAGACACAGAAGAGGGCTACCGGAGGCCAAGATTTCCTAGGGCAGCCACACCCGAGCCAGGTGAAAGAGCAGGATGAAATGTGTTCCTGAAAGAGAATCAACCATGTCAGAGGGTGACAGGGACCTGGGGGATGAGAGGAAATGTCAGCTGATTCTTATCAAGGGAGTAGGAGGCTGGGGTAATGATGACTGAGATGTAAGACTGCTATGCTGAGATGTGGAGGGGGTGGGGCAGTGGGGAGAGGGACCATGGTAAATTGGCTTTTCCTGGTAGTTTTGAGAGGATGGGACGAAACTGGGAACAGAGACTCCTGTTAATGGAAAAATCCATCTCAGATTTCTCTAGGGTTAAAAACATAGTTTAAGAAGCCCTTTTTCCCATGATGTTTTTTGAGGACACATTTTATCTGCGTTGTTGTTACTGACTTGGTTCTTCGTAACTTCATTTCTGCAGGACCCATTCACCCTGCTAGCAGCAGCAGGGCCCGATGGTGGACAGGCTGTTTATTCTTTGTGGCCCATGGCTGAACTGCAAGGCAGTTGTGAGAAAGATGGGTTTGTGGCTTGATGGATGCATTGGAAGGCTTTCCTAGAAAGAACTGCCAATGGTGAGGTTGGGGAAAGGACATTAAAAGAAGGAGGCATGTCTTCTTTCCTTCCCTTATGCCCAGGCAGCCGAAAACTTCGAGAAAATCCGGGAGTCCTGCTGCCCCGGCCCTTCCACCTGCCCCAGTCATGAAAGCAGCAATATGTCGTCTTTCCTCTAAATATTTTTCCCGTCTCAGTGTATCTTCTGTTGACAAGGTTATCAGGAATTTCCCAAGATGACCTGAGGGATCTTTCTAAGGATGAGATGTAATCACACCTCTGATCTAGCCACTACTGCTTCCCCATTTTCATTTTCTGTTAAAAATATATATTTTTTGAAGCTTACTTCTCTTTTGACTTTGTCTTAAAACATTTTTCTTTGACTATGCTATGTCCCAAACTTCTGTGCCCCCAAACATGGCAAGTATTCTCACCTCTGAATACTGTTCCTTATCCTAGAGGAAAACTCGAGCCCCACTCCACTGATTTCCCCCATCTGTGTCACTGTTTGCTAGAGAAATCTTGCTCAGCCTTAGGTCAAATGCCATCTTTCTCGATTTCCTCCAGATACCCCTAGGGGTTCCTTTTCCTCTTCGGGGATACCCACATAAGGGCAGTGTCATGTTGCAAGAGAATCAGAGGAAGACCCAGGTGATGTGGGACATGAACTTTTATGCAATTATAAGGAGTTCTTGTTTAAGGAAAAGAACAGAATTACTAAGTTCAACGCAACTTATTTGGGTTAAAATATCTTTCAATTGCCAATTTTACAAAAACATATGGATCATGTGAACTTACTGCTAAGGCTGTGGAAAGAGTCCATGCGTGTGAGGGAGCCTGAATCTTAACCTCTGGGAGCTGTGCTGTCAAGCTGGCCATCACTGTAGCTGCGGGTTATCGGGCCTGGTCCTCCAGAGACTGGGCTGCACAAGACCAGGGACCATGTCTTCTTTCTCTACGTTACTTAAGAGGCCGGCTTTACTCCAAGTCACATTTCACAACCTCATATGCCCTTTCTCTGGATTCTCTAAAAAATTATACTTGGTTAGGACTAAAGTTCACTTTTTATGTTTGGAAAACCTGCATAGGAAGGATATGATGGTTTTTCAGGGATGAAGACCTGACTGTGGGGGAGAATTGAGAATGCTCATGGGAAGGAAATGGGGCAGGGACACATGAGAACAACCCCTGCTCCCAAGAAGGCAGCACCCTGGGCCTGTCCTCTCACCCTAAAGACTCAAAAATACGAACCATTTATTATCAGCTCATGAACCAACAGCAGCTCATGGAGAGAATCGCTCTCTGGGTTATGATAACCAGTTCTCCATTTACAGGGGTTGGCAGACTTTTTCTATAAAAACCACAAGAATAAAGCTTTTCTGCTTTGCAGGCCATATGGTCTCCACTGCAACTCTTACTGTATGTGAAAACCGCTGTAGACAATACGTGAACAAATGAGCATGTAAATAAAAAACTTTATTTACAAAAGCGGGTGGCAGGGGACTGGCTTTGGCCTATGGGCTGTTATTGGCCAACCTCCCCTCTAGATCACAGACTGGAGTGGGAGCTCAGAGCTGAGCAGGATTACTTTCAGCTGGAAGAGATCATGAAGGCTGACAAGATGACATCTCGTTTCCAGTTAACCCTTTAAAGTGACAGATGAGCCTATGCAAGATTACGGGCAGATTCAGAGAAGACAATGCTCTTTTGTACATGTTACCAGCCCTCAGGTCCTCCTGGGACAAGCCTTGCACACGTTTTGTGGATTCAGAGTTCCAAGAATTGCTCATTCCTTCTATCAAAATTAGCTTACCTCTCTGTTTGCCTTTTTGGGAGAAATTTCCATATTTTTCAGTCCTTGGATTGTGCACTAAAAGGGAGTTCTTTTTTTTATTTTTTTCTAAATGCGGACCATTTTTAAAGTCTCTGAATTTTTGCTTCTGTTTTAAGTTCTGGCTCCTTGGCTGAGAGATATGTGGGATCTTAGTTCCCCAACCAGCGATCCAACCTACATCCTCTGTATTGGAAGGTGAAATCTTAATCACCAGATTTCCAGGGAAGTCCGAAGGGAGTTGTTATTTGGTGAAATAACATAGTAATAATAATTCTTGCAATAACTCGGTGCAGATATTTTTTATATCTGTTTTTAAGATGGGGAACTGAGGCCAAGAGGTTTAAGTGGCCGATGTAGCAGCATAACAGAAGAGAGGAACGCAGACTTAGAACCCGTGCCTTTTGACTATTGGTTTGATTGTCAGTCTTTAGATCAACAATGTGGAATTCATCTGTCTATGATCTTGTTTCATTCAGGCCAGCTCCCTGCTTGAAATTGCTTTCTCCACTGTATTTCTTGAGATGTCTCTTTCTGCTTCACTCCCACAGCCACTGAGCCAAGCTCCATCAACAACATTTACTGGGTCAGAGAATATTTATCCCCTGCCTGCGAGAAGTTCACAATTGATTTGTCAGGGCTTTAAGTTGGCCTTCCCACATCTATCTTATCTCCTTCAAATCTATCAACAAGACAACATTAATAAACCACCTCCTAAGTGCAATGTAAGACACATTCTCTGATTATTCACTTTGTTCCAAGCCCTATTCTGGATCCTGAGAATGAAAAATTACAAAATTTACAGATCTCGTAGTTCACAAAGCATTTTCCTGAAGCCACAATGGTTTTAGGACAAATAACAAATCTCTGCTGAATTGGCCATAAGGATTCTGAACAAAAGAAACCTTCAGGAACCAAGATGAAGGAAGAAATGTTTTTTCTTAAAGAAAGTAGTGATTGATCACTCACTAAAGAAGTTGTGTGCAACCTTTAGCACTCATAGACCTGCCCCATCTGCCAAATAACAGAAGAGACAGCAGAGAAAGTTCTCGCTTCCAATCCCAAGGCAAGAATAGGTACAATATTCTGCAGAAAGACCCAAGACCTGAGAGGACAGGGCCTGGCCTGTCACCTAAGCCCAGGAGTTTAACACCCTTGATCACCCTCAATATTCAGAGGCCACTCACCAAACGTGGTTAGTTATGATAATAAAACTCGTTTCTTTAATAATTAACCCCAGGAAGGTGGGTTGACCTCTGGGAGAATTTCTAGAGCAATCACTTCATGATTGATTGGAAATATCGGCAAATACACATGTCCTAAGAGGTGAGTAAGTAATGTGTGCTGCTGCATTTTCCCAACAAGAAGATGTGTCCTTGTACATACATTTAGGGGAGAGCAGCTTTGAGGAGATAAATAGCCAGGGTGGCTCTAGGAAGCACCATCCAGGCATGAATGGATCTAGAACTGCTCAGATGGTTAAGAATTTTCCTGCAGTGCAGGAGACCCAGGTTTGATCCCTGGGTCAGTAAGATCCCCTGGAGAGGGGAATGGCTACCCACTCCAGTATTCTTGCCTGGAGAATTCCATGGGCATAGGAGCCTGGTGGGCTATAGCTCATGGGGTTGCAAAGAGTCAGATACGACTGAGCAACTAACACTTTAACCTTCAGAGAGTAGACAGAAGGCAGTACAGAAGGGGAGAGGAAATGCAATAATGATTTTAGGTCATTAGGATTGATTGGGGGAAGAAAGTTAAAAAAAAATAGCAATGTTATCAAGTTTGAACTTTATCTTCTGAAAAACAGTGTTTCTGTGGGCAGAGTTCATATTCTGGAGTCATGCATCATAATGACACCCTTGGTCTGACCCCAGGGAAAATATCTGTGCCTCATTGAGGTCTCATCAGAGGTTCTTTTGACATTCAGAGAGCAAACAAGAGGAGAAGGAAGTACCCTTTTTCCTATTATGCTATCAGGCCAGAAACCCACTTCAGAGGCTGCAGTCTATGACAAATACCCTCATGCAAATTCTGTGCTTGCTTTTGTGCTCCATTTCTTTACCAGCTATATAGCTAAGCAAAATGGAACAAGAAAGAGTGTCTTGGGAGAAATAAAATTGCTGGATTAGATACAGGCCACCTTTATACAGAGAACATAAGTTAAACTATGGTACTGCTGAAGAGAGTCTATTTGGCATTCTGCAGAGTTTTATATGAGACTGAGATTGCTGATTAAGTTGATGCCTGAGTATTATCATCTCAGTAATAAAGAGTCCTCAAATTAAAGGGAATAATAGAGTGCAGGGCAGAAGTTGGCAAACCAAGGCCACAGGCCATCAGCCTGTTTTTGTTTTGTTTTGTTTTATAGCCCTTGAGCTAAGTTTCTATATTTTTGGCCTCGATTTGCCTGTTGGCACACAAAGTCTACGATAGTTACTATCTGGGTCTTTGAAAGTTTGCTGTGTGTGTGCTCAGTCACATCCACCCTTTCTGACCCGTTGGACTGTAACCTACCAAGAACCTCTGTCCATGGGATTTTCCAAGCAAGAATACTGGAGTGGGTTGCCTTGCCCTCCTCCAGGGGATTGTCCCAACTCAGGGACTGAACCTGTGCCATCTGCATTTCAGGTGAATTCTTTACCCTCCGAACCATCAGGGAAGCCCAAAAGTTTGTTGACCCCTGTTAAACTGAATAAGAATGTGTTTAAAAATTGGATAAGAATGCATAAGTCATTGGGTCAAAAAGGTCTGTATTTGAATTCTGCCTAGACATATCTTTCATTCATTTGACAAATACTTACTGAGGATTTGATATTTCTTTCTCACTTACCTTCTCAGATGCCACTGTCTCCTGGTTTTCCTTCTTTCTCCGTTGCCCCTTCTTTTCAATATTCTCTACCAATTTCTCCTAATCTTGACCTCTTAACACCAGATCCAGAGCTCACACCTAGGACCCCTTCTCTTTCTCATCTGTGCTCATCATGAGATCAGGTTCCAATCACTCAGTTATGTTCAACTCTTTGCGACCCCATGGACTATAGCCCAGCAAGCTCCTCTGTCCATGGGATTCTCTAAGCAGGCATACTGGAGTGGGTTGCCATTTCCTTCCCCAGGGGATCTTCCTGATCCAGGGATTGAACCCATGTCTCCTGTAGCTCCTGCATTGGCAGGAAGATTCTTTACCACTGAGTCACCTGGGAAGCCCATTGCATTGACCTACATGCTAACGATGTCCAAAATTATATTTCTAGTTCAGACCTCTCCTTCAAACTCCACAATCATAAACACGTGTCTTCTTTAATATTGCCACTTGGTGTTTAACAGATAGATAGTTCAAACTTACCGTCTATAAAACTGACTTCCCAATCTTCATCCCCAAACCTTTTCTTTCTAGAGTCTTTCTCATCTCAGTAAGTGATTGATAATTCCATTCTCTCAATTATGTCAGATTAGGCAAGCCACTCACACTTTCTGAATTACAGCTTCTTCATTTGTAAAATGACACTGCACCCATCTCAAAGGCAGTGCAGAGATCAAATGAGATAATACAAGGCAGATGCTGCTCACAGTATTTGCCACATTTAGCTTTCAATAAGAGTAAGTGACTGAAGCATAACCTTTCAATTTTGCTATCCTAAAGTCTCTCAGAGCCATTTTTTCCTTTCTTTGTCTCAGATCCTTATTATCTTATCCCAGGATCATTACAAAATTCTTTCTAATGGTAGCCTTGATTTGGTAGTAAAGTAGTAATCATAGATAATATTATTCTCCCAATTTAAAAGTGAGAAAAATGAAGATCAGCCAAATGTGACCCAGTGCCCAAACTGGGATTCAAACCCAGCTGAAAAGCCAGTGTCCCATATTCTCCAATAGTATCCATGCTCATCCCCTGGAATCCAGCCTTCAGCTCTCTTATCCCCAGGTGAAGAGCAGAAACTAAGAGGCTGAATATGACAACCAAGAAAGGGAGCATGAAAAACAAGCAGGGGTTCCCAAACGGAGCTGATACATCGTTTGGTCCTCTGGATTCTTTGTGTAGATTCCTGAACCTTGTCCTGGAGTAACAATATCAAAATTTCTGTGAGTAGGGCTCAGAAAAATACACACACACACACACACACACACACACACACACACACACACACACACACGTCCAAAGGCAGTATCAAGCAGTCAGATTTGGAACCTCAGCTCTAGACTCTAAAAGTCATATTTCACAATAATTACAGACAACAAATAGGATCCTATTACTCAAAACTCCAAAGCAGAAGCCCAAAATCAGACACTCTAATACACAAATAAGCAAAGGGAGTAAAAGGAAAATTTACAAAAGAGGAAGCAAAATTGCTAATAGAAATAGTTTTAAGTTGCTTTGTCTACTCAAATTCAAATTAATGCAAACTTTAAAAAATTAATACCATGCTATTTTCAACCTATCAATTTGCCAGTTTTTTAAAATGCAAATACACAATGCCTGTAAAGTTGTGATGAGGTGAACACTTTCATAAACTAATGGAAAAGTAAATATTGGTATTACCACTTTGGAAAACAATTCAGTCACAGGTAACACAGCCTTGGAAATGTCAGTAATCTTTAATTCAGAAATTTACCCTATTATGAATGTATATACAATGAAATAAATCAAAAGGAATAAAAAAAGGAACAGAAAAATTCTGCATGTTAAAGATATTTTTAACAATTTCAATTATGAAAGCAAATAAATAAAAATAAGCCAAATGTTTAACAACAGGGAGAATTATTCAGCATTATTATGTTATTAAGCAGTTATAAAATCTTTCAGACTATACTATGGTATTTCATTTTACATGAGTCTGTAAATATATGTGTCAGGGAAAAAAGTCTGAATGTCCTTACACCCAATTGTTAACAGCAGAATCTCTGAGTAGGACATAATGTTCTTTTCATTTCATTATTTTCAGGCACGAATTTTGCTAATTCTAGAATTCAGACCATCCTGCTCCTTCTGCTGAAAAGGCCCTATCTAGCTTTCCACACTGGCCAAAATGTTTTTATTTTAAGAACTAATGTGGATGTCATCTTCCCTAGGAAATGTCCTTTGTCTCTTACTGCATTGGGCATTTCCCTCCCTATTCCCTGGCATAGATTGCCTTTACCTTAGCACCTGTGTGCTATTCAAAAATTACCTGCTAGTGTATTCACTACTCCTAATAGACTGTGAAGTGTTTGAAGATAAGATGTGGGAGTCGCAAAGTCCTACTCTATAGCACCAGGAACTCTGCTAAATGTTAGATGGCAGCCTGGATGGGAGGGGAGTTTATTTAAGGGAGAAAGGATACATGTATATGTAATGCTAAGTCCTTTTGCTGTCTACCTGAAAATATTACAATATTGTTAATTGGCTATACTCCAATATAAAATTAAGAGTTAAAAAAAAAAAAAAAAGATTTGGTAGTACCAGATGCCCAAAAGTGCTTACTGGATTCAACTCCATGGATGACAGATTGAAAACCCAAAGTAAAACTTACCCATTTAGTGCCTGTGACTTCTCCTAGAAGAAGCTGTAAAAGGCTTTTGTCTTCTCCTTAGGGTATGGAAAGTAGGCGTCTGGGACATTGCCACAGTACTATAAACACGATGCTGAAAGATTTGCAGATTCACAGCATTTTTTGAACCAGAGTGCTAAGGCCACAGGACAACCAACTAACCCCAAGTCAAAAGAAGAGAAGAAGCTTCCAAGAAAAACCAGGATATTATAACTTTCTTAATAATAGAGTTTCCAAATAAATGGAATAAAAACTGATAGAGCTGAAAGGAGAAATACAGAAATCCACAACTAAAGTTGGAGTCCTCCACACCTCTCTCTCATTGATTGCTAGGACAAGTGTTCAGGAAATCAATCAAGATACAGAAGAGCTGAACAATGCTATCTGCCAGCTCTACACAATTGACATGTATAGAAAATTCCATTCAACAACAGCAGAATACACTTTTTTTTCAGGTGTGCATGGAAAATTCATCAATGTAGAACACATTTTAAGCCATCATATGAACGCTCTTTGCTTTGGAAATACTTGTCTTACCTAGACATAAAATTTGCCTGACAAAGCAAAGCACTTTCCAATATACAGATATATCAGAATCAGAATAAGCAACCTTTCTAAGTATTAAATTCCACACCACTGGAAGTATTGAAGGATAGCTTGATGACCATACCTAGATGTTACAAATAGGAGAGAGGTTTTCCAACCTTTAAAGCTAGAAAACCATTACTGAACTTAAATGATGGAGCTAAGCATAAAGTGTATGGCAGAACACAGGAGAGCCAGGATGGAAAAGTACATAACTGACGGACCCTCAGGCTACACAGGAGGCCTGAGGTGCCCTTAGGAGATCCTGAGACTTCCCAGGTAGCACTAGTGGTAAAGAATTTCCTGCCCATGCAGGAGACATAGGAGATGTAGGCTTGATCCCTGGGTCACGAAGATCCCCTGGAGGAGGAAATGGCAACCCACACTCCAGTATTCTTTCCTGGAAAATCTCATGACAGAAGAGCCTGACTGGCTATAATCCATGGGGTTGCAAAAGAGCTGGACACAGCTTAGTGACTAAACAACAATTTGTCTCTAGGTCTCCTGAACTATAGATAATAAATTTGCATTGTCTTATGCCAATTTTGTGAAAATTTGTTACAGCAGCATTAGAAAACTAATACAGCCTCCAAAAGAATTATTGTCTTAGGGAAGAAAGACTTTGGCGCGTGGGTTTCCTTGCTGTACTGGCAATTTGTCTATACTATTCGTACTGGATAAAATAGGGACTTAGTAAGTTAACGATGATTAACAAATTAATAGATGACTCACTGAACAATTATTGGAAGCATTTAATCAAGGGGAGAATGAAACACAATAGACAGAGCTACAGCTTCGGGGTCAGAAGCCAGAATTAGTTTTCTCTCCTCCAACTGCATGGGGATGAACCACTTTACCTCTCCAAACTTCATCTTCTTTATCTACAAAAAGAAACCAAGAATATTCTTTGGTCCCCAAGGTACCTGCCAGTCATAACGCTGTGTGACCATATGCCAAGAAATGTTTGGAAGACATGCCTGAACTGGGTCAGGGGTTGGACTGCTGGCCTTAGAGGTCTTCTCCAGCCCAAAGATGCTGTGCCACAGACAGCGGGACACATCTTATGTAGAAAATAATTCTAGGAAGGCTGAGTTTTCAGAGCCTCCTGGGGGAGGGGAAGTCCTCTGAGAGCAAATAAAGGCACAAGTAGCTTCGGGTCAAGCCCTACTTCTGATTCAGGCCAAAGGCAATGAGAATGCCACAAAGAACATCAAAGGGTAGAATCTGGCCCTGGAACAAGAAGACGGATGGAGGGGAAGTCATGATCTGCAGTAAAACAAATAAATAACCTTTAAAATCACATCTGCAGACAGTCTCACGTTCTTAACTGCTTTCCAATAAGCTTCCCTGGTAGCCTGCCACAAAGGCTGTCCAAGAGGATTTACAACAGATGGAGGCGAGGGATTGCAACCCAGGCTGGACGGGCCCCTAACCATTTGGGTGACGTTGGGCATGTGATGGCAACTCTCTGGCCTGTATGTTTCTCATTTCAGAGTGAGGGGGACTGAATTTGATGACTTCTGACCTTCTTCTCCAGCCTCAAAATCTTACCCCCTCAGCCCAAGCCCTGATTATGGATCAGCAAAAGCACAGTGGTTAAGTTTTATATTAAATAAGCAGACATTATACAGGATTCTACAAAGGAACCCACATTTAAATTTAAATCCTAGCCTTGGGAGAGGGAAAGGAAGGAAAGGGGAGAAGGGGAAATAGGGCAAATTTCAGGAGTGTTTTTTGTTTTTGTTTTCCCCCTTGTGAAACCATGTCCTCAGCCTTTCCCCTTGGGGGAAACAACAGCTCAGAATTACCCATGACTAGTGTCCTGTGATGTGACCCTGCTCCAGCTAGAGGTGTGTAGGCCAGGCTTAGAGCTGGGCTGTCTTCCTGTGCTCAGGCACAACTGTGAACTCCGGCCTCCTAGGCATGAAACCCAAGTCTGAAGATAAAGCTTAGGACACTTAATCCTCTTTTGCCCTTAGCTTTCCGGTTGTAAGAATCCAGAAAGAAGGAGCCCTGGACTATCCCCCAGAGTTCCCATTTTAGGACAGGTCTTGAAATAGTTCATGATGTAACTGTTTCCACTGTATTTATTTCACACCCTCTCCTACCTAAGCCAAAGTTGTGAGAACAGGAACTTTACAGTGATTTTTTTTTTTTTTCTTTTGAGGAAGACCCAAATGAAAATCAAAAGCAGGGAGGATTTATGTTTACCAGATGTCAAAAGACATTCTGAGTTTGAACTTCAACAAGTTAATAATTTTACCAATGCCAATCCTCTACCCATCCCCACCCCCAGCCACCGTATGAATATAGCTGCACCCATGGGATCATTTTGAGTTGATAGGCACCACTTAACATTTACCAGGGAAGAACGAGGGAGCATTGCAAAGTCAAAGTGTTTTTGAAGAACTAATTACATATAATTCCATGTATTCATGAGATGTTTCAATGCAGTGTTCCCCAAGTACCGTACACATACATATGATAAAGTCCAATATACAAAACAATTTAACGTAGGACACATGGGATACATTGAGTATTTTTAGCAGTTGTTCATGGCCGTCCCTGCTCTTACAGTGCAGTCTCAGGAAGAAAATGTATGAAACTTGAAATGATGAGGACACATATTCTATTACCACCTCTTCTCAAGAACCTTCCCGCTTCCAACAGGTAATTATCCTGCTATGGCATCGCCGTGGCAACTTCTGTCTCTCAGTCGCTGTCCCTGCCTTCTTCAGTCTTCCCTTTCAGCTTAGGTTTCTCTTCCTTCGATGGGCCAACACACTGCTTCGGGTCTTTCTCTTCCCTCTCATTCTGCTTTCTGATCCAATACAGTGGAAAATTGGTCCTAAGTCAGAGATGCACACCTGTCTGATCTTCTCTAGAACATACATTGAGCAACTCTTTCTCTCTGGGCCATGATCTATCCTATGTCTCTCCATCTCTATTTTCTTTCCACTAATTTCCTTTTATAAATAAACGTAAGTAAATTAAGACAAAAGAGAAGCTGATTTCAAAGATATTTATCAAATACTAAAGAGTGTGGTGATAAAGTGGATGTGGTCAAAATTTTAATGATTGTACATGAATGACAGTGTGACAAAGACTACTACAGAATTCAGGGTATTTTCCCATTTTTTCCTCCATATTTTTTAAATTTGTCCTTGTGACATCTCATAACAGAAGGGAAGATGAAGATAATTAAGCCACCACTGAGACGAGGAAGCTGTGACTCGGAGAGGTTAGATTAATTGTGTGCGTGCATGCTAAGTCGATTCAGTCATCTCCAACTCTTTGTGACCCTATAGACTGTAACCCGCCAGTCTCCTCTGTCCAAGGGATTCTCCAGGCAAGAATACTGGAGTGGGTTGCTGTACCCTCCTCCAGGGGATCTTCATGACCTAGGGATCAAACCTGTGTCTTTAGGTCTCCTGCTTTGGCAGGCAGCTTCTTTACCACTACCACCACCTGGGAAGCCCCATTGAGTGATTTACCCAAGGTCAATGGCAAGTAGCTGGTAGATCCAGGACCAAAATGAGAATCCACTTCAGCTCCCTTGCTCTTTCCACTTCCTGATAGTGACACTCTTTCCTTCCATCTGTACTTATATATAAATCCTTCATAACTCAAGATATAAATGCAAGATAGAGACTCAGAAGTAAAATGAAGAGACATTTTTAAAAATTCATCTCAGGTAGTTTCAATGTGTGTGTCAAATTAAGAAAAAGTATGATCTGTGGCCAAGGAAAAGAGAACAAATCACTGAAATGTAAATAAGGCCCCCTTATAGAATGTGGCAGAAATATGAAGTGCAAATATAACTCAAGGAAAATAATATGAGCATGACTCCTGCATTTTCAAATATCAGATGTCTGAAAAGAGAGGATGTTAGGAGGTGGAAAAACACAGATTCCGAATGGAGTCAGTGTCCAGGGACATTGTGGTTATTGCACAGTGGGCCCCAGTGAGGATCGAGACGATGATGTGGTGGGGAGAGAGGTGTGAGGGGAGCCAGGCATTGTCTGAGCTGTATGAGCTGCCCCAGCAGTAGACTCAGAACCAGGGGAGGGTCCAAACTGAACTGCAATGGCCTTAGACAAAGCGTGGTGTTAAACCTGAACTTTATGGAGAGTCTTAGGGCATCGTGATGAAGAGTGCAGGTGACGAAGTCAAAACTGGTCCAGGTTTAAACACCAGCTCTCTCATCTACTTGACAGGTGGTTTTAACCTAACATCTCTGTGTCTCATTTCTTCACCCTTAAAAAGGCGGCAGTAACAGTTCCTGTCTCTTACCAACTGGTGTGAGGACTGAGTGAGATAATTCTTCTAAGAATATCAGCACAGAAAAGTCCAGTTAGCTGCTATAAAAGAATTACAAAATCACCCCCCAAAGATGAGGAATTAGAATGACATTGGGTTTCATAAGAGCATTCAAGATTGCAAGGCAATGGAGTAACATCTTCAAACACCAGAGTAAATGTGATTTCCAGCCTAGAATCCCATAACCCTCTAAGCTATCAGTCAAGTATAGAAGGAGATAAAGATATTTTTAGACATTCAAGGTCCCAAAATATTGCCTCCCAGACAGCCTTACTCAGAAAGCTGTTGGAGCCATACTCCATCAAAGTGAAAAAGTCAGCCAGGGAAAAAGATCGAGGAAACAGGAGAAACAACCTAGGTGGGGAAAAGAAGATAATTCCAAGATGATGCTAAAGACAAACTCCAAGGTCAATGATGCAGCCAGGATGGAAAGCAATGAGATGAGATTGGAGCAGGAGACAGAAGACTGCAGAAGGGCATCTCCAAGGGGAAAAAATATTTAACTGACAGATTGCTTAATGCATTTGACAATAATAAGCAGCATTTTGCCACCTAGAAGGGAGTTTGTGGATGAATTTGTGACAGTTACATGGAACAAATGAAAATGCAGGGCAATTTTTATCTCCAGAAACACACACCAAAATGAAATAAAAGAGAAAACGCCATCACAACACATTGTGGCTCGGCCATGAAGAATATATCCTATATACAAATTTAAACACTGGGTATTGGTTTATCAGAACCAGGAGGGGTGTTTAGTGCTGTGACATATGAGAGACCTAATTCCTTATTTTCCAGTTTGGAAGCTGAAGACACATAATCTAAAGTTGCAAAACTAAGAAATGATAATGTAAACTTGTTACTAGGAAACAGATAATTAGAACTGGTCAGATGATTTTTAAAATAGTGGCCCCTGAGTTTTATAAGCCTGTAGTATTATATGAATGTTTAAACTATCTACAGGCACTATTTAAATTTTTAAAAGAAAATGAACTATAGGGCACGTTATAGAGTTTCTGGCATAGAGAAAATGCTCACTAAATATTAACATTTATTATCATTCTCATTAATATATTGCAGGAGAGAACTCCCAGTATTAGCTGTGCATTGCCAGGAGTATTAGTAACCCAGAACCTGTCTGAAGAGAAAAACCATGTTTATCTTCTTTTGTGATAAACTGTTGCCCAACCCCATCCCAAAGTAGCAGAGAACAGGCAAAAATTTTAAAAAGATATTTAAAATATAATTATTGAATGAGCAAAATATAATATTTGATTGCAATATGGGGTTAACTTAATCTATAGGTATGAAAACGAAGTTCAAAATACTTAAAGGGGGGTTTGAGTGTTAATTCTGAATAGAGCCAAATTCAGTTGGTTATGGACCTAGCAAAAGAGGTAATGACAGTTCTAATTCTTATATTTAATATATGATTCTAACATGAGATTTTAAATTCTCATATTGTGTTCCACTAACTTGTCTCCAACACCTCCCAACTCCCAGAATGTTCAATTCCCAAGAAGCTCTTTTATGGAGATGTGGGATAAGACAATGACAAGAAGAGTGGACAGGAAAGATACATGTAAACTATCCAAAACTTTCTAAAAAGAAAAAAAAAAAAAACACTATTTCAGCTCTCAGCAACATGATAGACACGGCCTGCCAAAGTCTTCCAGGAATATCCTCCACAGGCAAGCGACACTGGGACACCCTCAGTCCAACATGCACAACTCTGTATCACAAGCTGACAAAGACCATGTGCTGGATCTCATACTGCCTGCAGAAGTCACAAGAGACCAAGTGGGAGACTTGGCAAAAGGAGCTTTCTGAGGCATGCATCTCATGTAGAAATGAGAGCTTAAGTCATGTATCAGTTACTCTCTGTGTGCCCCTTTGGATTTATTCTGTACACTTTTCCATCCTGCTAACTTGGCCAATATGAATGCCAACTCTTCATCCTCTGACTTCCGGTTGTGAAATGCCAGAGGTCACTGGACAGAGAAAGGTAGTTCAGGCTTCTGGGTCTAGCCTCTACCCCATGCATGCCCACTGCTCTCTGCTAGAGTGACTCCATTTCTCTACTGAAGCAGATCCTCTTTCTGGGTGCAAGGACTTGCTCCTTCCCCTTGTTCTCCAGACCTGGGGGCACTCACAGCTCACTGCTATGGCCAACCTTCAGTATCCTACTCTCTTTCGTATTTATTTCTCTAAACTTTGCATTGAGTCACTTAAAATTCTCCCCCACGACCCAGGGTGAGTGTGGTGTCTGGCCAGCATGACTAATACACCTTTGCTGTGTGTGATGATGACATATTTAACAAAGGCCACCAGGATTTATCATATGGGGAATAGTCAGTGAATACTCTTCATGAATCCCCATACCTCTGGGAGACTTGTTTAAATTGGGTTTATCATATTCTGCCAGTCCACAGTGAAGTCCTGTCAGGTACCAAAGAACCCCCAGTGAGATTCTTACATCCTTAATTACTCCTATTGCTCATGACAAATGAACACAAATTTAGCAGTTTAGAACAACTCCATTAGCTCACAGTTTATGTGGGTAAGTAGTGTGTGTATGGCTTATCTGGGTTCTGTGTTTCACAAAAACAAAACCATGGTGCAGCCAAGCTCATGCTCATCTATCTGCAGCTGGGCTTCTCTTCCAAGCTTATTTAGGTTTTGGCAGAATTCAGTTCCTTGCTACAATAAAACTGACGGTCCCATTTCTTAGGCAACTGTCATCTGAGGATCACCCTCGACAACTAGAAGACAGTCATATTGCTTGCCACATGCACAGTCCATCTTAGAAAACAACAAAGCCTCTGTTACGTTAAATAATTCTCATGCTCTGAATCTGACTTTGTCTCTAACGCCTAGACCCAGGGGCTTCTCTGGTAGCTCAGTTGGTAAAGAATCTGCCTGCAGTCCTGGAGACCCAGGTTTGATCCCTGGGTCAGGAAGATTCCCTAGAGAAGGAAATGGAAAACTACTTCAGTGTCCTTGCCTGGAAAATCCCATGGACAGAGGAGCCTGATGGGCTGCAGTCCATGGGGTCGCAAAGAGTCGGGCACAACTGAGTGACTAAAATGTTCACTTTTCACTTTCACCTGAGTAATTTCCCTCTTGATTAATTCAAAAGATAAGGATGTTAACTATAGCAGTTAAATTCATTTTGCTATACATCATCATATTCACAAGTTCAACTCATACTCCACAGGAAAAGATTAGCAAAGGGCAAGGGTTTTTAGGGATCATCTTAGGATTCTGCCTACCACACACTGCCTTTTGCAATACATGTTACTTGGCTCCACCACCCAGGATCTACACTGCATTGTACAGAGCGTGAGTGGGTGGGACCTGTGTAGTCACATTGCAACCAAGTGTGTGACAATGACCAGGCTGTGGACATGGGCAAAAGCTGAAGTTCCGAGAGGCGCTGGGAAGGGCAAGATGGGATATAGCCCACTCTCTTTTCTATCTTTTTTAAAATATTCATTTATTTTCAATTGATGGACTGCTTAACAATATTGGTTTGATTTCTGTCATATATCAACATGAATTCACCATACGTGTGTCTCTTTTCTTGTCTTTCTTTATGGAGAACTTAGAGAAATGGTTTTTGTGTATAGTCTCCTTTCTGGGGCAAACTGTAGTTCTCAAGGTTATTCCAGTCTTACAGATGAGAAAACTGAGGCTGCAAAGAATTGCTCAAATGCTCAGAGTCACCCAGAAGGAACTGGCAAGCTAGTGTTTAAGTCCAACTTTGACCTTTCACTTTCATGCATTGGAGAAGGAAATGGCAACCCACTCCAGTGTTCTTGCCTGGAGAATCCCAGGGACGGGGGAGCCTAGTGGGCTCCCATCTGTGGGGTCACACAGAGTCGGACATGACTGAAGTGACTTGGCAGCAGCAGCAGCATGCCTCAGTGTAGAACTTTGTCTCTTAATAACCATAAAATATAAGCTCGTTAATGAGAGAAGTAAGGATGAGGTGGGGGGGAGAGACAGTAACAAAGCTGCAGAAGGGTAAAAGGGTTTAAGGTCAGTGATGTCAGTCTCTGGTGGGCAAGTGCCGGAGTGATTTTACTAGTAGGAGGGGAGGTAATGATATACAAGTGGGATGTGTGACATCTTGATTTTGGAGAGGAGGTAACAGCTGGAGATGACAGAGCCTAGGGTGTGTAGATGGCTGAGAAACAGTGGAAGAAGAAATGATTAGATCTAAGGATGCCAAAGGTTGAAAGGTCAGAGTCATGCATAGATGGGGGATGCTAAATCTGCCAAGAATGATATAAGGCAAACAGGGAGAAAAGAAATAACCCAGATGCTCAAGCCATCGATCGATCAGTAGATAAAAAATAATAATAAATTTATAAGGCACCGGTAATATGCCAACCACTGTTCAAAGTACTTCACATGTATTAACTCATTTAACCTTCACATCTACACTATCCCTATTTTTTCATTTAATTTAATTTTTAAGATTACTTCCTTTTGTCTTTATTTCTATTATTTATTTATTTTTAATGGAAGGAAAATTGCTTTACAATTTTGTGTTAGTTTCATTCTACAGCAACATGAATCAATAATAATTACATATATATTCCCTCCCTCCATGTATGCATGCTCAGTGGCTTCAGTCATGTCTGACTCTGAGACCCCATGGACTGTAGGCCACCAGGCTCTTCTGTCCTTGGAATTCTCCAGGCAAGAATACTGGAGTGGGTTGACTTTCCCTCTTCCAGTGTATCTTCCCGATCCAGTGATTGAACCCCAGTCCTCTGCGTATCCTGCAGTAGCAGGTAGGTTCTATACCACTATCAACACCTGGGAGGCCCCACTTTCAGAAATGTGGAAACCAAGTCCCAAAGACATTAACTGACTCGTTCTAAGCTCACAGCTAGTAAATTGCAGAACCTAGATCCAAATCAGGCAATTTGATCTCAAGGTCTATCCCCTTAACCACACGTTTCCCCTACTGCACACACACACACACACAAAACAGGGTAAAATGATACAATATATAATTAAAGCCAACACTTTGGCAACATTTCCTCTGTGTCAAGTAATTTGGGGTTAAAATAACAGTCTAATAATGCTCTTCAGAGCAACTGGAATTTTCAAAGTAGGAAAAGACACCATGGGCAAAGGAACATAACTCCCTCACCCTCAGACGCTGAGTTATCTGGGGTGTGAAAGATGACATATCCACCAGGGAGAGGACTTGTGAAGGAAGCTGCTTCACTAGGGAGTAGAAAGCCTTCATGTAGATCCAAGAGGTGATGGGAACTTTCAGATTGGAAGTTTGGAACACAGAGAATTTGTTCATGCTTCACTGTGGATTCCAGAGAAGCTCGGGGTTTAAGAGGGCAGAAGAGTTGGGAATAAATCAATCTGGGTGGCCTTAGTGGTATGTCCACTGGGACAAGCTAAGAGCATTGGTCTATGATGGTGAGCAAGGAATAAAGGATGGCAGGTATGACTGGACAAGTCCTGAAAGTATGAGAGCATCAGTGATGGGAGTCTTGGATCTGGAAGGAGCTTCATACATGCAATGACGGGAGACTCTCAGGGCAAGCTATCCGGTCCACAAATGTGTTTTATTGGTCTTTACAGCCCCAGCATCCAGCACCCAGCCTGGCTTCCAGCACAGAGCTGGAGCCTATGCTATACAAGGAGTTATCTTGTCCCACCTACTTCTTTTGTTTCATCTTAAACTGCTACCCTCCATGTTTACCCAGCTCTAACCAACTGGACGGCTCTGATGTTTTTCCCAAATCCACCAAGCTCCTTCCAACCTCAGAATTTATATGCTTACCGTGTTATCTGTCTGGACACCACCAAGCTACCCCCAACCACTTTCTCACCTGGCTCTTTCTTACCACTCAAATTTCTACTCAAAGTGTCTTGACCCATCAATCTTTAACATCATACTCCAGCTCAGTTTCTTCATTCTGTTTTATTTCCTTCATACTCACTTATTACCATTTACTTGTCTGTTCAGGTACATATAACTTATTCTTTGAATATTTTGTCTGTACTGAAATGCCCATGAGGCAGAAACTTAATCTGGCTGCCTATCCTCTGCTCTAGCACGTAAAATAGAAAATGAAGTAAATGTTTGTTGCAAACAAATGCCTTAATGACTGTTCAAAAAAATCTTGTTGAAATACATTCAAAAATTTCAAGTACGAGAACTCTGGTATATCTGAAAAGCCCTCATAATTCAGAACAACCTTCTACAGTTCAGCAAGAGCAAAATCTGGCTCAGTATCCCCTAGCCAGATCATCATACTACATCTGCAACTAAGTGTGTGGGTTCAGGAGCTGAAGCTGAACAATTCATAAGGGAAGTAAGCAAATATTTTGCAGGCTCATTTGCCAGAATCATTGCCACCAATTAAAAAGCAATTAATTATGGGAATTAAGGGAAGAGAATGGCCTGTAGGTCCCTTGGCCACCTTTTTCTGAATTACTCGTGTGTCCCAGGGCAAGTCAAGACATAAAAATAAAAATAAACCATGTGCTCTGAAGCCACACTGAGGCTTTGACAATAAAACTGATGAGATAGCAAGTCACAGATAAGGGGACCTAACTGGGTAGAAGATTTTAAAGAACATGCCTTTGAACTTCAAAATAAACAGAGAGAGAAAAGAATTGTTAGAATGAAAAGAGAGAAATAATATAATTTAAAAAAAACACACACACACCATGGGTTAAAGAAAAATAAGATTTACTGCATTGGGAAAACCAAAGAGAACCCATGTGAAGTATAGTTACGGGATGAAGAAATTAAGATAAGCCCTTTCCAGCTCTGAACAGAGGGTATTCATTTGAAAGCAAAGGGGGCTTTTTCTCTTCCACTTGATCCATTTGATATTTTATTTTCTGGTTAACTTAACCTTTGAGTCTTATTCAAGTGATTTTTGACCTAGTTGTGACATGGGGACCTAAAGCACCCTGAAACAGAACTCATTTGTTTATATTGCTTGGCCACTGTGTAATTTCTTCACATTTTCCCTATTTTTAAAAATGTTTTTCCCACCTCAATCAAACCAACCTAGTCTTTCAATCCAGGGCTGCAAACAATAGCTTATTCCTTCAGTACCTTCCAAGATTAAGAAGTGAGTTTGCCAATCATTCAGTTAGTTCTCAACTCTCCACCCGTCTTCTGGTTGAGTAAAGGAAGCCCCAAAATGGTGAAGGTGCTGGCTTGAGAGCCCAGTTGCCTAGTGACAGCTTGGAGGTGAGAGAATTCAAATACTGAGTCAGGAGTTCTTGAGTTTGAATCCGCCTCCAATATGCTCGAGCTGTGTGGCAGTGACCATGACTTTTGCGTGTGCCACAAACGACATTATTTCTCCTGGCTGAAATATTCCTCATCTACAATACAGTGAGAATTACATCAATTTCATAGGCATTTGTTGTGCACAATCACCCTTCTGGGACCTGGGAATTCAGTACAGATACGACACAGAACAGACACATGCAGTTTACGCTCTTTCCATACATTGGTAACTATGACCATTTAATTAGAGCTCAATTATTTGGAGCAGGGGATTTGGGGAAGAAACAAAGAGTGCTTTCTCCTACCCACTGCTAAAAGGCCCTGAAGCCACAACCCCAAGAGGGGTAGAAGGCTTGTCCCTGTCCTTGGGCCTGCTGAGAAGGCTCCTAGCTCTCTCTCCTCCTTCCTAAAGGATTATGCATAAAATTACACATGCAAATTATTCTCTCTGCACCTTGGTATGAAGTATTCTAGAACAACGTCTTCCACTTGGTGGGGGTTTACTACAGACCTTCCAGACATTTTCCATATCACGGAACACAGAGAAAATTTAGCTTCTTCAAACTCTATGACCCAGCATAGGAATTGGCAGAATTTTCTAAAGGGCCAAACAGTAAATATGTCTGGCTGTGTGGGCCATGTGGTCTCTGTGGTGACTCTCAACTCTGTCACTTAGCCTGAAAGCAGCCATAGAAAAGACGGAAATGGAGGAGCATGGCTGGGTTTCAGTACAATTTGATTTATTGGAAACAGGTCTGACAATGAATTTGGCTCACTGACTGTAGTTTGTTATTCCCTGGCCTGACACTAAGTAAAAGCTCAGTAAGTTCTACTATTACTCATTCATTAATTCTAAAAAATATTTACTGAACACCTTCTTTGTGCCATACCCCATCCTAGGGCAAAATGTTGAGTGAAATGATGTAGTTCTTACCCTGATTGAGTTTGCAGTCTACTTTCTAAACAAATATTTACAACATATGAAACAATATAAAAGAAACAAAATACAGTTTGACATAAAGAACAATCTAACATCAAAGGTCAAATATTAATACTGCTTATAAGCTCCCAGAGGATGAGAAATAAATCTTCCAGTCCTATGAAATCTTTTTGGCCAGGCACAGTACTGGGCACACATTAATCACTTCCATGAAAACTTGCTGGCTTTAATATGACAGTAGAGGATTTAGGTTGTCATGGAGACTATGGCAAATCCCTGCCTTTTCCTATCACTGCAATTTCCTCTCTCTTTGCAGAGGTAGCAAAAATGGGCAGGCTAATTGACATGACTAATTTTGTCCTTGGCTTCAAGGCCATAGGGCAATACTAAAGCAACTTGTTCAAATTTCAGAACTCAAATGACTTTGAGAAAATTTGATGAAAAATAGTGTATCATCTCAAAGCCTTGCCTTAGCCTAGGTTCCCCCCACCTCCAACTCCTGCAAGAAAAGTAGAGCCTGGACAGTGGGTTCCAGGGAGTTTATTCTGGAGAAATGGTCCCATGGAACAGAAGAGGGATTTTGAAGAGGGAAACAGAGAATGAAGAAAAGCCTATCCAGGGTGCACAGTTGAGCTGGTCACCACTGTGGGCAACTTCAGCTCAGTTCTGCTACCTCCCTCCAGAGAAACCTTGTGGAATGTACCACATACACGCTACATAAGGGATAGAGGATGTTTATCCACCTGCTTCTATCCCTGCATTGATCAGGGGGCAATGACTCACTTATTCAAGGCTGCGTGTGCCCCAAATGTTTGCACAGATTCCTTCAGAGACTTCACCTTGGCCATGTCATAGATGCTCCAGGGCGAAAAGCAAGGGTAGTAGGAGGTAGCTGAGGCCAGATACTGTTTGGTTTGTCCTGCATAGCAGCTGGTTACCTCAGCAGTGGGTGGAGTAGGGAATGTAGACCAACAGGAGGTAAGACGGTGCAGAAGAGATGTCCAGTCATGTATATACATTCAGCCAACATATAGCAGGTGCATGAGGAAAGAGCTATGCTCTACACACAGTGATCATCCAGCCAGCTACCTGCCAGTGATTCTCACTCCAACCTTCCTCCACTGATCACATTGAGTACAATAAGGATAATAATTCACCTTTGTGTAGCATTCTATAGACATTTAAGAACATCTGATTTATAAGACTTGTGATGTACCTAAAGAGTGAACTATTATTCTTCTCTTTTCTCAGATCAGGAAACTGAGCTTAAATAAGTTAGAAGAATCACTTGCCTAAAGCAGCACCAACCAATGGAACTTTCTCTGATGATGGAAATAAATATTCCATACACTATCTAATATAGTAGCCATTAGTCACATGCAACCATTAAGAGATTGAAATATGGTTCATATGATTAAAACACTGAATTTTTCATTTCATTTAATGAATTTTAACTTGATTTTTTTAAGTTTTCTTCTAACCAAAGTATAGTTGATTAACTAAGTATAGTTATATACTATATATGGTTATATAGTTGATAACTATATAAGTATAGTTGATTAACTATAGTTTCAGGTGTATAACAAAGTGATCCAGTGATATATGTACATATATAGATATACTTTCAGATTCTTTTCCATTATAGATTATTATATGATATTGAATATATTTCCCTTGTCATTGTTGTTTATCTAATTTATATACAATAGCATGTATCTGTTAACCCCAAATTCCCAATTTATCCCTCTCCCCTTGTTCCGCTTTAGTAACCATGTTTGTTTTCTATGTTTGTGAGTCTATTTCTGTTCTGTAAATAAATTCATTTGTATCCCTTTTTTAGATTCCACATGTGATATATGAGATCTGTCTTTTTCTGCCTGACTTACTTCACTTAGTATGATAATCTCTAGGTCCATCCATGTTGCTGCATCTAATTTGAATTTAAATGGCCACATATGGTTGGTGGCTACCATATTGAACAAAGCAGCAGTGGACACTGTGTTTTTAATGTATTATATTCAAGATGTTTTTCACTGTTGAAGTAGAATGAAAGAAATGTGTTGGCTTTCTTCATATTTCATTCTTGCTTACAGATTTAATTCTAGGTGAAACCATTTTACATATATTCTTTCCAATTGTTCTCCAGTTTTATGAAAAAAAAAAAAAAAAAAGGAGGGGCTCACCCAGAAATAGTGCTGATTAACTAATACAGGCTGAGGCAGCAAGAATCTTCACAGCAACAGAACAAAGGACAGCTTCTCCTCCTCCCTCTTCCCACCTTGCATCCTCGTTTTTAGTTTGCACCTGGACACAAGACCGTTTTGTGCTTACAGTATTGAGCAAAAGCATCCTGCACATCTAAAACCATAGCATGTGCCTTAGGGAGCAATGCACCTAAGATACCATTTGTATAACATAAGGCTTGCGTAATTTGGGGGCATTGATGACTAATGGGAGATCTGACAGATTCTAATTCTAGCCTTCTGAGTTTTAAACCCAAGACTTTTCACTTTCTATCTTACCACTTCTTAATTCAAGTATGATAAGTATGTCAAATCCAAGTACATTCAATAAATGATTCACGAGCTACTAAGTTACAGTACAATTGTTATTTAAATATTTATGTGTTGTTTGGAGGGAAAGAGGCATTTTAAATCCAAAGACAGTAGCAGATCATCCATCCTGAATTGTTAGAGAATGAGCCACCTCTCCTTCATACATTTTTCAGAAAACTCAAGCTTACTGTAACCCTTAAAGACTAAGAATTCTAAAATCCTACCCACTTTTGCTGGAAATATTTCTGAAAGCCCACTCTCACTTTCTTAAACAGAATACTTCAAACATTTTTACTCTTTCATCCACTCACTTATGTATTCATGCTTTCAACAAACATAAAACACACATTTCTCATGGGCCAGGCACTGAAAGGCTCTGGCTTTGGGGTAGACCCTGTAAATAATAAGTCATTCTCGCCTCAAGGAACTCAATGATCTTGAATTACCACCCTCCCATCCTGCTGTTATTACTCAGAATAATAATAATAAAAAAAATACTGCAAGAGCTATAATATAATGACAGGTTCCGAAGCAATGCTTTCCCACAAAAATCAAATGTGAGCCACTGAGGTGATTTTTAATTTTCTAGGATCCATGTTTAAGAACAGTCAAGTGAAAAAATGAAAAACAGATAAATGCATTTTTTTTTTTTGTAAGTCAAGGAAGGAGACTTCCCTGGTGGTCCCGCGGTTGGGATGTCACCTTCCAGTGCAGGGGGGCAGGTTTGATCCCTGGTTGGAGAGCTAAGATCCCACATGCCTCGTGGCCAAAACACCTAAAACAGAAGCAGTGTTGTAACAAATTCAATAAAGACTTCTTACAAAAGTCAAAGGAAATAGATTATAATTAATGTTAATAACAGATCTTAACTTGGTATATCCTAAATGTTACCATTTCAACATGCATTCAGTGTTTAAAAATCAAGAATGGCATATTTTGCATTCTATTTCATAGTCTTCAAAGTTCCACATGCATCTCATGCACAGCTCTGTTCAGACTGATCACATCTCAGATGTTCAATAGCCACATGTGGCCAGAGGCTTTTATACTGGACATCAAATTTGAGAGCTAATAAAGTATTCAAGCTTAACTGCCCCTTCATTAAACCAGAGCAGGCACTTAGATATTTTAACTTCATACATCTTCTTTACCTGGTTTCTCACTTCCCCGTCTTTCTCAGGCAACGCTTTTTCCTCCAGTTTTTTTTTTTTTTCATAAATGTTTTTCTCCAGTAAATGCCAGCGTTTCTCATTATTCATGTATTCCTGTAACCTAGAACCTAGCAAAATTGGTAATAGAATCATTCTGTCTAAAAACAGGGCTCTGTTACACAGAGTTCTGAGTAAGGTCTAAAGAAACACATTTGTGGATTAATCGTATGGATTATGCATGGATTTCCTAACTCGGGGTTTGACTTCAACAAGCCTTCACCTCTCTTTCAGCCTTCTCAATCAGTGGTTCTCAAAGTGTAGTCCTCGGACCAGCAACATCAGCCTCACTTGGGGAGTTGTTGGAAAGGCTGCATATTGGTCTCCATCTCAGACCTTCTGAATCAAAAATTCTGGGGATAAGGCGTAGTGTTTTAACAAGTACTTTGGGTCAGTCTGGTACCTGCAAAAGTTTCATAACTAACCTTGGCTCTAAAAACTTCATGGACTTGCAATAAATAGATATTCTTTCACACCTCCATATCAGAATTTTTAATACTATTAACATGAAAAAGCAATAGAGCTAAAATATGCCTTTTACACATATTTGTGTAAGATATTTTTTAAAAAATCAAATTTTGTTGAAAAGACTTCTCTTTGTTAGGAATGGGAATAGAGAGAAAATTATGGCATCCTGATTGTATGAAATCTTTTAAAAACAACCATATTTCAAATAGTTCCTCTGAGGTTTCCACTCCTAGGGACAATCCTTTCTAGAACAGCAGCAGAGGTGGTGACAAATGGTCCAGCCGTACACATATTCTGAAGGCAGAGCCAAACGGATTTGCTGATGGCTGGTGCTTGGGAGGTAGGAGAAAGGGAAGTCAAAGATGCCTCCAGTGTTGTGTTTTGTTTTATTCGGGGAGAGCGGGGGTTACCGAACAACTGAAAGAAGAGTTTCCACTTATTCCATGGCAGTCATTGTTCTGGGTTATTTACACAAATTATCTATTATCTTCAATTCAACCCAACCCCGCAGGCAAGAGAGCAGAGCCATGAAAATCGACAAGATCCTGCCTGTCCCCAGAGCCCTCTGCATCACACACAGTAGCACCTCCATCCCCTTGGGCGATAAGGGTTTACCCTTATGAAGGACTCAGCCTGTGCCAGGCACAGTGCTAGACCTTCCTACATTAATTTTTCTCCATATCATCCTCAAAAGAACCCCACCCGTGAGTGTTGCTGTTGTTCTAAGAACCCATCCTGTCCCTGCAGAGGCACCAGTACCAGCCAGTACCACCTCCCAGCACCTCTCTTCACCTCTTCTTCCAAACTTCTTAAATCTGATGACTCCCAGCCTCCTTTCTTTCCTTCACACTTAGGGTTAATAACTGCTTCCTGTGGTTATTTCATTCTTTTTGCTTTTGCAGTCCTCTCACACTTCACCAATTGACTCTGTTAAATTCTGTCTGTTAAAATAACTAGAGTGGTTTCTATTTTCTACTGATGGAGTGAATCTCCGTTTACTTCCACAGGGTCGTATCTCTGCCATGTCCCAGGCAATGTGCCAAGTGCTAAAGACACAAAGATGAAAAAGACCGAAGCCCTGACCTCCGGGATTCTAATGAACTAGACAGACACATACTATCAATTCCAGTCCCTATAAACCATCATCCCACGCTGTGATTTAAAATTGCCAGTACTGTCAACAAAGTGTGGTGGCAACACAGTGCGGATAGGGACTGATTCTAAATGGAAGGATCTTACCAGCTGATAGTGGAGCTGCGAATTGAAAGAAAAGTGGGATTTAATTGAGAAAAGAAGAATGGATGGAGGCAAAGGAAATGCAAAGATCCCCGAAAGATCAAGAGTGCTTAGAATATTACGGAATCGTGAGGAGCTCAGCGAGTGGGAAGAATAAATACTGAGTGTGATGAGAAAGTGCGGTAACTGAGGCAGGGAGGGTAAGGAGAGCCCTGGGATGGCATGAAAAGAATTTGGACTCTTGTTCTCTCAACTGTAATGGGATGTCACCAGAGGAATTTGGTCAGCGAGGCACATGGCCAGATCTGCCTTTCCAAAAATCACTCACTCTCACCCCTAGGGAAGGAGGTAGGAAGCTGAGGTATGCATAAAGCCTCAGGGAGAGATAATGAGCGAAGAAGTAGCTAGCATGGTGGAGGGGTGTGTGGCAGAAGGGCAGGTCTGAATGGAATAATATGTGTAAGGTTATTCTGAAACATAGGAATCCCAGTGGAAAATTCAAGCGCATTATTCTCGGTTCTGCCGCTCCTGGTGCCGGCAGTAGCCCCATCCCATTCTGCTCTTCTCTATTCTCCTAGAACATTAGTGGGCGTTCTGACTAGAGGCTTTTCAAATCCTGTCTTGTTCAGTGTCTTTTCTCATGAGTATACCATTGGGTCATACTTGGACAGTAAGTTCCTCCAGAGCTCAAGCCCTGTTTTGGGGAACATAGTGGATAGTGCTTAGTTTAATCTCTGAATAACTTCCTCGGCTGAAAGATCATGAACAGTACAACATGGACTGGAACTGGACCCAACTCTGTCATTTACTCAATTTAGTGTCACGTCAACTCTCTAAACTTCATTTTCAATCCGTACAATGGGAATCCCAATACCAACTCATAGCAGGTAACTTACTGGGATGTAAGAATGAAATCTGGGCTTCCCAGGTGGCTCAGTGGGCTAAGAATTCACCTGCAATGCGGGAGATGCAGGAAGCATGGGTTCAAACCCTGGGTCAGGAAGATCAATTGAAGGAAGAAATGGCAACCCAATCCAGTGTTCTTGCCTGGAGAACCCCATGGACAGAGGAGCCTGGTAGGCTACAGCCCATAGGGTCACAAGGAGTCAGACATGACTGAAGTGACTAAGCAGGCACACATGCAAAAATGAAGTCTATAAGATGCCTGACATGGAGCTCAGCTATCTTGAATGCAAGGTCGCTGGGAGAAGAGATCAGTGTGCTGTGTTCTCACCAATTCCATACTTACTGACTGGCTCACCCATTCAAATTAACACTTGCCTCCCTCTTTTCCTTTTATTTTATCTGTATATATGTGTGTGTGTATTTTTTTTTTTTTTGCTTACTTTTGCATGAATGTCACAAGTCTCAATTCTGCTCTGTAGCGTTCTCGTGGGAAGCAGCAGTCCTGGAGAAAGCTCTGTCATGAATTCTTTACACCACTCTGGCATCACAACATGTAGCTTCCCAAAGCCTTCCGGTTACATGAAATGAATTGACCATTCTAGGAAGACAAGGATGGTTATACTTACTCAAGAGAGGAAAAGGAGATCCAAGAGGGGGAGCAACTGTGGAACTCACACAGGGCTAGAATAATAATGTTGGGACTAGAATCAAATCAGGGCTTCCCCAGCGGCTCAGTGGTGGTAAAGACTCCACCTGCAATGCAGGATACACAGGAGATGCAAATTCGATCCCTGAGTTGGGAAGATCCCCTGGAGAAGGAAATGGCAGTCCATATTCTTGCCTGGGAAATTCTATGGAGAGAGGAGCCTGGCAGGCTACAGTCCTTGGAATCACAAAGAGTCAGATACAATTGAGCACACACACACACACACACACACACACACACACACACACACACACACAAACATGGATATAAGCACCTACCACAAAATATTACTATGAGGACAAAATAAGATGAACACACAGTGTAGCCTTAAATATGGAAGAAGATTAATTAAGTACGAGTGTTCCCCTTCCCTTGCTGAGATGGAAGAGTTGGCCTTCATGTGTGGCCCACTGAAACACTTTCAATCGGATGTGACAGACCCGAGGCACGGGAACATGTAACCGAAATTAAGATACCCGCCCCCCCAGACACACGAGTATCTCCCAACTTGTCTCAAAGCTGGGCACAAAAATTCCAGCTTCTTACACTCTTCATGACTCTCTCAGGCTATATTACCAAGTCATGGAGAATTATGAAAATCATGTCATGTTGGTGCCCTAAGCCATGACCTTGGGCAAGTTCTTAATCTCTCTTAAGCCTCAGTTTACTCATCTACAAAATGAGAACAATATTATTACCTCTAGCTTTAGGTTGTAGTGAAGATTATGTGAAATGAAAACCGTGGATTGTTTAGATCACACTAAGTGCTCAGAGTTAATTGTTAACTTTAAGACCAATAATAGTAATCATCGAACCTACACCCCCTGCTTTGGAAGCATGGAGTCTTAACCATTGCACCACCAGAAAAGCATAGCTATTGTTATTCTTCATATTTTATATTACCTTAGCTTCTCTAATCTTCCCAAATTAGAAAGGAACTATTATTATTCCCATTTTGCAGATAAGGAAATTGAGGCTCAGATCTGTTTCATTACTTTTTCAACTTAAAAACTGATGGGGATAGATAGGAGATGTTGGCATGTAAAGGTTTTAGAGTTGCCTAGTCTATGGGGTTGCACAGAGTCGAACACAACTGAAGTGACTTAGCAGCAGCAGCAGAGTTATAGGATGAACCTGGAAAGTAACTTCGGGTGTTATCAACACCAAATTTGGAATTTAACACTTGCAGGTCTAGGATGGAATGTCCATCACCTAACACAACACAATTCATTGCAGGAATACGAGAATTGCTTCTTTTCTGAACAGCTTTTTTAATAATAATTGACATAAAAACTGCATATTAATTGTATACAATTTGATGAGCCTGGATATCTGCAAACTCTCATGATGCCATCACCACAGTCAAAGTAGAAGGCATATCAACACTTCCTAGTTTCTTTATGTCCCTTTGTTGTTGTTATTCTTATTTTGTGGTAACACTTGATACAGGGTCTATTCTCAATAAATTTTAAAGCACACAATACCATATTGTTAACTACAGGCACTGCTTTGTATAGCAGAAATTTAGATTTTGTTCATTAGCATAACAAGCTTTAGACTCATTGAATAACAACTTGCCATCTCCACCATCCCTCAGTCCCTGGTAACCACTACTGGGTTCTCGGCTTCTGTGAGTTTGACTACTATAGGTATCTCATATAAGTGGAATCAGGAGGTATTTGTCCTTCTGTGACTGGCTGATTTCACTTGGCATAATGTCCTCCGATTTATCCATGTTGTTGCAAATGGCAGGATTTCCTTTGATTTTAAAGCTGAATAATGTTCCATTGTACATAGCATAGACTACATTTTCCTTATCTACCCATCTGTCATGGACACTTGGTTTGTTTCCACATTTCAGTTATCATGAATAATACTGCAGTGAATCTGGGAGTACAGATACGAATGAAGGCTGCAATGCAAAAGTGAAAACAGATAAATGTAGAGTCATGCTCGGGAGACAAACTAACCCATTTTAAACTAAGGAGACTATTACATTCATGTCAGCTACTCCTGCCTAGAGCTGTCTGTTGGTCTCTTACAGGAAAAATACTGGATGCCACTGAGATTGCTTCATCTTGGGGCCTTTGGAGCCAAAACAGATCAGAGCTTAAATCTCAGATTTGGTCATTGTTAACATATTAAATCTTTGTTATCCTAGTAAATATCTGTCCCCTAAGTATAAAAAGACACAGGCAACCCAACTACTCCCAGTCTTACACTTAAGACTGTATGGGATTCTGAGTCATATAAAAAAAGACTTACTCTTCAAGGAATCCGAGGCAGTTTCCTGTTAATGCAAGTTAATTTTCAAGACAGGTGTTGTAGGATTCACTTTATTTTCAGGGAAAGACTTGTAAATGGAGGGAAAAAATGTCTTTTCTAACCAAGAGGGGAGTAGTACATTTTGCATCTCTTATTCAATCATGCCATCCATTTCAATCAAATCACCACATTTTATCCTCTTACAAAAACATTCAACTTATCCATGTAGAACAGGTTCTAATATGAGCCATCCTGTCACATAAGGGAGATATCATAAGTATTATATAAACTTCCATTTCTGCAAATGTTTCATGGGGATTCTCATGTTACCTACTCCTTAGAGATGGAGAAGATTTGCATTGCCTTCATACACCCCTCAAACTCAGCATGATTTGTTCAAAATTTTACTAGTCAGCATCAGAATAAAAAAATGGTACATCATGCACAATGATAAACTACCCCATGTGGTTTGGATAAATTAAATACTTTAAGCTTTCAGTCTCCCTAATGATTTGGAAATGAAACAGCTGTGATTTATGACTCTAGCTGATAGGCCAGATCTGAAGTTTACACTTTGAAAAATGCCGTATTTAAATTCTCCTATAAATAAAAAATCATATTGCTCTAAAAATCCAGCCTAATATATGTATGTAATAAATTAGAGATCCTCATATTGGGTGGGGAAATCTTCAAGACTGATGACTTTCTTCCTTGCAAAAATGCACTGAGGAAACCAGACCTAGGTCTGTGTCTGTTGCTGCCATTTAATCAACAGTGATTGTTCCTCTCTGTCCAATCATTCATTTTCCCATCTCCGTGACCACTGTCAGAGCCACCTGTATCAAGCTGTAAGAGGAACCTGATGTGGTTTTTCTAAAGCCTAGATCAAACTACTTTTAATCAGGCAGTTTCCCAGATCTTGATATGAGCACTATTCTGGGTCCCTTGTGTTTGTTTTTTTTTTTTTTTTTTGTATGTACAAATGACACGATTGCTGCTGGGCTTGGCTTTGCTTTCCAAAAAATAGAAGAACAGAAGCAGGTGAGAAAAGAGATGCAGCTTGGAGAAAAGCACTTGGAGAGGAGTCAGTTGCCTCGATATCCATTTGATCTTCCTGCCTTGTCACCTTGTGCTAACTTCTTGCCCTCTCTGGGATCTTTATGTTGAAGAGATTGGCCTATTTTACTCCTAAATCCCCTTCTTTCACTGCCAATTATAACCCAATGTTTAGAGTGGAGCCAACTAAATTCACACCCTTTGGCAAATTATTTATTCTCCCTTAGTCCCAATTTTTCCAGGTATAATTTGGAGATAATTATTCCTACTACACAGTATTGTCAGGAAGATTGGACAAGGTAATATATACAAAAAACTTACCACAATTCTGGGCACAAGTAAGTACCCAGTAGAAAGTAGCTGTCTTCATTAATTTTATAATTACTGCTAACAATATTTTCATTATTCTTCTAGATAATAACCTGCCATTAAAGGAAAAAGAAAAGCTATGACCAACATACACAACATATTAAAAAGCAAAGACATTACTTTGCTGACAAAGGTCCATCTAGTCAAAGATATGGTTTTTCCGGTAGTCACGTATGGATGTGAGAGTTGAACTGTAAAGAAAGCTGAGCACTGAAGAATTGATGCTTTTGAACTGTAGTGTTGGAGAAGACTCTTGAGAGTCCCTTGGACTACAAGGAGATTCAACCAGTCAATTCTAAAGAAAATCAATCCTGAATATTCATTGGAAGGACTGGTGCTGAACTTGAAACTCCCAATATTTTGGCCACCTGATGTGAAGAACCAACTCATTGGAAAAGACCCTGATGCTGGGAAAGGTTGAAGGTGGGAGGAGAAGGAGACGACAGAGGATGAGATGGTTGGATGGCATCACCAACTCGATGGACGTGAGTTTGAGCAAGCTCCAGGAGTTGGTGATGGACAGGGAAGCCTGGCATGCTACAGTCCATGGGGTTGCAAAAAGTAGGACACGACTGAGTGACTGAACTGAACTGCAAGGAAAAAGTGAATGTCACAACCTTCAGGAGGGAGGGGGCATCAGAGAAAGATCTTCCTCTTGTACCTGTGTCATACGTATGCATCCAAGCCAGAAAGTGTTAAAAGAAATTAAGAGATTTGCTGAGTCTTCATGACCATCAAGACTGACCGGAGGGACTTTCCTGGTGGTCCAGTGGTTAAGAATCTGCCTTGCAGTGCAGGGGACATGGTTTGATCCCAGGTTGGAGAACTAAGATCCTACATACTGCAGGGCAACTAAGCCAGGGCAACCATGACTACTGAGACCCTGGGTCACAACCAAGACCCAAACCTGCCTCAGCCAAATAAATATATATTTTTTAAAAGATCCACTGGAAATTACCTAAGACCCCCTCAGTGTGTGTGTTCTCAGTCACTCAGTCATGTCCAACTATTTTTGACCTCAAGGGCTATAGCCCACCAGGACCCTCTGTCCATGGCATTATCCTAGCAAGAAGACTGGAGTGGTTGCCAATTCATCCTCCAGGGGATCCTCCCAACCCAGAGACTGGAGCCGCGTCTGTGGCTCCTGCATTGCCAGGTGGGTTCTTTACTGCTGAGCCTCCTGGGAGGCCCTCACAGACCTGGACTCAAATTTCATCTCTGCTACTTACCAGGCTTTGAGGTTGGGCAAGTCATATAACCTCTCTGAGCACAGATATGCTCAAAATGCTACAAAAAGAAGTGGTAATCCCTACTTTATGTGGCTGTAGTCAGCATTAAGGAAAACCATGCCTCGTTGCTGCTGTTGTTGTTTAGTTATCAAGTCCTGTTGGACTCTGTGCAACCCCATGGACTGTAGCGCCTACAAAGAACTTAACTTTTTATCCATCTCATAATAATTGCTCAAAAATAAAAGTTGCTATTATTGTTACTCTTGTCGTTATTACTGATTTCCTAGCATGACTTCCCTGCCCCTGCTAAACCCCAAGCCTATCTGTTCTCAATGTTTTTGGATATCCTCAAGGGTCCCCTCACTTCTTGCTTTTACATCACTTGCCCTCCTTCTATTTCCTTAGTTCTATTTGCTTAGATTTTACAGAAATCCTTCACTTTCTGAGAAGGGCTCTTGTCGCATTTATGATTCATGAGGCCCTGAGTATACAGATGGCATTATATAAATGTTTAATAATCACCATATGGTTCCCCTGGAAATTCTGTCACTTGAGGAATACAGACCGAAATAGATAAAAAGCAGATCTCCATTCTCCTGTTCCCTCCGTCACCATGTTTTCCATGAAACAGAGGGACCCAGAGCAGACCAGCCGGGTAGGTGTTTAGAGACCACTGTATTTAGGAGGGTCATAAAAGATAAATGCCTCCTATACTGGATATTACGCTCTTTTGTGTCCAAAACAGCTCAGTTGCTCCTGTAATATCTCAGTGTCTGTTTTAATTATTCTATTATGTGGCATTGTTTTTAGTGGCTGAGACACCATGGAATTTTCAGTAGGGTCCATGTCCATCGTGGTCTCATCTCATGGCTGTTCCTTTAACGGGCCTTGTGGCAGCCACTTACTTGTGAGGTTCTGCACTTGTGGATGGAGTTGCATAGTAATGGAGAGAGATGGCATGTTTGACAAATGGAAATTGTGATTGTCTGGCCTCCTGACAGTTGTTGATGTGTTCTCCTGACCTGTAAATGTTGCAGCTGACTGATTACAGTAATTGATTGAGAAAACATTTGTCAATAGCTTTCTAATGAAAAACAGAGGTGAGGAGGAAAGATTGCTGGAGCTCCTAGAAGCTGGATTTTGCTTGACAGGGGGAGCACTGAACCCTATTACAGACAGCACTGAACTCCATATGCTCATGTATAAAATAGAAATGCAATTCATCTGGTCATCATTTGTGGAGCACCTACTATGTGTAAGATCAGAGATCAGAAACTGGTGATTTACAAGTGGAACAGGGCCATCAGCGTTTGTCTGGGGGTCCTGCTTAATCAATCTATACTGTCCTTGTATTACAATTGGAGGCAATTTGCCAATATTTAAAATCAGAATATTTCACATTCAAATCTAGATTTCTAGCGTCTCTTGGAAAATGTCAGTATTTGGCAGCATGGGATAATGTTTCGTTGGTCACTATTTGTATAAGCTTGAGTCGCTGCTGCCTCCTGGACATGGGCCCTATGACTCTGAGTATCCCTGTCCCCACCATTCCAACAAGGACTCCCCTGGCAGCTTCCCTGGTGGCCCAGTGGTAAAGAATCCAGCTGCCAACGCAGGAGATGCAAGTTCAGTCCCTGGGTGGGGAAGATCCCCTGGAGAAGGAAATGTCAGGCCACTTCAGTATCCTTGCCTGGGAAATCCCACGGATGGAGGAGCCTGCCTCCAGGGGTCCCCTTAATCCGCAGGGTCGCAAAGAGTTGGACAAAACTGAGGGGCTGTACGTGCACCATTCCATTACTTCATTCATTAGTGATAACTAGCTGGGCCCTATAGGATTTTCAGTTTGAGGTTCCTGTTTTAGATTCTAAAGACATATGAGAAAATATGATCCCTAGCCCTGCCTGTAAAATACTCACAGTAGTATAACTGCTTGCTGTAGTAAATTTAACTTTCTAGCAAAGAAGGAGGATTAGACATTCTGGCTTATTAAAGATTTTGTATAGTAAGACCATTTGTTATCTGTCATGATGGTTACCATGTGCAAGAAGCCATTTTCAATTTCTGTGAAGTACCCTATGTCTGGTGGTGGCTGGGATTATAGCTGAAGGGGGACGATGGTACATTTGGGCATGATTTGCTGGTGTGTCATCAGGTTGCTGGTGACCTCAAGTGAGTCACTTACTTTCCTAGAAATCCTATTCCTCTAGCTCCAACAGAGTAAAAGATTGGAAAGTGTACCATAAGCTGCATTGCTTTGTACAGTGAACCATAAACTATGGCAAACTGCCTTTATAAATAAAGTTTTGTTGGAAAACAGCCACATTCTTATTTATATGTATTGTCCATGGCTGTTTTCACATTATGCCAGCAGTGCTGAGTGGCTGCAACAGAAACCACAGAGTACACAAGACCTAAACTATTTATGATTTGGCCCTTTAAGAAAACTTTGCAGACCCCTTCTCTATGTAAAAGTTAGGGATAATAGTAATAATACACACTATTACTGAACCTGATTTCCTCTCCTTGAAAAGGCATTTCGATATTTGCAGAGTCTATGAGTCATTACAATAACCCCCACTTTTCATCAGATTCCAGATGTGCTAAGATGTGATATGAAGCTTTCTGCTAAAAAGAGCCACTCTTCTCTTTCTGTGGGAGAATTAAGTTCCCAACTTTTCCAAAAGTTTGTGGATGGTACACCGCCATCAATGAAACTTGGTACATAGCCATGAATGAAACTTTGTCCCCAGCCCCTCTTCTCCTCTTGGAATGACTTATGGGACCCCTCCATCCCCTGAGACATCAGGGAGTGGGAGTCAAAAGAAGTCTTTTGGAAAAGACTTAGGAAGTACTTAACCTTATGGTGCCTCATTTTCCTCATCTGCACAGTGGGAAAATGGTAAGACCTATCTCACAGAGTATTATAAGAATCAAGTGAGACAATGATCAACAAGACAGGTAGCAGAGGGCAGGGTGCAAATGCCTTAGGTGCAAATAAGTTCGACCAGGTCTGGTGGAATGTGACCGATGTCATTATTTCCGAATCTAAACTTCAGCACAGTGCTTCTCAAACTACAATCACCAGGAACCTGGTTCAGAAAACTCTGGGCTTATAGGAAAGAACGAAGCAATGTCATTTGCAGCAACATGGTGAACCTAGACAGTGTCATGTCAAGTGAATTAAATCAGACAGAAAAGGAGAGATAGCCTATTACATCCCTTATGTGCAGAATCTAAAAAGAAATGATACAAATGAACTCATTTACGAAACAGTCTTACAGACTTAGAGAAGGAAGTTATGGTTGCCAGCAGGGAAGAATGGGAGTAAGAGACAGGTAAGGAGTTTGGGATGGACTGCTATATTTAAAATAGATAACCAACAATGCCTGGATGGGAGGGGGTTTGGGGGAGAACGGATATATTGTATGTCTTTGCTGTCTACCTGAAATTATCATGAAATTGTTAATCAGCTATACTCCAGTATGAAAAAAAATAAGTTAAAAAAAAAAAAAGAAAGAAAGAAAACCCTGGGCTTTGTTATGAATACAGACCCCAAGGCCTCACCCCAGGTTTTTTAAACCAGAATTTGATCTTTGGGGACCATCAAATTTCCCCAAATGGACTCTTTACGTTAACAGGATCCCCAGATGATTTTGTTGAACCCTAAAATTTGAGAACTGCAGCCATAGGGATAGCAGTTGCCTCTTTCTGCATGTTGTGCCACAAAAACTCTGAAAGAGACAGGGAATTTGTGTCCAACACCATGCGTGACAGGCCTGATGAGAGCCGGTGGCATGAATTATGAATCTCCTCTTGTCAGAGAAATCCCTTCAGGCAAGAAAACCCTGTGCGGGCTGTTAATGGAGTCGAGATAAACGGAGAACCTGAGGAGTTCCTCCTCCGGACAGATGTCTCAGGAGGCCACTCTCAGCTCACTTCCTGCTCCGATGCCCAAGCCCACTCGGCAGCTAATTTAGTCCAGATGGATTCCCACCCACTGCTCATCACACAGGGGCGTTCTGGTGGGTGTTCCCGGGACAGCTTTGCTTCCTCTCTTATGGGTCCTCTTTTAATGGCTGAGGACACGTGTAATGAGGACACTTCAACACACAGAACTCATAGGGCTCAGTCATAAAATCCGTTTTCTTGCTTTTGGGCCTAACTGCTTTCTTAAACCTACTCACAGGGATAATAGAAGTGTGAAATGGCTCAGCGGGCAAAGAATTTGCCTGCAGTGCTGGAGACACAGGAAACCCATGTTCGGTCCCTGGGTCGGGCAGATCCCCTGGAGGATGAAATAGCAACCCCCTCCAGAATTCTTGCCTGAAAAATGCTCTGGACAGAGGAGCCTGGAGGGCTATAGTCCGTGGGGTCATGAAGAGTCAGAGACAACTAAGTGGCTAAGCATCCAGGCGCTGGGTGAAATTTCTGGTCGTCCCCTGGTCAGATCACTACTATAAGTCTCAAATGGATAATCTCCATACAGATTAAAATATTCAGCTGAATAAATCAAAAGCCTTGTTTCTGTTCAAGGATAAGACGCCCCTCCCACCTGGTTCACCCCAATACCTGAAGCCTATGGTTGGCAGGTAAACATCCTTGGAAAGGCTCACTGCTCACCTTCTCAATGGCCACCTTCTCTAACTGGCTACTTTTTATTTTTGATCCTCTGTGCCTTTCAGGTGAGGGTGGAAGAGCAAAGAATGAGAGGTGAAGGGGATAAGAGAGTCCTCGCTTAGCTGGTACTGCTGCAAAATAGCTTTGCTCCCTCTGGGTCCAACAGACAAACCCGAAGAACTCTACACTTTCCAGATCAGCTCCAAAGTGGGCTGAAAGCCCCAACAGAACCTGTCTATTGCAACTTCAATTACATGAGACACAGGTTCATCCAAGCCCCTGGATAGAGCTCTACACTTATTCCTATTCCACACACACAGACACACACTTGGGTTGCCTCATGGGTAGGTGTTAAAAGAGCTTGAGGCCAGCTCTCCTTCCCACGTGTCCATATCGGACCCAGAGGACATTCAGGCATCTTTTTTGCCCTAACAAACTGACTGGGTGCAGGAAGGTGGAGTCATTCCCTTTCATTCAGGAGTCCCCTGGAGGGAGTCAGGCATCAACTCACAATACAGCCACAGCTCCCAGTGACACACAAAAAGCTTTCTGAGTGGTCCCATGGAAGCCTCCTCTCACTAGGCTTGCACCAAAGGGCAGATCCTCCCAAAACCACTCCTTAGAGAGGGACTTGCAGGCTTTCAACAGCTCTCTGAAATTATCCTCACATAATTCTCTCTCTCCATTTGCTCCCAATCACTTTAAGTTCCACTGGAGAGAGAAGGTTTTTTAAATTAATGAAAGTGATTCTCAGCTATTTCTTTTGAAATTCTTCGATGTCGATGTCTGACATCTGCTGAATCTTAACCTCATTAGTCGAAACTTCCAACAAATGAATCATCAGTTGTTTCTATCGTCATGATGTCTTTTTCAGGATTATTCTTGAGAAATGCACTTCCCTGAATAAAACATGTAATAAAAATTATGAAATCAATCCTCTAGAAAAATGACAAGAACATACTAAATATTGAGGTTAGCTTAGACTCCCAGTTTAGGCTCAACCTCAGCAAAATTCTAGAGTGATACCAACACATGCAGACATCTGGATCATTCCATTTCTTACACTAGGTCAGCCCCACCATGGATGCTGTGTTACCTCTAGCTTGCCCTTTGCCATCCTGCAGTGTGACTGCTTCCTGCCTTTCTTACCAGACCGAGAATTCCTGAGAACACACCTGTATCTTATCTCAATATCTCCAAATACTAGCAAAGACTCATCATGTAGAAGGTTCTACATAAATATTGCTGTTTAGTTGCTAAGTTGTGTCTGACTCTTTTGTGACCCCATGGACTGTAGCCCACCAGTCTCTTCTGTCCATAAGATTTCCAGAGCAAGAATACTGGAATGGATTGCCATTTCCTTCTCCAAGGGATCTTCCTGACCCAGGGATCAAATCTGTGTCTTCCGCATTGGCAGGCAAATTCTTTAGCACTGAGCCACCAGAGAAGCCCTGTTTTGTGGAATAAAAATATCTTTTTTTTTTCCATACTCACCTTGGAACAGTCCCTTTAGCCACAGTGAGGTAGAAATGACTGCTAGCAACTTAAAGGCAGACCTATGACTCTATCAAAGCATTAAGGGAAAGGTATAGAGTCGATAGTCAAATCAGAGGGATCAGCCTTTCTTATCTAAAATCATACCATGAGTGGGCACACCAACAAAGAAGGGCCCTCACCCTCTTACATTTTATTGTACACATCCAGGTACATCCAGGTGCCCACCCAGAACACATTTATTACATGAGCTAGGCAGCGATCTGTCTAAGGCACAGATATCTTGCTTGCTGGCTGCCTATTCCTTTTTTTCAGAACTCATCCTTCCTGCTACTTCTCATAGATTGTTGGGCTGTGCAGAGATAAGACAAAGCAAGTGGGACAAGGGAAGGCTATCGCTCTCCTTCTGTGAAAGTCAGCCACAGACTGGAAAGATTTGACAAAGCTCCAGAAAGCGGCATCTACACCTGTGAAAACAGGTTTTCTTCTCCTGAGAATCACATTGCTTTACCGCACTGTTCACTTGCTCTGCACTCGCAGCATTTTGTTCACCCTTCAAGCAAAGCATTTATCATGCTCTGTTATGAGTAGCTCACACATGCCTGTCCCTTTGAGACTTGGAGCTTTTGAGGTGGAGTTTTGTCTTCTTTGTCTTAGAAAGCTGAGTATTTAAAACACATAATTTTTGTTGGACACTAATGTTTGTTGGATGGATGGATGGATGGATTTGTCTCTTGCATGTTTGCTATCTGGGCATTAGAACCACACAGTGTCTCTGGCTTCCCTCAAAACTGAACAGTGTTAGAGAAGGATCTGGAAATAATACTATTCTTTACCAACTGCAGCAGCAGTATCTCACAATGGCATAATGTTTTGAAATGTACATGTGTTCAAGTGAGTAATTTTTATATTTAATTTCCCTTGATATTAGCATGGGAACTATGTATCCGAAGTCCACATTCTTTTTACCTCAACATTCCTCCATTCATCTATTCATTTATTGTCACTTGGTCTGTTATTCTTTCAGTTAGCATTTAGAGGAAACCTGCGGCTTAACTCCTGGAACAGGAAGTGTCTACAGAAAGGAATAGTGACCTGGAGAGGTCGATGAACCTCCCTAGGAAGACAGCTGTGTGGACCTACGTGTGAAGGACAAATCTCTTTGGAACAAACCAGCTTGAGGCTATTGCAGGACCTCAGGTTGCAAATACAGGGACTGATTATTCAAACTTCTTTGTTCTGGTCCCTGTGACTTCACAGAAGGACATACCACATAAATGATGCTGTGAGCAGCCCACTCTAGTCTTCTAACCTAAAAGAAAAGCTACATGTGAGTGCACTTGCTCCCATTCTAGTCAAAGATGAGGACAGGCGGTCAGGTAGGGTTTTCTTTTGGGAAAGGAGTACCTGGGAGAGACAGAAGGGCAAAGGCAGTTTTAGTGGAGAAGCAAGAGTTACCTCTTGGGCACAGTGAAAGGAGTGTCTTTGTCTTGCTTGGTCCCCCAAACAACTCACCCTTTGTGATCAAACCTGCTAGCAGCTCCTGGAGAACTGGAGGAGCCTGTCATCTCTGCAGACAGAGGGAGGCAGCCAGCGCCCGAGGCAGTGCAGTCACCAGAGGAGAAGAGAACAGCCACCTTTCCTTCCTCTCACCTTGACAGCCTCCTGTTTCAGGTGCAGCCCTGCCTCATCAGAGATGCATGCCCTGCCTCATCAGAGATGCATGCCCTGCCTCATCAGAGATGCATGCCATCCCACCATCTGGCCTCCGAATGTTGACATTCAGGGAATTCTGTGTTCATCTCTTTATCCACTCCTGGATCCTTCACCCAGCTTGGAGCAGCAGTTGGGTTCCAACCTACATTTTCAGCTTCATCACTTGCCAGGACGTGCGGCTCATGACCCTTTGTTGTAATCACAGCAGGCCCCTTACCTCTGGGCCTTTTCTCATGTAGGTACCTCTGCCTGGGATTCTCTTTGCACTTCTTCCTTTTGGAAAAGTCCTACACAGGTGTCAACTCTGCTAAGAAGACTTCCCACCGTACTGGGGAATAGAGTCATTTTTATAAAATTAAAGAAGAAACCTCTACCGCTTACTTTTATGATTTCATTCCTATTGCACTCATTTTGGGAGCTTAAGTCATCTTTACATATTGTTTCTGGTGCCCCCTCCTCCAGGATGTCTTCCTGGTGTCCTTGCTCTTTATCCTGGGTCTGAGGCCAGTAGAGCTGCCCTCCTTCATGTGCCAGTGATGCTCATGCTACTGGCCCAAGGATCACACTTTGAGAATAACTGGCCTACACTTACCTCAAGCATGAGCCTCTCCTTGGACTTACAGCGCGTGTTGTAAATTAGTTGTTTATAATACCATCTCTCCAACTCAGTCAATAAGGCAATGTCAGATAATGAAAAGTATTACAAAGAAAGTAAACCACAATATGGTAGTTATCTATTGTTTTGTAACAAATTACCCCAAAACTTACTTAAGACAACAGATGTTAGCTCATAGCTTCTGCAGGTCAGGAATCTGGAAAGAGCTTAGCTAGATGGTTCTGGCTCACAGCCTCATGCAGTTTCAGACAGCTGGGTCCAGAGCCTCATCAGAAGACTCAACTGGGAGAGGATCCTATTCCAAGTTCACACATGTGGTTGGCAGCAGGTCTTGCTTCCTCACTGGTTGCTGCAGACTCTTCAGTTGCTCTCCTCTCCATATAGAACCACTCCACTGGATGCATTAATGTCCCCAAAACATGACAGCTGGCTTCCCCTAGAACAAATGATCCGAAAGAGATACAATACCCAAGGTGGAAGCCATGGTCATTTACAACCTAACCCTAGAAATGACATAGCATCAAATTTTCCATATGCAATTGGTCACACACATAGACCAACTCTAGCTCAACTAGCTCAACACATAATGGGACCACAACATGGGTGTGATGACTAGAGGTGATGCTCATTGAATGATGGCAACAGCGCAGGGGCAGTGATAGAGAAAGGGGTCATCCTGTTTATTTACGGTGTCTAGAGAAGATCTTTCTGAAGGGTTGCTGTGAAAACTGAGACCTAGGTGAAGAAAAGCAGTCAGCTGTGTAAAGACATAGGGGTCAGCTTTTCCAGACAGAGGAAAAGCAAAGACCCTGAGGCAGAAATGAGCTTGGTGCACTTGAAGAAAAGAAAGTAAGGTTGTAGCAGAACCTACAAGGAGTCAGAAGGATAGCCATCACTATTAATATCAACGTCAGTAACATTTTTAGAAATACCTGATGTGCTCAGGGTCCCTTTGGCAGTAAGGAAAATGCATCATTCCTAATTTCAAAGAACCGGCCTTCTTGTTGAAAAACATTCAGTGTTTTTTAATTAGCGGAACAAGAAAGAAATTTTAGATAATTCAGTATCAATACATTCCCATTACTACATCCACCATTTCTTCTTATATAACTTTCCAATTCTTTCCAATCAACCTAACAGGATTTGAGGGAAAAAAAATGTACATTGATTGAATGAAGCTAAATCCATGCTTTATGTTCATCAAACTCAATGAGCTAGGACCTTTCCAATATCAGAAAGCACACGACCCAGAATCAAACAAAGCTGGAAGAGACCTCGAAGATCATTCCATCCTTCCCACTTCAACACTGACTTGATTTAAAAAATAAAAATAAAAAGAGGAAACTGAAAGCGGTGAGCTGAGAAACCAGTCCTCCATCCACTGAGTTAATTGACTTAATGAGCACCCATCACTTGCATGGTGCTCGGAGTAGAAGACTGACTGACATCTAGCCTCTGGATTTCTAAGGCAGCCTGATTTCCATAACCAGAGGTTGCCTTAGGTGTGGGAGGGAGCAAAGAAAGAGGAAGGAAGAGGCTGAGAAGCAGCCTCCTGGCTCTCCTTTCCTTTACCAGAGCAGGATGCCTTCACTGCTCCATTTCTAAATACATCTCCTGCTAAACGAAGTGTGAAAACCACTTCACCCCACCATCCTCTCTTTTCTGATACTATAGCCCAGGAGTCAGCCAACTCCACCCCAAGGGCCCAATCCAGCCCACCGCCTGCTTTTGTATGATGTGTGAGCCAAGAGTGGTTTTTGCATTTGCAGGTGGTAAAAATTTAAAAAAAAAAAAAAAAAAAGGAAAAATAGTATTCTGTTACACAAGGAAATCAGATGAAATACAAATCTCAGTCTCCATAAATAAGGTTAGAAGGAGACACATCTTCATTTAAGAATTGCTGGTGGCAAGTGTTGGTGCTACAATGGCAGAGTCCAGTGAGCTGTGACAGACCCTTTGGCCACAAGCTTGAAATGTTTACAGTCTGGCCCCTCAGAGAAATGTCTGCTGACCCTGGTATTTCCAAGTGTCTGATGTACGCCTTCATCCTTCCTTCACATCCTCCTTTCTCTTTCTATCCCACTTCTTCTCAGCAAAACTTTACTATAGGTTTGTTTTCAGAATACAGTTAACTGGGACATACCGGTTGCTCATGAATGCTAGTGTATTTTGGTTTGTACTTGGGGACATTGAATACTATAGGGTTAGGTTCCTGATTCAAATCACCCAAATGCCTATCTGCTCTTCTAAGAGAATCTTATAGTCAGAGCAGCAGAAGGAACATCCCATGTCTCCCAAAGGTAGCATGTGCTAGATAACAAACATTGTTCTTTTCCTTGTACTTTAAGCCATGAAAAGCCAGGTTACAGAAGGAGCAGAGCAGAGTACGGAGACAACACCCCCACCCCACAGCTTACTCGAGTCCCAAACAGCTCGCTAGGTGGACAGAAGAGGAGAAGGAGGACTGTTCTCTTTGTTGCAAGAGTGGGTCACTAGAAAGGGTTCATTACTAGTGATCATATGGCCTGAAGCATCAGCCGATGGCTTTTACATGCATCTGAAGACAGAAAGACTGCGTTTTAAAGGAGTTTTCACTGCTCACCAAAGGTGTGCAGATTAAGACTATATCAAAGTATAACTTTTATATCCGCTAAAATAACTTTAGAGAAAATTATAAAATTATAAAGCCCAGTGCTTGTAAGACTATAGGGGAAAAGGAACACAAATATATTGAAAAAATATCATTTTAGAGATCAAATCAGTAAAATAAATTGAGTCAACACAGCTATGCCTTTTCATGAAGGAATTCTCCTGGCAACTCACGCTAAAGCACAAATTCAAAAGAAGAAGGAAAAAAAAAAAAACCTGTACAAGGAAAGTTACTGTAGCATATGTACAGTTTGCTATTTAATAAAAAGAAAAAAATCCATTCCCAAGCGTTATATGCCTGATAAAATGTTTTGATTAATTAAATTATGGTAAACTAACCCTATGGAAATACCTTGCAGTCATTTGAATGACCATGTTGCAATGTAAAATTTTCCTTTTAAAAGTTATATTAAAGTAGAAAAAATAGAACATTTTATATATATTGCAGTTAATGTAAAAATATGCATGCCTTTAACTAAAATTGGGAAATGAAATTTCTAACAGTTCTTGGTTAGGCCTGGGGAGAACATGAGCAAGTAGTTTTCTGTTTTAATTGCCATGAAAGTCATTGTAATAAACCCTTTGTTTTACTATTAAGCCCACATTTTTATAAAAGAAGAGGACAAGGCAAAAGAAGGGTGAGGACTGGTGTTTGTGACCTTATTTTTAGAGACACTGAGCAACAACATTTTATTTGAGAAAGGCTGGAGAATAACTCCTGGGGGCACCTCTCAAGCCTGCGACACACAGAACAGGATCTGAGTGGGGAACAGGCTGGGTTCTACCCACGAGCTCCTGTAACCATGGTATCCATAGAGACAGACGCCCCTGATGGCAGGCAGTGATGGGGGCCACTTGAGAAAGTGACGCAGCAGGGCCAGATGGTATTTATTCAAGAGCTCATTTATTTGGACCAACTAACATACGAAATAGCAGGGATTCTGACAAGGACATGCGATACCTCATTTCTTTGAAGATTAAGAAGCTGAAAACGCACTGTCTGCCTCAGAGAGACCAGGGAAGGTGGAGAGAAGCTCAGAGGGCTATGGGCAGAGCCCATTCTCTGGGTTGACAGAGACAGAAAGAAGTCTGTCCTATGTTACGGGTTGAATTGTGTCCCCCACTGAAAGCAAAGAATACGCAGCAGTCGTAAGTCCTAGTACCTCAGAAGGTGACCTTATATGGAATCAGGGTCATTGCAAATGTAATTTGTCAGCATGAGGTGAGGCCATACCAGAGTGGACTGGGCCTTAATCCAATGTGAATGACATCCTTAGAAAAAGAGGAGAGCCCCCACGCACACAGAATGCCATCTGACGACAGACGCAGAGCTGCAGTGATGGAGATGCCAGCCAGGGGATGCCCAGGCTGGCTGGCAGTCACCAGACGCCAGGAGGAACTGAGGAAGGGTCCCCTACAGGTTTCAGCGGGAGGGTGACACTGCTTATGCCTTGATTTTGGACTTTTAGCCTCCACAACTCTGAGACAAAATTTCTGTTGTTGTCAGCCACCCAGTTTGTGGAACTTTGTTACAGCAGCCCTAGCTAGAAGCCTAAAATATACCCTAAAACCACCCTCGCTGAGTTGGGGCTTCCCTGGTGGCTCAAAGGATAAAGCATCTGCCTGCAATGCAGGAGACCTGGGTTCAATCCCTGGGTTGGGAAGATCCCCTGGAGAAGGAAATGGCAACCCACTCCAGTATTCTTGCCTGGAGAATCCCATGGACAGAGGAGCTTGGCAGACTACGGTCCACGGGGTCGCAAAGAGTCAGACACGACTGAGCGACTTCACTCACTTCACTTTCACCCTAGCTGAGGGGATCTGCTGAGCAGGCGACTTTTCCTTAATGATCCTTTGGATTGCTAGACCTGGCTTCAGCTTGGGTCTTACTGAGGTAGGGAACAAGTAGAAATAACCTAGCAAATTGGAGACCCAGTTTAGGCTTACGGTAGGGTGGACTCATGGAAAAAAACCTGGTGCTGAGAAAGATTGAAGGGCAGAAGGAGAAGGGAGCGACAGACGATGAGATGGTTGGATGTCATCACCGACTCAATGGACACGAGTTTGAGCCAACTCAGGGAGAGAGTGAAAGACAGTGAGGCCTGGCATGCTGCACTCCACGGTTGCAAAGAGTTGGACATGACTTAGCAACTGAAAAACAGCAGAGCAGAAACGTGAGCTTTGAGCTGGGCACCTTCCCCACCCAGCAGGATGCAAGTGTTTAATAGCAGAGAGCAGAGGAGTGAAGTCACAAATATGAAGCGTGTGGTATGCGCACTGGCTCAGTGCAAGGTTCTGAGCTACATCACTTGACAACCTGTGATGCTGCAATAAGGTACTTAACCTCTCTGAGTCTCAGTTACCTGATCTGTAAAATCCCACTCTACAGGTTATTGAGAGGAGTAAGCGACTTAATACCTATAAAGTGCCTAGAATTGTAACCAGCACACAGTAGGTTCATAATAAATATTGCCTGCACATTTCCAAGTATACTATCACATTTAATCTCTTAACAATTCCATGATGGAGATTTTATTAGGTTTATGAGTAAAGATGCTGAGACTGATAAAGGTGAAAGATGATATACCCTAAGTCACAGACAAAACAGCATGGCAACGAGAGATTCAACTGAGGCAAGAAGGAGGCAATGGAAGACAAAGCAGGATGTGAGACGTGAGTCTGGGGCCTTCTAGTAAGTCAATCCAACTCTGAGCTGGGTCGCCGGGCTCCATGGTTCGTCTTCCTCCACTCCTTCATGGTCCTGATGTCCTAATGTCTGGTGGACCTGTCACCAACCCCCTGCACAGCCTTCAGGAAGTTAGTCACTATTCTTAATCAACACCCAGAGTTCCTCAACCTCAGCACCACTGGTGTTTCAGACCAAGTAATTATTTCAGTGGGAAGCTGTCCTGGGCATCATAAGGTAGTTGTAGCATTCCTGGTTTCAACAGACTAGAAGCCAGTAGCACCCTCCCCTAATCAAGATGAGTACCAATGTTCCCAGACATTTTCAAATGTTCCCTGGGAGGCAAAAGTGTCCCCAGTTGAGAATTACTGACCTATACCATAGGATTAAAGTTACCTGCAAAACAGTTTCATTGAGCCATTCTGAGGAGCAGATTTGATAAATATGTTTTTATCTTTAAAAAGAAAGAGAATGCATTTGCCAATGTCTTAGAAGACAAATTTAATATTTATTAGTTGTTGTTTGGACTCAGAGGGAGAGGGAGAGGGTGGGATGATTTGGGAGAATGACATTCTAACATGTATACTATCATGTGAATTGAATCGCCAGTCTATGTCTGACGCAGGATGCAGCATGCTTGGGGCTGGTGCATGGGGATGACCCAGAAAGATGTTATGGGGAGGGAGGTGGGAGGGGGGTTCATGTTTGGGAATGCATGTAAGAATTAAAGATTTTAAAATTTAAAAAATAAAAAACTAAAAAAAAAATAAAATAAAATAAAAAAAATTAAAAAAAAAATAAAATACAAGTATGTATTTAACACACACACACACAAAAAAAAGAAAGGAGCATAAAACATCTCTTTCATTCAAAAAGATCACAAATGAGGAAGGGAAGAAAGAAAGGGGGCAAAGGCAAGGAGCATTGTTAGGGTCGAAAAGGCCTAGAAAGAAATTGCCCTCAATTGAGTCAATAAGTGGACTCTATAAAGAAAGTCCCCATGTCTAAGGAGTGGTGGCTGCACAGGTGCAGGAGGGCTGAGAGGAGCTACTCCACATTCAAGGTCAGGAGGACACGCTGTGAGGAGATATCCCTCGTCCAAGATAAGGAGCAGCGGCTGTGCTTTGCTGGAGCAGCCGTGAAGAGATACCCCATGCCCAAGGTAAGAGAAAGCCAAGTAAGATGGTAGGTGTTGCAAGAGGGCATCAGAGGGCAGACACACTGAAACCATATTCACAGAAAACTAGTCAATCTAATCACATGGACCACAGCTTTGTCTAACTCAATGAAACTAAGCCATGCCGTGTCAGGCCACCCAAGACGGGTGGGTCATGGTGGAGAGGTCTGACAGAATGTGGTCCACTGGAGAAGGGAATGGCAAGCCACTTCAGTATTCTTGCCTTGAGAACCCCATGAACAGTATGAAAAGGCAAAATGATAGGATACTGAAAGAGGAACTCCCAGGTCGGTAGGTGCCCAATATGCTACTGGAGATCAGTGGAAAAATAACTCCAGAAAGAATGAAGGGATGGAGCCAAAGCAAAAACAATACCCAATTGTGGATGTGACAATATGCGGATGTGGTGATAGAAGAAAGGTCCGATGCTGTAAAGAGCAATATTGCATAGGAACCTGGAATGTCAGGTCCAGGAATCAAGGCAAATTGGAAGTGGTCAAACGAGATGGCAAGAGTGAACATTGACATTCTAGGAATCAGCAAACTAAAATGGACTGGAATGGGTGAATTTAACTCAGATGACCATTATATCTACTACTGTGGGCAGGAATCCCTCAGAAGAAATGGAGTAACCATCATGGTCAACAAAAGAGTCCGAAATGCAGTACTTGGATGCAGTCTCAAAAACGACAGAATGATCTCTGTTTGTTTCCAAGGCAAACCATTCAGTATCACAGTAATCCAAGTCTATGCCCCAACCAGTAATGCTGAAGAAGCTGAAGTTGAAAGATTCTATGAAGACCTACAAGACCTTTTAGAACTAACACCCAAAAAAGATGTCCTTTTCATTATAGGGGACTGGAATGCAAAAGTAGGAAGTCAAGAAACACCTGGAATAACAGGCAAATTTGGCCTTGGAATACAGAATGAAGCAGGGCAGAGGCTAATAGAGTTTTGCCAAGAGAACACACCAGTCATAGAAAACACCCTCTTCCAACAACACAAGAGAAGACTGTACACATGGACATCACCAGGTGGCCAACACCAAAATCAGATTGATTATATTCTTTGCAGCCAAAGATGGAGAAGCTCTACACAGTCAGTGTAAACAAGACCAGGAGCTGACTGTGGCTCAGATCATGAACTCCTTATTGCCAAATTCAGACTCAAATTGAAGAAAGTAGGGAAAACCACTAGACCATTCAGTTATGACTTAAATCAAATCCCTTATGATTATACAGTGGAAGTGAGAAATAGATTTAAGGGCCTAGATCTGATAGATAGAGTGCCTGATGAACTATGGGCAGAGATTCATGACATTGTACAGGAGACAGGAATCAAGACCATCCCCATGGAAAAGAAATGCAAAAAAGCAAAATGGCTGTCTGGGGGGCCTTACAAATAGCTGTGAAAAGAAGAGAAGTGAAAAGCAAAGGAGAAAAGGAAAGATATAAGCATCTGAATGCAGAGTTCCAAAGAATAGCAAGGAGAGATAAGAAAGCCTTCTTCAGTGATCAATGCAAAGAAATGGAGGAAAACAACAGAATGGGAAAGACTAGAGATCTCTTCAAGAAAATTAGAGATACAAAAGGAACATTTCATGCAAAGATTGGCTCAATAAAGGAGAGAAATGGTATGGACCTAACAGAAGCAGGAGATATTAAGAAGAGCTGGCAAGAATACACAGAAGAACTGTACAAAACAGATCTTCATGACCAAGATAATCAGAATGGTGTGATCACTCACCTAGAGCCAGACATCCTGGAATATGAAGTCAAGTGGGCCTTAGAAAGCATCACTATGAACAAAGCTAGTGGAGGTGATGGAATTCCAGTTGAGCTATTTCAAATCTTGAAAAATGATGCTGTGAAAGTGCTGCACTCAATATGCCAGCAAATTTGGAAAACTCAGCAGTGGCCATGGGACTGGAAAAGGTCAGTTTTCATTCCAATCACAAAGAAAGGCAATGCCAAAGAAGGCTCAAACTACCACACAATTACATTCATTACACACTCTAGTAAAGTAATGCTCAAAATTCTCCAAGCAAGGCTTCAGCAATATATGAACCATGAACTTCCAGATGTTCAAGCTGGTTTTAGAAAAGGCAGAACAATCAGAGCTCAAATTGCCAACATCCACTGGATTATTGAAAAAGCAAGAGAGATCCAGAAAAACATCTATTTCTGCTTTATTGACTATGTCAAAGCCGTTGACTGTGTGGATCACAAGAAACTGTGGAAAACTCTGAAAGAGATGGGAATACCAGACCACCTGACCTGCCTGTTGAGAAATGTGTATGCAGGTCAGGAAGCAACAGTTAGAACTGGACATGGAACAACAGACTGGTTCCAAATCGGAAAAGGAGTACGTCAAGGCTGTATATTGTCACCCTGCTTATTTGACTTATATGCAGAGTACACCATGAGAAACACTGGGCTGGAAGAAGCACAAGCTGGAATCAAGATTGCTGGGAGAAATATCAATAACCTCAGATATGCAGATGACACCACCCTTATGGCAGAAAGTGAAGAGGAACTAAAAAGCCTCTTGATGAAAGTGAAAGAGGAGAGTGAAAAAGCTGGCGTACAGGACATGGAAACAACCTAGATGTCCATCAGCAGATGAATGGATAAGAAAGCTGTGGTACATATACACAATGGAGTATTACTCAGCCATTAAAAAGAATACATTTGAATCAGTTCTAATGAGGTGGATGAAACTGGAGCCAATTATACAGAGTGAAGTAAGCCAGAAAGAAAAACACCAATACAGTACACTAACACATATATATGGAATTTAGAAAGATGGTAATGATAACCCTGTATGTGAGACAGCAAAGGAGACACAGATGTATAGAAAGGAATTTTGGACTCTGAGGGAGAGGGAGAGGGTGGGATGATTTGGGAGAATGGCATTGAAACATATATGCTATCATGTAAGAAACGCCAGTCTATGTTCGATACAGGATACAGGATGCTTGGGACTGGTGCATGGGGATGATCCAGAGAGATGATATGGGGTGGGAGTTGGGGGGATTTTCAGGATTGGGAACACATGTATAACTGTGGTGGATTCATGTCAATGTATGGCAAAACCAATACAGTATTGTAAAGTAAAAGAAAGTAAAAATAAAAATAAATAATAATAATAATAATACTTTTTTTAAAAAGTTGGCTTAAAGCTCAACATTCAGAAAATGAAGATCATGGCATCTGGTCCCATGACTTCACGGGAATAGATGGGGAAACAGTGGAAAAAGTGTCAGACTTTATTTTTGGGGGCTCCAAAAATCACTGCAGATGGTGACTGCAGCCATGAAATTAAAAGACGCTTACTCCTTGGAAGGAAAGTTATGACCAACCTAGATAGCATATTTAAAAGCAGAGACATTACTTTGCCAACAAAGGTTCATTTAGTCAAGGCTATGGTTTTTCCAGTGGTCATGTATGGATGTGAGAGTTGGACTGTGAAGAACTGATGCTTTTGAACTGTGGTGTTGGAGAAGACTCTTGAGAGTCCCTTGGACTGCAAGGAGATCCAACCTGTCCATTCTAAAGGAGATCAGTCCTGGGTGTTCTTTGGAAAGAATGATGCTAAAGCTGAAACTCCAGTACTTTGGCCACCTCATGCAAAGAGTTGACTCATTGGAAAAGACTCTGATACTGGGAGGGATTGGGGGCAGGAGGAGAAGGGGACGACAGAGGATGAGATGGCTGGATGGCATCACTGACTCGATAGACATGAGTTTGAGTGAACTCCGGGAGTTGGTGATGGTTGGTGATGGACAAGGAGGCCTGGTGTGCTGCAATTCATGGGTTCACAAAGAGTTGGACACGAGTGAGCAACTGAACTGAACTGAATAAAGAAAGTAGGATGCATGTGTGTGTGTTAACTCCCTTCAGTCATGTCTGACTCTCTGTGACCCCATGGACTGTGTGCCTACCAGCTCCTCAGTCCGTGAGGATTCTCCAGGCAAGAATACTGGAGTGGGTTGCCATGCCTTCCTCCAGGGATCTTCCCAACTCAGGGGTTGAACCTGAGTCTCTTACATCTCCTTCACTGGAAGGCAGGTTCTTTGCAATTAGGGACGCATGGGAAGCCCAAAAGTAAGATTGAAAGATGGAAACAATTTCTGAAGACTGAGGTAAAATCTCCCAGGGAATGGATGTGCCTAAACCCAGGATACAGTAGAAGTAAGGTGAGAAAACAACAGGTGCTGAGCTGACTTAACCTCCCAAGATAATTTGCGTTTTTCTTCTGCCTCTTTGAAGGCCTTTTTCACTTGGGTTCACAAACCAGATGTTCCTCCTTCCAGACTTAGCACATCACCACCTCCTCCATAAGGACTTGTCTGAACTCCCTGATATGATATGGTGCCCCTTCTCCTTGCTTCTTTGTGGCCCCCAGTACCTCCCATCATTGTCTCCTATGGGGTAGCTATTGATATTTGGGATGAGTCAGTTCATCATTGAGCAATCCAGTAGGACCATCTCATGCATGGCAGGAAAATTATCATGTCTGATTCCCACTCCCTAAATATCTAAATATATTCCCAATTGTTGTGACGACCAGAAATCTCCATGCATTTTTCCAAATAGCTCTAAATGGGCAGTACCAGTTGAAATCTACATCTTAATACTTATATTTTTCTGAAACCATGTATCTGTCTCCTGCTCATGGGCCAGCTCCTTCAGAATGGAAATTTTTGATTTCACATCATCCCTGCAGTGCTAAGACCTAGCTCATTGCCGAGTTTGCAGTTGGCCCTTGGTAAATATTTGCTGACCTAATTAAAACAGAGGGTTCATCCAGGGTAAAATTGGAAACTCAAAATTGAAAGATAAATCAGGGCCAGACAGAAGGGGACTTTGCCAGATGCTGAGGAACGTGGGTTTTATTCTATTGGGTGAAATCATATGAAATTGACATTTTTGTAAGTCAAAAAGGGCCAACTTTCAAGTTTCATGTAGTTCATCCTAATATAAGGCAGTATTTACTTGACTTACTTAATCTTCTCTTATTCTCCCCTTTTAAAAAAAATGAAAGGATATTTGAATTACAATATTGTGTCAATTTCAGGTGTACAGCAAGGTGATTTGGTTTGTGTGTGTGTGAGTGTGAGTTTACCTGGCTTCCCAGGTGGCACAGTGATAAACACTGTGGTGAAGGAAAAAAAAAAAATCTGCTTGCCAGTTGAGGAGACACAGGAGACACGAGTTTGATCACTGAGTCAGGAAGAAGCCCTGGAGGAGGAAATGGCAACCAGCTCCGGTATTCTTGCCTGGAGAATCCCATGGAGTGAGGAGCCTGGCAGGTTACAGTCCATGGGGTTGCAAAGAATTGGATAATCAACTGAGCACAGCACATAAAACATACACACACACACACACACATACCCACACACACACACTATATATATATATATATATATATATATATATATATATATATATATAACACTTTCTCTTTAAATTGAGATACTGTTTTTGGCTTGAATACTAACTTTGATCCCATCTTAAACATTAACATCCATGAAATAATAGTTAAGTGTACTATTTTTCTCTTAAAAAATTAAAACATTTAAACAATGGATTCCTCACAGTAAGCATGAATGCCATCACTTACACACCTACACACCATCCTTATTCCATGTAACGTCGTATCTTGTACCACTAGTAGACACAGATCCTGCTGTTCGAAACTGTGCTCTCGACAGTTGAATGGATCCACTGTAGACTGAAGAGGGGTGACACTGGTGGCTGTGAAATCGGTTGGCGGGGGAGAGTAGCATTTCAAGAAGGAGAAGGGAGAAAGTGGGAGAGGAAAGAAGCATGCAGAAAAGGAAGAAATGGAGGGGGAAAAGAAGAAGAAAAATAAGAACAAGGTAGAAAGAGACAGGAGAGGAAAGAGGAGAAAAAAAAGAAAAAGCAGATGATGGCTATGGACTTGAATTAGCTCCTCACTTTGGTTTGCAGTTTCCACCCCAGAGCTGCAGTACAATCAATGCAGAACCTGATTATCATGGCTCACAGAGTGAGCGCCTGCCTATTTTTAGCTGAAATTAATCATTTTCTTGTGTTATTTTTGGTTCAGATAATGGCTGAAGTACACAATGCTTCTTCATGAGCCGACAGCAAGAATGTAAACAAGGTTGAATCTCTGCTTGGCAGGTTCTATATTCAGCTCTACCATCCTGAAGCTGAATTCCCTGAGAATGCAGACTCTGCTATAAAGGATGAGGGGCTGCATGGGGAGGCTTAACCAGTCACAATACTGAGCAAACCAGCAGGAGTGAAATAAAGACAAAGACAAATACCCTGTGTCATCATTTATACATGAAAACCTAAGAGCCAAACAAATGAGTATAACAAAACAGAAACGGACTCACAGATACAGAGAACAAATTAATGGATACCAATGGGGAGAAGGGAAGAGGGAAAAAGCAGCGGGAAGAAGGATAGGCGATTAAGACACACTACTATATGTAAAATAAGTAAGCAATAAGGATGTATTATCATACAGTACAGGGAAATATAATTTCCTTGGTGGCTCTGCCGTAAAGACTGACATGAGAACCTTTCCTGAGTGTGGGCACTCAAGACATACACATTCTATCAGTGTGCTGGCCTCATTCACATCCACTAAGATGGGCTTCTGTGAAGTAGAGAGCACAACTAGAGGCTGCCTCAAAATTGCATTCTTGGGTAAAGAGAGAAAAACAGATCCTTGCCTCCAGTTTCTCTCTGAAATGACCACAGGGAAAGGTGCTAATGGTTTGGCTTAGGTCATATGCTCATTCCTGGTCCAGTCCCAAAGATCTGGAGTATGGGGTATTATAATTGGCCCAGACAGCATCAGATGCCCACTTTGGGGGCAGAAGGGCAGGTTGTGTGTGGTTGTGGGGATGTCTGTACACATGTATGTATGTTGGGAAGGCAGAGGAAAAAATTCAGTAACTACTACTACAGATAGGCTCAATTTAAAGAACTTTGAATTTAAGTGAGATTTTTTAAACTTGAGAAATTAAATAATGCATGTATGGCAGAAACAAGCATGATATTGTAAAGCAATTGTCCTCCAATAAAAAATGTATTTTCTAAATCCTGTCATGGAAGCAGCATCTGTCTCTTTCTTCTGATTTCCATGTTATTTCATCTGTAACCTCTTCGTACTCTCCATCTCCCTGGAAACTTATTTGAACTTCCCTACAAAGCATTGAGTACCTCCAGATTAGATCAGTTCAGTTCAGTCATTCAGATAAGAACTAATTCTTCTCATCAACAAAATGTAAGCTTGCTTGTTTCTGCTCCTGCATACATTGCCTTCCTACCTATTAACACATATAAAGAGTTTCTGCTTCTACCTCAGCCAACCTCATGACTTATGTTCTAGACTCCACCCCCTGTTACCAACTCAATAATTTTGCATTTTAAATGATCTCACCTGACTTATACCAAGCATTTCTCCCTTTTCTTGGATTATTCCAATTAACATATAAACATACTATAATTTGGACTTCCCAGGTGGCACTAGTGGTAAAAAGAAAAAAAAGAAAAAAACCACACACACACATCTCCAACGCAGGAGACATGAGAGACTCGGGCCTGATCCCTGGGTCGAGAAGATCCCCTGTTAGAGGGCATGGCAACTCACTCCACTATTCTCGCCTGGAGAATCCAATAGACTGAAAAGCCTGGTGGGCTTCAATCCATAGGGTTACAAAGAGTCGGACATGACTGAAGCGACTTAGCACACACAGGCACATACTATAATTTCTCCCATCCAATAAAATATGTATCTCCCTTCACCCCATGTTCCCCTGCAACTACTGCCCCATTTTTTCCTCCTTTTAGATAAACTTACGAAAAGTGTAAACTCTACTATTTGTCTCCAATTCACCTCCCCTTCCTCTCTTTAACCTTCTTTTATCAGGATTTTGTCTCCAACACCCCCAAAGAAATGACTCTTGTCAAACTCACAAATTCCATTCTGCCCAGTCCAGTGGGTATTCCCTGTCTGCCCAGGGCTAACTTCTAAGCATTGCTTGACACTTCATTGTGCACACCTCCCTTCTTCACTTGGCTCTGTAACAACATATTCAGGTGCTTCTGCTCTTGCCTACTTGGCTACTCTTGAATTTCTTTTGCTGGGTCCATCATTTGTTCGCAGCTTTAAAATATAAGGTGATTGGCTGCTTTCTCCCTCTACACTTTTTCTGGGGAAACACAGTAATGACTATGTAAATTCTATATGCTGACTACTCTAGTTCAGAACTCTCCTTTTTCAGGTTTGTGTTTCCACGTGCCTATTCAATGCCTTCGTTAGCATGCCTAATGTTTGTGAACTTACTAGGGCCAAAAGAGGAGTTGCCCATTCGCACTACACACTCATTTTTTTGCAGTCTACCCCATCCCATTTAATGATACCACTGTTCACCCAATTGCTAAGACTATAATTTTAGGAACTGTCCTTTATTCTTTGCTTTTCCTAACCTTCCATGGGGCTTCCCAGGTGGCTCAGTGGCAAAGAACCTACCTGCCAATGCAGGAGACATAAGAGACTCAGGTTCGATCCCTGGGTCAGGAAGATCCCCTGGAGGAGGAAATGGCAACCCACTCCAGTATTCTTGCCTGGAAAATCCCATGGACAGAGAAGCCTGGCGGGCTACAGCCCATGGGGCCACAAACGAGTCACAACTGAGTGCGCGCATGCACACACACACACACACACACACACACACACACACACACACACACACATTATCCAAACACTCCACATCTAGATCATCAGCTATTTCTATTGATTCTGCTTCAAGATACATTCTGAATAGGACCTTTCCTTGCCACCCCCAGTGCTACCAACCTAGCTAATATTATTGGCAGCTCTCACCAGGACCATTGCAAGACCACCCTAATGGTTTCCTCACTTCCCCTCTTTCTCCTCTAGAGTTCATCCTCTACATTGCTACATCTATGGAAAATGCTTTCAGATCATACTCTTCCCTTGCTTAAAATCCTACATGAGCTTAACAGTTTATTTTTACTTAAATTCAAAATCCCTATGATAGCCCACATGATCCTGCTTCCTCTAACTTTTCCATCCTCCCTTCTCCCATTCACTCTATTATTTAGCTGTTCCAACCACACTGGTCTTTTTGTTGTCCCTACACCAAATCTCCTGTCTTTTTCAGAGCTGTTTCCTCTTATGAGAAACGGCTCCTGCCACCCCAGTTTTTCACATAGCTGTGTACTTGCCATTCAGGTCACTATGTGAATGCCACTTTCTTAAAGAACACTTCTCTAATAATCAATCCTACATACACATACAACAGTTACACTAACCTGTTACCTCAGAAAATCTTATTCTATAATGGTGTTTTATTTCCTTTACAATGTTCACTTAAATTACACCATTTGTTTGTTTATTTAGGTACCTCTTTTATTTTCCATCTTTCTTCACTGGAGTATGAGCAGGTAATGATTTTGTCTGGTTCCTTTGATTTCAACTCATTTTCTCATCTGTCTACAAGGCTTTGATCAATATCTAGCAATAGTAAATTCTAATTAAATACTTGTTGAATGAAAAAACAAACTTGTGCCTCTCACTGTTCTTTTCAGAATAGATGTTCAGTAACCATTAGATGGCTAGTTGGATGGATGGAATATTGGGTAGAAGAACAGAGGAGTGGATGGATGGATGGATAAATAGATAGGCGGATAGATAAATACAGAAAATCAACAATTTAGTATCTCCTCATTACCGGCAAATATAGAGTGGCCATCATTTTCTTTTTCTCTTTTGTCCCCCAGTTTGCATATGAAAAAATAGCTGAAAACGTATTTGATTATCTCTCACAGTTCAGGTAGTTGACTCGGCGACTCTTCTGGTGATTCTGATGTTGGCTAGGATACTAGGGTAGCTGCAATCATCGGAGGACTGGGTTAGAAATGAGCATCCGTGACGGCTCACTCATCTGGCTGGTGGTTAATGGCGACTGTCAGCTGAGAGTTCAACAGGGACTGCCAACCAGGGCACTCACTTACACTCGTCATCTCCACCTCACTTGGGTTTCTCCCAGCATGGTACCTGGCTTCTGAGACCTCCCAGGAGTAACTTCAAAGAAATTCAGGCAGAAGCTCTAAGGCTTTTTCTGACCTGATCTTGAACGTCACAGAACATCATTTCTGCCACGTTCCATTTGTTAAGCAATCACTTATGTCAGCCTAGATTTAAGGTTCCCCCTCCGGAAGTGATGAGCAGCGCTGATGGCAGCCATCTTGGGTACTGCCTACCACGCCTGTACACAGGCCCGCTCACTAGGTTATCCAGGGAAGTCACATTTACGGCACACTGATCCTTCTCTACTCTTTATGGAAACTACTTTGAATATATGTGTCTATGTGTTTGCCAATCTTGAACGAGTAAAAGGACATCTTTCTAAAGTCAAGCCTTCCTAACTCAGCAGTTGCATAGTCATTGTCTGGAAACTCTCTCTTCAGAATTCCTTACTCTTCTTTGTTCCAAAAAGACAGTCTTGTTTCACATTCTTTAAACTCTTCTGTGTGTTCTAACTAGGATTCTCTCTTTTCCATTTCTTCGTACATGTCACCTGTCCCTTTCCTGCTCCAACATCTTCTTCTCATTAGGTTTATGCAGGAAGAAAAATCAGTACTGAAATAAGAGCTAGAAAACAGGATGCGAACAACCAAATGTGGGTATAAATCAAGGCAGAGGAATAAGAGTTGAATTATTATTAAATCAATGATTGACTTCTAAGCTCAGTTCAGTTCAGTCGCTCAGTCGTGTCCGACTCTTTGCGATCCCATGACTCTCAGCACGCCAGGCCTCCCTGTCCATCACCATCTCCCGGAGTTCACTCAGACTCATGTCCATCGAGTCAGTGATGCCATCCAGCCATCTCATCCTCGGTCATCCCCTTCTCCTCCTACCCCCAATCCCTCCCAGCATCAGAGTCTTTTCCAATGAGTCAACTCTTCAGATGAGGTGGCCAGAGTACTGGAGTTTCAGCTTTAGCATCATTCCTTCCAAAGAAATCCCAGGGCTGATCTCCTTCAGAATGGACTGGTTGGATCACCTTGCAGTCCAAGGGACTCTCAAGAGTCTTCTCCAACACCACAGTTCAAAAGCATCAATTCTTCAGCACTCAGCCTTCTTCACAGTCCAACTCTCACATCCATACATGATCACTGGGAAAACCATAGCCTTGACTAGACAGACCTTAGTCGGCAAAGTAATGTCTTTGCTTTTGAATATGCTATCTAGGTTGATCACAACTTTTCTTCCAAGGAGTAAGAGTCTTTTAATTTCATGGCTGCAGTCACCATCTGCAGTGATTTTGGAGCCCCAAAAAATAAAGTCTGACACTGTTTCCACTGTTTCCCCATCTATTTCCCTTGAAGTGATGGGACCAGATGCCACGATCTTCATTTTCTGAATGTTGAGCTTTAAGCCAACTTTTTCACTCTCCTCTTTCACTTTCATCAAGAGGCTTTTTAGTTCCTCTTCACTTTCTGCCATAAGGGTGGTGTCCTCTGCATATCTGAGGTTATTGAACCTCATATTGACTTCTATTAATATTCAATTAGTATGCCACTGTCTTCCTTCCAGTGGTTCTCACTTGTACATAAAAATCCCGCATGGGTGCATGCTCAGTCACTTCAGTCACAATCTGTTTGCGAACCCATGGACATAGCCTGCTAGGCTCTTCTGTCCATGGTATTCCCCAGGCAAGAATACTGGAGTGGGTTGTCATGCCTTCCTCCAGGGGATCTTCCCAACCTAGGGATCGAACCTGCATCTCCTGTGGCTCCTGCATAGCATGCAGATTTTTTACCACTGAGTCACCAATAAAGCCCACATAAATATCCTATGTAGAGCTAAAATAAATCAAAAAATAAAAATTTTGGGCTTCATCCAGACCTATATGAATCAGAAGCACAAGGGATAAGACTGGACACTTATATTCTTTTAAACATCCATAGGTGACTCGGATGTTCTTTCAGCATGAATTACCTCTCTCAGATTTCAAGCTACCACCTTGAAAGGAAAACTCAGTTCTTTCGCAATGATGGGTCATCTTATTAGCAGATACTTATCATTTCTTCTATTGAAGAAGTGACTAGAAATATCAGCTAAGTTTCCCAGTGTGATTATATGTCCCAGTTTCTGGATGAACATATTTGTACATTTATACGGAAACTTCATAAGAAGATAGCTTTCAATTTGCAGAGATTCACTTTCCAGGCATGTTTTCAACATTGATCCACTTCTGCAAAAGACATTGACCTCACAAGAAACAGTCACAGCCAGGTTCTCACTGTGCTGAATTTCCTCAAGTGCACCCCCGTAAGTGGGCCACAGCTGCAGCTAGCAGATTTTTCACTTCTTTTATTCCTGCTGAGGATGAAATGTGCTGAGGCCAATAACCTGGTGAATAATTCATTTTTCCGAAGGACAATTTGTAAGCCTCAGGACTGCTTTTTGCCAAAATAAAGAGCAAATTTAAAATATGGTTATACTTTCTGTGTGTGTATAACCTTTTATAATTTTCTAATCATTCTCTTAACAATGAAGCTGTTGACCATGAACTAGGATTTAGTGAGAGCTTGCAATGTGCCAGGTTTTGAACTAAGTGCTTCAAGATAAATCATCTCATTTAATATTCATAACACTCTGAGGTGGATATTGTCATTTTTATCTCTTTCCAGAGGAAGCAACTGAGACAAAAGTCAAGCAACTTTCCCAGGGCCACGCAAAATTAGAATCTCTGTCACGGTCATCATGCTAGTCTACCTTCCATTTCTATTCACTCCTATATTTCTATCAATCTATCTACTGTATGTTCATATATTTCTATCAATCTATCAGTCTATCTACTGTATATCAATAAATTAGGGTAATAGCTAGAGATAGATATAGATTGATTTTTTTTAATAGTCAATTTTTTGTTTTACTTTTTCATGTGGCATGTGAGATCTTAGTTTCCTGACCAGGGATCAAAATCGCACCCTCTGCAGTGGACGTGTGACATCTTAACCACTGGACCACCAGGGAAATCCCAAGATAGATTGATTTTATAATCATAATATCCTGGGTGATAAAGAGAATCAAGAATTATGATCCCGACTTTCCCATGAGAAAACTTAAGCTACAGAATTAAAGCAACCTGCCCTAGATAATGCGTAAGGGAGGCAAAATCAGATTTCTGATCAGAGTCCTGTGGTCTTCCTCCAGCCTGGAGGCCACTCCAGCAGAGCCAGAGGGGTTTCTCTAAATCTTGCCTTGCAGTGTGAATGGGGGTAGGGTAGGATATGATAATATGCTAAGCCCAGTGATGACGCTTTCAGCCAAGAAGAATTCTTTATCAAATCCCCATCAGCCTCAAGACCAGATCGTACCAAAATGTTGCAATACGAACGTAATGTTCCCTACTGTCCGGGATCTAATCCTTTTCCATCAGGGAGCACATTTGCAAACAATGGCTCCTAACTGACGAGGAGCAAGATCCAACTCTTACTCCACACACCAGGACCTTTACACTGCATTGGAGGCAACAGCCCTGAGGTTAAAGGGCTGTTCTGTGTCTAACCACTGAAGATCTTGCTTGAAGAAAGGTTTCCCAAAATGAACCCCCAAAGAAACTGAAAATGGCATGAATGTACATCCTGTTACTCAACACTCCCTGGGTTTCATAACGTGAAGTCAGGAAGAAAAGGTGCCAACATTCCTGAATGTTATAATCATTAAGGAGCAAACTCTAATGTTCCCACACTTGAAAGTTAAAGAGATGGGATTATTTGCTCTCCTCCTCACTTATGGAATCACTGCAAAACCATATGGGCTGAATTAGGCATCCAACGTGAATGTTCCCTTTACCGTTCCCTAAGGGAAACCTTGAGGCTCATCCCAGGCAACTGGCTTTAAAGACAAGGATGTCCTATTTGGAAACATAATCATGAGCCCTGATATTAATAAGCACTTTCTAACTTCAAAGCATTTCAATAGCCATTACCCTAATTAAATCTCATAACCTCCCAGAAAAAAAAGCAGGCTTCATCATTTCTACTTCCAAATGGATAAACTGAGGCAGAGTCTTATGGAATATGAAACCCTGATTGTGGAACCACTGGACTATTTAATGAGCTTTATGCTAAATAGAAATGCCAAAGTTCAATGTTTTTCTGTTACTATTTGGTGAAAGCCCAAAGTAAGCATTTAATACTGTATATTATGATCATGAAAAGCAACAGAACTGGTTGTATGGTCTTGGCCTTGGGATTTAAATTTTCCAAGCTTTAGTTTTGTCATCTTGAAAATGGAAATAAAAATAAAGCCTACTAGGGATTTCTCTGGTGGTCCAGTCGGTAAGACTTCATGCTTCCAGTGCAAGAGTCACAGGTTCCATCCCTGGTTAGGGAACTAAGATCCTGCCAAGTTGTACAGCATGGCCAAAACTAACCTAAATAAACAAAAAGAACAAACAAACAAAATAAAATAAAGCCTACCATAATTTCTTTTTATTTGGATTAAATAAATTAATATATATTAAAGCTTCTGGCACACAAACATTCCATAAAGTTTCGCAGTTCTTGTTAAGCCAGTTCCTTTTCCTATAGCCACCCATTGATCTTTTCATTGATTCACTAGTGTTTATTGGCAGCCATCAAATGTCAAGGGCTGTGCTGTCCAGAAAGGATATAACAGTGAATAAGACAGGCAAGGTCATTCCTGCTTATGGAGTATAGCTCATGTCTTACTATAAAGTAATTCATACTCAATACAGATTATTCTTCAATGGTGATTTTGGTTGGACCTCACCATTCATGTGGCTAAAAGACTTCATTGGTTATGCTCCCACTGGACCACCACAGGCATTGGGCAGGTTGGGGGAGCTTTGATTGAGTTCTACTGGCAAATACTGGAGAATTTGAAGGCAGTGCTCTAATCTTGGCCTTCTAACTGAGATGACCAAACAAAGCCTTGCACAATTTGACACCTACTTATTTCTGTCTCAGTACATGCAGTTGGGGAAATCTGTGTTAAGTTTCCCTTGCTGCAGACACTGTGAGGGGCTTTGCAGTGGGAAGGAGAAGCAGAAAGGAAGATTCAGGCAATGCTTTACGGTGTTTATGGCCACGGAGCATCAGTAGTGGTTTTAAAAGAAGCAGTATCAGTATGGCATTTCATTATGTGTGGGGAGGGTAGAGAGTGAACAAACATTTGAGGTTCCATTTGCTAGAACCTGTTGCTTGGGGATTTCAATGGTCTTCTCCTAGATCCACAACTCTTCTCCTATATCTTCCTAATTGCATTTATACATATTTATATAATTTGTATGTGTCTGTATATGCACATACACATATATAAATATATAGAGAGATTTGCATAATTTTCAACAAATGCCTTTTGAGTAATAACTAAGGGAGATATTAATTAAGCTTTTATTCAAGGCCAGAAATGCTAATACTTGACATACATGAGTGCATTTAATCTTTCTGAGATTTCTATGATGTAAGTATAATTGTTTATCTTATTTTACAGAGGAGGAAACTCATGTTTGGAAACGTGACACATGCTTATATGGGAGAGCTGGAATTTAAACTTACTCAGGTGGAATTCAAAGCCAGTGTGGCTCATTGTATTAAAGTTCGCTGTCCCAAAAAGGACAAGAGGGAGGAAGGAAAGCAGGAAGTGGAGGAAGGAAGAAAAGAGGAAGAGAGGAAAGAGGATCATTAGGCAACTCTAAGTCAGCAACTCAAAGCCATGGTGAAAGCAAACTAATAACTCACACCCATATTTTAAGGTCCAAGAGTTTTGTGTTTGAACCCATTGAGAGATGGCAAGGAGGAACAAACTGGGAGAAGACATGTGTTGGGAGAAGAGAGGTGATGGAGATGGAGACAGACTGCAGCCCAGCCTCCCCAAGCCGCATCTGGAGAACCCAACATTCTGAGCTTCGTGGCATTGACCACGGAAATCATATCCCAGAAGAGGACAGATCTATGCCTGGCATCTCTGAATATATACTGCCCCCAGCCCTCAGTCCAAGAGGAGGCTCTCAACTGTCAGTCCCAGCCAAGGAACCAGCTCTACCCTGTCATATCTTCTCATCCTTCAAGATGTAAGTTTAATTCCTCTTCCTCTTTAGTGAAAATACTCTCTCCACCTATCCCTACCCCCAGGGCTCTCTCTCACACCTGAAGTCCTTGTACTTATACAATTGAAAATAGCCAGCATTTACTGAGCATTCACTATGTGGCCAGTATATCACAACAAACTTTAGAGGAAGTTGATTTTTAGTCCCATTTTACTGGGGCCATGATGGTTAAATAATTTCTCAACATCATTTTGCTGCCAATGGACAGAATAAGGCTGCTGACCCAAAGCTCAGATTCTTTCCCCTGAAATCTGGTCTTCCTTGTGGGTGATAGCTTGACTCAGCCCAGGTGTTAAAGGAGCAATGATGAGGAGGTGGTAATAAATGGGAGACTGGTTCCAAAAGCCTTACAGCAGCAAAGAGGGAAAAGAGTGAACAACTCCACACACAGAAGTTTGACCTGCTCTGGGAAGGGCTCAGGACTGTCAACAAGAATCAGAGCTGCACAACCAAGGGCAGAGTCTGATTTCAATGCCAGGACATTTCTTGAAACAAAGTGTAAGGCAACAAATATCTGCTAAATAGAAAATCTGAGGCATAAATAAAGTCAAAGCTTAAACCTGGGAGGCAAAAACTGCATGGGCTCCAATTTCCTTCTGCTACTTTTAACTGCCAATTCAAAAAGAAGAAATCATGGAGATAGTAAAAATATAAGATCAATGGACCATGGAGGGATAGATGGAGATGCCTCTGATTCCATATGCCCCACCTCACCCCCAGTATTAGCCCTTTCCTAGCCACTGTCAAAAGCCAAACTAGTTTAGTGGAATAAGACCTGTGAGAGAGTGATCCCTATTTCTCTTCATAGGCATTTCACTGTCCTGTGAATAAACTCCAGCACTGAATGAGTTTTAGTAAAAAGAGCTTTATTTCCCTAGACTCCTTGTCCCTCTGTTCAGTTCAGTTCAGTTCAGTTGCTCAGTCATGTCCAACTCTTTGTGACCCCATGAATTGCAGTACGCCAGGCCTCCCTGTCCATCACCATCTCCGGGAGTTCACTCAGACTCACGTCCATAGAGTCCGTGATACCATCCAGCCATCTCATCCTCGGTCATCCCCTTCTCCTCCTGCCCCCAATCCCTCCCAGCATCACAGTCTTTTCCAATGAGTCAACTCTTCGCATGAGGTGGCCAAAGTACTGGAGCTTCAGCTTTAGCATCATTCCTTCCAAAGAAATCCCAGGGCTGATCTCCTTCAGAATAGACAGGTTGGATCTCCTTGCAGTCCAAGGGACTCTCAAGAGTCTTCTCCAACACCACAGTTCAAAAGCATCAATTCTTCAGCACTCAGCCTTCTTCACAGTCCAACTCTCACATCCATACATGACCACTGGGAAAACCATAGCCTTGACTAGACGGACCTTAGTCAGCAAAGTAATGTCTCTGCTTTTGAATATGCTATCTAGGTTGGTCATAACTTTTTTTCCAAGGAGTAAGCATCTTTTAATTTCATGGCTGCAGTCACCATCTGCAGTGATTTTGGAGCCCCCCCCAAAATAAAGTCTGACACTGTTTCCACTGTTTCCCCATCTATTTCCCTTGAAGTGATGGGACCAGATGCCATGATCTTCATTTTCTGAATGTTGAGCTTTAAGCCAACTTTTTCACTCTCCTCTTTCACTTTCATCAAGAGGCTTTTAGTTCCTCCTCACTTTCTGCCATAAGGGTGGTGTCCTCTGCATATCTGAGGTTATTGATATTTCTCCTGGCAATCTTGATTCCAGCTTGTGTTTCTTCCAGTCCAGCGTTTCTCATGATATACTCTGCATATAAGTTAACTAAGCAGGATGGCAATATACAGCCTTGATATACTCCTTTTCCTATTTGGAACCAGTCTGTTGTTCCATGTCCAGTTCTAACTGTTGCTTCCTGACCTGCAAACAGATTTCAAAATGTATTTCCTAAGTATTGTAACCTTAAGCACACACTATCTCCTGGTATTTTCTAAATACTGACTTTGTTCCTTTCTAAAATTTAGTATCCAATTAAGGTTTCCTATTTGACAGATAAGTGGTGACACACGGAAAAGGTCTAAATTTTTACTTCCCCTGGGTACAACTGTAAGACACAAGGTCAAATGTTAAATGCTCTGGGTCATACTTTACAAACCATGGCCTAATGAGATCAAACTCTGATTGCAACTTCCTTCTCTGTATTTATTTTGCTCCTTTGAATTCTTCCTACAGGTAAATCTCACATCCTCCTCCTCTTAATCCTCACTGCCTCTCTTGCCTGGATCTTTGTGAAGTTAATCACCTCTATTGCACCCTCCACACAGTTGCAAGAATATGATTATAATGTTTTCTGATCCAATAATCATATAATATTTTATCTTTGTTCAAAAAGTACAATGGGTTCCCATTGCTCACAAGATATTAATAAAAATCATCCTCCTTGGCCATGCATACCAGAACAGTCAAAAAGTTTAACCTCTTCTATCACTGAAGTCATCCATTTGTCTTTTCACTGATTCATTTAAAAACAGGAAGCACCTACTCTATACCAGGGCTTCCCAGGTAGCTCGGTGGTAATGAATCCAGGGTTCAATTCCTGGAGCAGGAAGATCCCCTGGAGTAGGAAATGGCAACCCACCCCAGTATTCCTGCCTGGAAGATCCCACAGACAGAGGAGCTTGGAGCCACAAAAAGTTGGATGTGACTGAGCACACACATATTCTACACCAGCCACGCTAAGACTTCTGTTCCCAAATACTCCCTGGCCTCTCACAGCTGTGATTTCTCTTACAAGGTTCACTTTGCCTGCAAATCCTCCAGCCCACCTCCATCAAATTCTCATCCAGCCTTCAAGATCAGGTTTCCATGGTGTCTTCTCTATGAAGTCTTGCCTAAGACAAACCTAGACACATGCACACACACAAACGTGTCCCAGACAGCTCTTTCCTCTACCACCCACTCACCATTTGTACACAGATGGACCATAACTTATATCGTATTAGGGAACCATTGTTGGTTTATCCATTTCCCTAATAAGGAATGGGGGAGAAATGTATCATATCTCATTAGTCTCTTGGCAGGACACATCTTTAAAATATAATATATATATCAACTTATAGTCATGATGGGATCACATCTCATGTGAAAGAGTACCCAGGACTCTGCTACCTGTGGGGTGTTAGCCCTGGGAAACCAGCAACTTCCAAAGAGAAAAATGTACAACCTGCTCATTATCCTACAAATAAATGACTTTATTCCCCTCTCCCTTTTTCTCAGGCTTATGTTTCCCTCATAATTGTGCCAGTTTCTTGAACCCTGTTATTGTAGGATATTGTCCTGACATGCCGTAACACACAGCGTAGTACAATTCAGTGAATATTGACACAACCAAAATGTCATCATCATGGCAAAAACATGTGCATAAGAAGAGCAAGCTAAAGATTTTGAACATTAATTCAGGTAGCAGAACAGCCTGAAACCATGCAGTGATGTATATTTAATTAATCTTAGCACACCCAAGTCTCTTGACCACCCCCAGCCAAGCATTATCCCTGGAGAGGGAGCAGAAGCTAAGCCCAAAGGGGTCCTTTGGCAGCATGCTTATGCAAAGTATCAGACTGTTCATCCACTCCTGGCTCAAGCCAATCACCTAGACCTAGAAGGCTTCTCCACCGGTCACTGTCAAAGCCACCAGTTGACTAGAAATAGGCAACTGGTTTCATTCAAGATTTACTAGTTGCTTGGCTGAATTAAACCATATGTTGGTAAGCATCTCTCTTTACCTACCTAGTGTGTGTATGTGTGTGTGTGTGTGTGTACACGTGTCTATGTGTGCCTTAGTTGCTCAGCCATGTCCCACTCTTTATGACCCCATAGACCGAAGCCCACCAGGCTCCTCTTGTCTATGGGATTCTCCAGGCAAGAACACTGGAGTGGGTTGTCATTTCCTTCTCCAGGGGATCTTCCTGACCCAGGAATCGAACCTATGTCTCCTGCATTGGCAGATGGATTCTTTACCATCTGAGCCACCAGGGAAGCTCCCTACCAGTATAGCAGTTGCTTTATGTATTGACATAGCTTTATGGACTGGCAATGAAAGCTTCTTTCCTGACTTCAACACTTCAACTGATTGGTTAACTCCTATTCTTAGTTCAGAATGCATGTCTCAGGGAAGTCAGCCTTGACCACCCAAGCTAAGCCATGAGTCTCTACTATAAGCTCTCATAAGCACTATATGCCTTACTTTCAAAATTAGCCCTCATCAAAAATGTACTTGTACCTTGATCTGCATGACTAGTAGAATTATATCTGTTTTCTTTATTGGTCTCTAAACTCCCTGAAAGCAGGTGTTTTGTCTGCTTTTGCCTCTTGTCTAGCGACTCTCATACCTAATATATGATTGACTCTCAATTAATAGTTGTTAAGTTTATGAGTAAATGAATGAACAAATGAATGATGAAAAAGGTGCTCACAACAGAATGATCTAAGCTCAGAGTAAATTAATTCATCTGTTTCTGGGCACACAGTTGAACTGCATTTTCCAGTCTCCCTTACAGTTAAGATATGGTCGTGTGACTTTCAGTCCAATACAACATGACTTCCAAGTCTAGCCTGTAACAATCTCCAATGCACGCTTTTCCAAGCCCTTTTCCCTTTGTGATTGACTGGAATGGGGACTATCCTGCAACCATGGACACAAGTGTTAAGAATGCAGAGTTCTGTGAGACTGTCCCTCAGTAAATACATGGCGTAGTGCCTGCTAAATCAATTCAGTTGAGTCCAGCTCTTTGCAACCCCAAGGACCATAGCCAGCCAGGCTCCCATGTCCATCAGATTTTCCAGCTAGAACACTGGAGTTGGTTGCCATGGCCTCCTCCAGGGGATCTTCCCAACCCAGGGATTGAACTCGCATCTCTTACATCTCCTGCATTGGCAGGCAGGTTCTTACCACTAGTGCCACCTGGGATGCCCCTGATAACACATTCACCCATCTCCAGGACTGTTATGTTGAATACTAGATAAGACTCTAGCAAGTGTGAGCCTGTATATACATGGAGTCTATTTGTTGCAGCAGTTAGCGTTATTTGAGCCAATATACATCCTCCCTGTGATTTTCACCTAAAGAAGACTTTGGAGGCCATATTATAATTCATGAGAGAAGGAATGGTTGGGAAAATCTTCCCAAATAACTAAGACACTTCCACCTCCACATCCCCCATTATAATCACTGTCTATGCCTTTTCCATGGTTTGCCATGAAAGCAGGGGTTCAAAGATGTAATTTGACTAGTTGAGAAGCTTTGCAGATGTATGGGACACACACATTCACCCACATGTGTGGACATAGGAGGCAGACACAACAAAAACTGTGGTTCATGATCAGTAGTATCAGGTGATGTGTTTTGATCCATTTCCTTTCAGAGCAATCAGAATTTCATCAGTGATCATTGTACATGTCCCTGTGGAGGTGGGAGAGAAAAAAGAAAGAAAGAAAGAAAGAAAACCACATGGTTAGTGCTCTCAGAAGAGGCGGCAAGGTGAGGTAGAAAGAGCACAAAATTGTAGTGTAAAAGACTTGGCTTCTAAGTGACTCACCAGCAGTAAAGTTATTCTACGTCTCTCTTTATTTCTTAAAAAGGAGTTTGAATTGGCAACTCAAAATCGCTGCAAGGTTCTATGATTCAGTGCATATAAAAGGTCGGCTGGGGAAGAGACACAAGTGCATTATGGGCCATGACCGATGATTCACATGCTTTGGCAGAGTTAGATATGAAGCATTGTAGGAACATAGCCGGTGGAGGCTGGAGATCAAGAGGAGAGGCAGGGACAACCAGAGTAGGACATTATGTCTGATGCCAGGGCACACGTGGGATTCAAAGGGCAGAGAGTAGAGCTGCTTGGAGGTGATCACATAGAGCTTCTCAGATGTTCTGGGTCTTGAACTGAATGCTAAAAAATGAATACAAAGGCATAGGGAAGGTGATAGCTGGTATAAGACTATCAAATCACTATCAAAAGTTCTCGAACACCAATTAAATTGCTAGGTACTCTAAAGTTCTGATTCGAACAGCCAACTCATGGAAAAAGACTGAAGGCAAAAGGAGAAGGGGATAGCAGAGGATGAGATGGTTAGATAGCATCACTGACTCAATGGATATGAATCTGAGCAAACTCTGGGAGAAAGCGGAGGACAGTGGGGCCTACTGGGCTATTGTGACCGTGAGATCACAAAGAGTTAGATATGACTTAGCACCTGAATAACAACAACAACCCTAAAGTTTGCAAAGGTGACGTAGATAAAGAAACCACAGGACAATAGAGTGGAAACCACCTTAGACTGGAAGTTAAGAGCCCAGATTCTAAACTCTGCTCTGTGACGAGCTAAATGTTTGACCTTGGAGTATCACAGGAAATTTCCCAAGCTTCATCTCCTCATGTGCGAAATGAGGACATTGACAAACATAATTTCAATTTGTGTGTGTGTGTGTGTGTGTGTGTGTGTGTGTGTGTGTGATCTTAATGTGTGATTCCATTTCTATGTTTCTTTTTTTTTTTTTTACCAACTGCATCTCTCAATATAGTCTGCAGGGGGCACTAGACTAAAAATTAGAAAACCTGATTTCTCTTCCCAGCTCCACCCCAAACCAACTGTGTGACCCTGGTCAAACTGTTTAACCTCTACATATCTCAGGTCCCCATCCATAAAACAGAAGGACAAGCAAACTCTCCACCTACCACTAAGGGGTGTAGCCAGAGTTAATACCCGCATGGTCCTTTGAGCTCAGCAGATGAAAGGCTCTGAAAAAAGTACAAAGAATTTTTATGTGCTATTGACTTTATTTTATTTTCTGTGGGGGAGGGAGTCTGCCCCAGCTGGAAGGCTGCTTTCTCTGAATCAAAGGGCAGGAACCCAGCAAGTTTCTCAGGATCAGGGCCTTAGCCTGGGCTGTGTATACTGACAGAACCAGCCAATCCTCCAGTTCAGTTTCCTTTAACCTGGTGCTCCAGGCAATAACTGTGCAACTCTGCAAGTTAACAATGTGTTCTTTGTCCCACAACTCTTCTCATTTCGCAACTGCTCAGGTAATATGTTTGAGCCTGTAGGAAGAGTCAAATAGTTAATGAGGGGAAGGGCTTGGCATGCCCTACATAGGTTCTACCACAAGTCCCAACAAGAAGGCATTCTCGCTCTCCTGGTTTCCAACCTACCCCCAAAATATACAAGTGTCCCTACCAGGAATGAGCCTTCTTTCTCAGCAGGCTGTAATACCAGTTTGGCTTTTATCAATGCATTGGTGAGCTGTGTTTTGTTTATGGTTTTATACTATCTATTTTCCCAGGGATATTATGTTTTCTACAGAGCCCTTGCGTTTGCGTCAGCTTTTAAAGCTACCACCACCTTTTCAGTTCTTATTAAGCCCTTAATATGGTATGAATAGGGGAGCTATTAGACTAAAGAACCATAATCGCCCCGAGGAAAACATCCATCACCAAGCTTTATGTGGTCCCTGAACCTCTAAAAGGTGCCCTCTCTCTGGGGTGTATCTGGTGAGAGCGTTTTCTGGGAGATGCTGAGAAACCAATGCATTAGGTGGGACTTAGAAAGGCATTTTCTAACCATTACAAATTGCCTCGTCTAGCGTCTCAATTTCATCTATGTGATGAGCCTTAATTAAATTTGTCGGGGTTTGATTCTTCATCCCCAGATGTAGCACTGACAGAGATTGCTGACATAAATAATGTGTGCTCCAAATGTGCTCAGGCTCCAGGATCACCCAGGACAGCTGTGGATTTTTAAATGTCATTCCCAAGATATCCTGGAGGTGTTCAGCTTCCCTCTTTCTAATCTGGGGAGGGAGCCACAGGCAGCGTTCTTCCAGATGATATTAATGCATCTTGACAGAGTATTCCTGCTGGACAGGTATGCTACCGCAGGTGCCTCCAAGAGAGGAGATGGCTGCTGTCCACAAGGATGGTGTCCCCAAAACTGAAGGCATCTTTCGCTTAAGTCTTGAGTCTGACATGCTTCCTTTAAAGGCTTCCTTTAAAATGATACACACACGCACACACACAGATCTGTAAGAGTTATCAGGGCTTGCCTTATTTAACTTTTATATTCCAGGAAACGGTCCAGGTGGCAAAATCTTCTCCCAGTGGTTTCCTGGTTCCTCATTCCTGACTTGTTCTCTTGATGTCAACTGGAGCCAACAACAGAGGCTTTCTCAACCTAAAAGGTGTTGGCTCATTACAGCCCAGGCTGATTTCAGCTGGCTCTGGGTGGGTTTTCTTCTGGCGGCTGACTGGTAAAAGCCACAGCAAAGTGTCCGACAAGGCGTTCGTCACCCTTGGGCATACTTCCGCCTCGACTCTGGCTTGAACTTAACTGACAGTCCTACCTATTTGCTCAGAGGAGCTTTATTGAAGGCAACATAAGCCAGTGAAAAGAAGAGGCATTCAAACCTCGGGCTGGTGTCTGGCTCTGGGACATGCTCGCCATGTGTGGGTACATCACTTCATGTCTGAGCCTCAGTCTCCCGACACATGGGCCAGTGTGTCAGGGTGAGCATTCTCGCACCTCCCTCACAGGACAACGTGAAGCACACACAAGCTCATATGCTCTCTCCATCTCAAGTGACTCCGCTGCATGAGGACCAGGGTGACTCCTGGGCTGGGCTTCCTTCAGAGAATGCACAAAGCAATCTAACACTGGCCCGAGAAGCAAAAGAGAGCTTTTACAAAACAGTTACAACAAAAAAATATGATGAAACACAAAGCCATTTGTATTCTTCTTCTGGTAGAAATCCAGCCAAGGAGAAGTTCATTGCCTTTGACACCATCTGCTATCGCTATGCCAAAGGCTAGGAAAGCTTGTTGCTCCAACACTTTTTAGTTTGCAAGGCAGATTCCTATCTATGATGCTATTTGAAACCCTGACTCTATTAATAGGACTGAAGCTTGTTTCTACTTCACAAACGATGAAATGAAACCACCATGGGGTTAAATTGCAGTCCAAAGTTCACCAGGTCTAAACCATGGGTCAAGACACAAGGCTACATATATCCTATGAAATCAAATCCGGGGTACTTTTCCTTCTATTGCACTGAATTCTTGCCTCATTGACCTCCTGGTGTTCATGATATTCACTGGTATGTTAAGTGTTAGGAGAAATGTATAGTAAATTAACTATCAAATCAAAACAAACAAAAATCCTGAAACTGGGGTCTTCTTAGCACAAGAAGGATACCACGGCAGATGCAAAGCCCTTTGCAAATAGACTGCCTACGTGGTTTTCTTCCTCTTGCCTCTTCTTTCCAGCTCTCCCCTCCCCTCCCTATACCCCTCGCCAACAGACTCTAGTCTCCAGCCACAGAGAAAGACCAGAAAGTCATTTCCCAAAGATCCCATACTTCCTGGCTTCTTTGACTTCCACAGTCTGAAACTGCTCTGCCTAGAATGTCCATCACCCCTCCCAGGCTGGCAAATCCTATCTTAGCCTTCAGTATACAGTGTCCAGGAGGGTGGCTATAGTCCCAGGTCCTCTGGCAAGGTTGGGCCAAAAGAGCCAAAGAGCTTTTGAATCAGACAAATGCAGCTTTATTTTTTAGTTATTATTGTTTCATTGGACTATAATTGCTTTACTGTATCATGTTAGTTTCTGCTGTACAACAAAGTAAATCCACTATGTGTCTACATACGTTCCCTTCCCTCTTGAATTTCCCTCCCACCACCCTCATCCCATCCTCTAGGTCATCACAGAGCACCGAGCTGAGCTCCCTGTGCATTTTAACAGCTTCCCATTGCAACTTTAATGAGTTCTTAATCCCAGCTGTGTGACTCAGGGAAGATTGCTTTACCTCTCTGAGAATCAGAGAAAAATTTTTTTTGCCCTCCGGGAGGTCTGTGAAAATGAAACAAGAACATCCATAAGGCAAGGTGCACAGTATTTGCTTCTCAGTGGTGTTAGGAGGTGGGGGCCTTGCAGAGGTGACTAGGTAATGATGTAGAGCCCCCATGAATGGATTAGTGCCCTTATAGAGGAGACCCCAGAGATCTCCCTTACCCCTTTGGCCATGTGAGGGCTCAGTGACAGGAGAGCTGTCCGTGAATCAGGAAATTGACCCTCATCAAACACCAGGTCTTGACCTTAGACTTCCCAGCCTCCAGAAATGTAAGGAATAAACTTCTTTTGAGTATAAGCCATCTAGTCTCTGGTATTCTCTTACAGCAGCCAGAACAGACCAAGACAACCTTTTTGAGGAACTGCTTGTATAAAGCTCTTAAGTTTTGGTCTCAGATACTTTGTTATGATGCAAATGAACTTATTTATAAAGCAGAAAGAGATTCATAGACATAGAAAACAAACTTGTGGTTACTAATGGGGAAAGGGGGAAGGGATAAATTAAGAGGTTGGTAATAACATATATATACTGCTGCTGCCGCTGCTGCTAAGTCGCTTTAGTCATGTCCGACTCTGTGTGACCCCATAGACAGCAGCCCACCAGGCTCCGCTGTCCCTGGGATTCTCCAAGCAAGAATACTGGAGTGGGTTGCCATTTTCTTCTCCAATGCATGAAAATGAAAAGTGAAAGTGAAGCCGCTCAGTCGTGTCCGACTCTTAGCAACCCCATGGACTGCAGCCTACCAGGCTCCTATGTCCATGGGATTTTCCAGGCAAGAGTACTGGAGTGGGGTGCCATTGCCTTCTCCATATATATACTACTGTATATAAAACAGATAACCAATAAGGATAGGAAACTATACTCTCAATATTTTGCAATATCCTATAGGTGAAAAGAATCTAAAAAAGAATTCTTATATATTCTTAATATACATAATATATATGCAGATATACATTCAGATCATTGGGCTGTACACCTGAAACTAACATGAAATTGTAAATCAATTATGCTTCAATGAAAATAAAACATTCAATAAAAATAAAAATATTGAAAAAAAGACTCTAGACTCTCACTCAGCAAGTTCATCCATAACAGGTATTTTTTAAACCCTAAAAGAGATACCATGCTAACAACATGATGAAGAAAAGCAGTGAACTGAACATAATATCAGATAAAATCTATCCTGTCCTATGGAAATTTATAGTTTAATGCAGAACCGACCTAAATGCTCAACAGAACAGTGGAAAACAAGTTTTGATGTATCCACACAATAAAAGACTATACTCCTGATGCATAAAAGGGGATAAACTTCTGATGCTTCCTCCAACATGGGTGGCTCTCAAAATTAAATCAAGCAAAAGAAATCAGACATAGAGAGCATACTGTATGATTTGATTTATATGAAGCTCAAGACCATGCAAGCTAATCTATGTTTATAAAAACTATAATAGTAGTTACCATCTAGTGGCTCAGATGGTAAAGAATCTGCCTGCAATGCAGGAGATCCAGTTTCGATCCCTGGGTTGGGATCTCCTGAAGAAGGGAATGGCTACCCATTCCAGTATTCTTACCTGGAGAATTCCATGGACAGCGGAGCCTGACAGGCTACAGTCCATGGGACCACAAAGAGTTGGGCATGACTGAGTGACTAGCACTAACACTAACTAATTGGTGGAGAAAGTTTCTGAGATGATGGAAATGCTCTGTATCTTAAACTGATTTATGGTTACACTGGAATACACATTTGCAAAAACAATCAATAGCATTCTTAAGATTGATGCAATGTATGTTTATATATTGTGCCCAATTTTTTAAACGGTTAAATAGGAATGTACAGTGAAATGTGCATACTCACTATAAAGCTGGCCTCCCAGATTTCTCTGGCACAGGAAAATCCTGGGAGCCTGCACATACATGTTTAGGGAGAGGAAACTGCATGGCTGTGAAGGGCATGGGCGTTGCTGAGTGACAGACCTTGGTTCAAATCCACTTGCTGATGCGATTTTGAACAAGTCACATAACCTCTCTGATATCGAGCTTCCTCATCTGTAAAATCAAGCTTCAACTTAGAGAATCGCTGTGAGAATTAAACAGGAAAGTGAATAAAGGAATTCAGCAGACTCTCTGGCACAAAGTGCTCTAAATTTAGGTTATTATCATTATCAATATTCTGCTAATCTTCCCTCCACTCTTCACGTGGAATAAGTTCAGAGAGAGGGGGAAGAAGGGGAAGATTTTCAGAGGGAACGGGCAGTTTCTGCGAATTCTCTCGGTTTCCTTTTTTTTTTTTTTTTTTTGTCTCCCAGCAGTCTCTTATAGGAAAGTTCAAGGCTGTCCCCCATGGCGGATGTGGCCATGGACAGGACAGGAAGCCCTGCAGGCCCTCTTACTGAGCAAGGTAATGGCTGCACAGCTGTGCCCCTGTGCACGGAATGTGGGCCTCCTGTGGGCTCATTAGCGGCTCCCTCACCCACAGCCCTCCCGAATCTGACCTGAGTTCATTGCAGAGCCAATGTGCCTAAAGGCAGGAGGTGAAACCCCCACAGTGTCTGCCATCCAGTGGCTTCCATGAGAGAGTATCGATCTCCATCAGGAGTGTTGCAAGACTTACATGCCAGGCACTAGCCCTTAAAGGCAAAGCCTCTGCAGGTGACAAATCCACCAGCCATCAGTTTGATATTAACAAGCAATTATAATATAGTGCCAGCCTGTATGGGAAAAGAAGCTAATAAAGAGTGGATATACATTTAATAGATTCACTTTGCTGTCTATATGAAACTAACACAACATTGTAAATTATGCCCTGTTTAAAAAAATTTTTTTAATACTATAAAGAAAAAAAAAAGGCAGTGCTTGTGTTACCTTCATTTTGAGAATATTAGGGTGATTGTTTTAAGAGGAGAAAGAGAAAAATATCGAAACAACGATGACAAGAAAAACTCCATCTGCCCAGAGTGCTCTTGTAGAATTCCATCTGATAAGGACAAGGCCGGTGAGTACAAGCCCTGGAGTCAGGAACATAAGTGAGCCCATAACTAGAGATCTATGTCCATCACCTTCTCTGAGCCTCCTTGCCTTGTTTCTAAAGCAGTGGTGCTCAACCCTGGGTGCACCTTAAAATCACTTGGGAATCTTTTAAAACTCCCAGTACCAAGGCTACCCTCCAGAACCACTGCATCAAAACTCTGGGATTGAGACCCAGATATTCAATTTTTAAGGCTCCTCAGGTTTCAAGGTACAGTGGACTACCCTGAGAACATCCACAGTGAGGTTGCTGAAATCACTGATTTTTGTAGCAGTGATTCTCAACCTTCTGTTGCAGGTCACCCGGAATCGTGTTACAATGCAGATTCTATGTCAGTAGCTCTGACATAATATGTCTGAGATGCTGCATTTTTAACCAGCAACCAGGAAATACAGTCGTTGCTAGTCTTGGGAAAATATTTTGGGGAACAAAATTCTAAGACACTTTTCCAGCCAAACATTTGTAGTTTGTAGCAGTACTGTCCCATAGAACTTTCTGCTATGGAGGAAAGTTCCTCTATCCACACTGTCCAATATGGTACAGCAGCCGCTAGCCATGTACAACTATCAAGCCCTTGAAATGTAACTAGCGCAATTGAATAACCCAATTTTTTAGAATTGTGGCTTGATTCTGTTTTCTAATGCTTTATTTAGGATTTTTACATTAATGTTCAAAAGTGAGTTCAGTTCCGTTCAGTCGCTCAGTAGTGTCCGACTCTTTGCTACCCCATGAATCGCAGCACGCCAGGCCTCCCTGTCCATCACCATCTCCTGGAGTTCACTCAGACTCATGTCCGTCAAGTCCATGATGCCATCCAGCCATCTCATCCTCGGTCGTCCCCTTCTCCTCCTGCCCCCAATCCCTCCCAGCATCACAGTCTTTTCCAATGAGTCAACTCTTCGCATGAGGTGGCCAAAGTACTGGAGCTTCAGCTTTAGCATCATTCCCTCCAAAGAAATCCCAGGGCTGATCTCCTTCAGAATGGACAGGTTGGATCTTCTTGCAGTCCAAGGGACTCTCAAGAGTCTTCTCCAACACCACAGTTCAAAAGCATCAATTCTTTGGCGCTCAGCCTTCTTCACAGTCCAACTCTCACATCCATACATGACCACTGGGAAAACCATAGCCTTGACTAGATGGACCTTAGTCAGCAAAGTAATGTCTGCTTTTGAATATACTATCTAGGTTGGTCATAACTTTCTTCCAAGGAGTAAGCGTCTTTTAATTTCATGGCTGCAGTCACCATCTGCAGTGATTTTGGAGACCAAAAAAATAAAGTCTGACACTGTTTCTACTGTTTCCCATCTATTTCCCACGAAGTCATGGGACTGGATGCCATGATCTTCATTTTCTGAATGTTGAGCTTTAAGTCAACTTTTTCACTCTCCTCTTTCACTTTCAAAAGTGAGAGTGGGCTGTAATTTTCAGGTTTTAATTTAAATGTTTTAAAGAAAATTTTTTTAATATTTTCTATGTTTCTAGATAGAAATGGTTAGAGCTAACATACTCCCCTAGTTTTGATAGAGTCTTATATCCATGCTCTGTCCACTACTTAATGATTCCTTCAAGGTGTACAGGGGAATCTATTTCAATATTTTACAACCCTACTGGAAATCACTTATTTCCCTGTAATTAGATCACATAGGTTCAAGGCATCACAAGGCTTTGATGTGACTGATGTAATGTCAAAGTACTATGGCAACGCTAGTTCTCTCGTGCTGATTGGAATCTCTACGTGGCAGCTATATTTGCCTTAGATTCATTAGAAACAGAAATGACTGGCTTTAAAATTTCTGTTTGTTTGGTGCCTTATCAAAATATGAGTACCTGTGAGGAAGAGTGCAGGTGACATCCTGTCTGGAATCTTAATTATGCGTGTGTGTATCTGTTTTCTAGCCTCAGCTGTCCCACCGGAAGCTCCATCAAGCTCTCTGTTAATTCTCAGACCATCTAGATCTCCTTTCTCATTATGGCCGAGTCTGTGTCTCTTCCCTTATGGTCTCTTCATAGCCCCTAACACTCATATCTAGCTGCCTATGAGAATCCTATGCCTTAAAGTCCCACGGCCCCTTCTTGCTTAACCAAGCATATCCCCTCCTCTTACAACCCTGTCTTTCCTCTGTGTGTCTCAGGGAGTGTCTCAGGGAGTGTGATCACCACCCACATGGTCGGGGGCTACCCACTCCAGTATTCTTGGGCTTCCCTGAAAGCACAGATGGTAAAGAATCTGCCTGCAATGCAGGAGATCTGGGTTCAATCCCTGGGTTGGGAAGATCCCCTGAAGGAGGGGCAACTGGGCAACCCACTCCAGTGTTCTTGCCTGGAGAATCCCCAAGGACAGAGGAGCCTGGCGGGCCACAGTCCATGGGGCGGCACAGAGTTGGACTTGACTGAGCGACTGAGCACAGCACCCACATGGTCACCGGAACCAAGAACCAGAGAGTCTTCTTTGATCTTCCCTCTCCCTCCCCATCTCCAGTCCTCCCTCCCATCTGTGTGTGTGTGTGTGTGTGTGTGTGTGTGTGTGTGTGCATGCTTAGTTGTATCTGACTTTTTGCAACTCCATGGACTATAGCCCTCTAGGCTCCTCTGTCCATGGGATTTCCCAAGAAAGAATACTGGAGTGGGTTGCCATTTCCTTCTCCAGGTGATCTTCCTGACCGAGGGATGCTCCCAAATGTTTCTCTTAGAATTAACATCACCTGCATATAACAGAAAACCTAAGTGAAAGTGAAGTCGCTCAGCCATGTCCAACTCTTTGTGACCCCGTGGACTGTAGCCCACCAGGTTCCTCCGTCCATGGGATTCTGCAGGCAAGAATACTGGAGTGGGTTGCCATTTCAAGCATTTGTTTAACCCCATGATGTAAGTAATTCAGCTATTTAAATATTTTCCCAAGGTAGGAAGTCTGGGCTTGCTACAGTGGTATGATGGCCATCAGGATCCACGTTCCTTCACTTTGCCCTCATAACTTGCACTTTCCATCCTAATGTTATCTCACAGTCCTGGGTGGCCCTCGAGCTCTTGCCATCACATCTGTGCTGTAGGCTAGAAGGAAAATGGTAATGGGGTAAGAGGTGAGAGGCTTCCAGCAAATTCAGTCTCCTTTAATGAGCCTTCCTCCCAAATTTCACATCACACTCCTGCTCATTCTCATCGGCTGTAACTTAGTGCCATGGCAAACTAGTAAATATAGTTTTCAGCTATGTGCCTGCTGCTACCCCATAAAAAAGGAGGTTATGTAAGGCAGAAGTACTAAAGCAGAAAGGGAGAACAGTTCTTGGAATGCAACTAGTGGTTTCTGCCATCCCAAGAATTGTTGCTTCTACCTGCTTTAGATTTAACATATCTGCCCTCTTCCCTCCACCACCAACTCCAGAAGAAGAGCACCTTAAATGACAACTGGAAATGTATACAGATGTACAGAGCAAGGAAAAGAGTCTTTGTCCAACCTGGAATAGCTTTTACCAATTTGCCTGTCCCCACTGAAAAAGTTCTCCATTCAGAAGGAACAGTGATGTAAGAAGAACTAACATTTCCACCCGCCCCTCAAGTTAATAGCAAGAGATTCCACACATCAGACAGGAAAGAGGGCTTGGAAGGAAAATGCGCATTATGATAAATTATTGATGTTAACGCCAACAAGGAAGACAAACAATGGTGATAAATGACACAACAGAACCAAGGAAATTGTTCTGCTACGATGTCTTGATTTCAAGCAGATTGACTTCATAATCATCCAACACAGTTTCATCAGTAATTTCATCAATGTCAAGGCCTTTGGGCTGCCAGTCTTCTGTGTTTACTATCAGTATGTACCTGAATAACACAAGCTGGCTTTCCATTCATCAGCTAGTTCACCAGGGTGGGCTGTCTGCCATTATCTGGAGACAAAGATGGAAGATTACAGTGAGCGTTCTGCCTCTCTGTATCCCTACAGAAACCCCTTTACCTCTCTGTATCCCAATATCTCACCCAAGCACATTTGGGGATACTTAAGAAAAAGTGGTACACTTGCCCACCCAACACCCACTCCCTAATATTTGGACTTTTTCCAGGTGATATTTTAAATATTTTTGACCTTAAAGGAACTGAAGCTAACCACACTTATGGTGAGAGTAAAAGCTATTGTTCACTGAGACAGTTACAGTCTTTATCTAACTTAAGCCTCACCATACAATTGAGAGGAAGCTAATGATCCTGAGAAAAGGGGGGAAAGGCTGTCTGCATAGCAAGTGCAGGAGTCTGGATTTAATCCGATGTCTCTCTTATCAGAAACACTCAAGAATGGCAACTAACCATGAGAATGTGAGCAAGACTGGAGAACATCTGAGTTCCCTTTCCAACTTGTATCCTGATTCTGGAATCTAATTTTTGTGACAAGTAAGTGTAATCCAAAGTGCAGAAGCTAAAATGACTGTCATGCGAAAGCTGGCAGGATGGTGTGGTAGAAACAGAAGGGACTCCGAAGTGTGTCTGTGTGTGATTTCAGTATCCTGACAAAGATGTATCTCAGGACTGGGAAGAGGGGGGGTTGCCTTGTGAAAGAACACTGAGGAGCCCATTGCTTGAATACTTACCTTGTGCCAGACATCATACAAACAGCTTTATCTCTATGACCTCTGACCCACCCAGAAAGCCTGGCAAATTGGTTTGATATAAAATTCATTTTATGGTTGAGAAACAATGCTTGCAGACTTGGAATATTTACTCAGGGTTCCAACACGGCCCCTTATTCAAAGCCCCGTATCTTGGCAACACCCATGAGGAGTGGAAATAGAGTATTTGAGTGTCAGGTACAATAGATGACCTGCCAAACCCATGGTAGTGACTTCAAGACATGTCCACCAATCCGGTGAGATTCTTCCCTTCAAACACTGAAGACTAATTCCCCTCCTTTTGAGTGTAGGCTGGATTAGTGAATTGCTTCTGATGAACAGAATGTCAAAAGTGAGAGTGTCTGACACTGAGACTAGGTAATGAAATACACTGTGGCTTCTTTCCTACTCTTCTTTGGTTCACTGCGGGGGCAAACAGCTGACATATTGTGAGGACGCTCAAGCAGCCTTATGGAGAGGTCTACCTGGCGACAAACTGAGGTCTCTTACCAACCGTCAGCAAGGACCTGAGGCCGTTTCCAGCAGAAGTGTGAGTAACCATTGTGGTAAGTGGCTCCTCCTGCCCCTGTCAAGCTTTCAGATGATCACACCTCCAGAGGTCATCTTGACCACAGCTTCATGAGAAACCTTGAGCCAGAACCACCCAAGGGAGCTGCGCCACAATTCCTGATTCACAAAAACAGTGAGATAATAAATGTGTGTTGTTTTTAAGCCACCAAGTTTGGAGTGGTTTATTATGTATGATAGATAACTAATATACTACCCAGCAACCAAGAAAGCAGTCAGGGAAGAGGTCGAATAAGCCCCCTTATATCTTCATGCAGAGTACACCAGTCCTCAACAGCAAAGAATCAGACCAGAGTTAAAAAGAAGGAAATAAGGCCATTTGCAGCAACATGGATGGACCCTAGAGACTGCCATACTGAGCGGAAGGAAGTAAGTCAGACAGAGAAGGAGAACTATCATATGACATCCCTTATATGTGGAATCTAAAAAGAAATGATACAAATGAACCTACTTACAAAACCAAAAGAGATTCACAGACTTAGAATGAACTTCTGGTTTCCTGTACACACTGTTATGTTTTAAATGGATAACCAACAAGGACCTACTGAATAGCACAGGGAAGTCTGCTCAGTGTTATGTGGCAGCCTGGATGAGACAGGAGTTGGGAGAGAATGAGTACATGTCTATGTGTGACTGAGTTGCTTTGCTGTCCACCTGAAACTATCCCTACATTGTGAATCAGCTATACTCTAATATAAAATAAAAGTTTAAAAAAAAAGGAATCAGTCCAGTAAGTTCCTTTTGTCTCAATGCATTCAGCCTTGTGGTTCTCTGAGGTAGAGCCATTTCCCTCCAATCTACAAGAAATCACTACAGAAAAGAACACCTACCAACAATGTGCACCACAAGCAGAGATGTCTCCCATAAAGAGTCGGGCAGCATGTCACGGCAGAAACAGAACAGACTCAGGAATCATGGCGCCTGGATTGGGATTCCAGATCTGTCGCTGACACAACGTACACATCAGTTAGCTTCTCTAAATCTTGGTGTTCTCATTCACAATGGGGGGATAATTTCTAATTCATAAAGTGACTGAAATGATTTGGAAAGATCACTTATAGAGAGCTTCTAGCACATTTACTCACTCAACCAACATTTAATCATGCTTTGTTGTTATCGTTCAGTCGCTAAGTGGTGTCCGACTGTTTGCGACCCCATGCACTGCAGCACGCCAGGCTCCTCTGTCCTCCAGTCTCCCAGAGTTTGCTCAAATTCATGTCCATTGAGTTGGTGATGCTGTCTAACCATCCCATCCTCTGAACCTCCTTTCTCCTTTTGCCTTCAACCTTTCCCAGCATCAGGGTCTTTTCCAGTGGGTCGACTCTCCACATTAGGTGGCCAAAGTTTTAGGCACTGTGTTAATTATGGATGAGAATATAAGATAGAGCCATATCCTCACAGGACTTTCAGTGGAAAATAAACATAATAGTTTTTTTAAAAGCATGGTACAGAATGTGTGATACATCATAGGTCCTCACGAAATACTTGATTTACCCTCCCTTTTACCTTCTCCTAGAGTCCTTCTTGGTGGTGGTATTTTTTCTTCAAGACATCTTATTTGATCACTGAGAGCATGGTCACAGTGTACCTCCAATTTCTGGCATATTCTACAAAAATGTGAGCATTAACCATTCCTCATGATGCAGATCCTTTATTTTCATGGGAACATAATTTATCTGCCATCTGTGTGCCAGACCCACTTCTCAGAGGCCATGGAAGGGAGGATGAAAACATTTCTGGCAGAATTTGGTCTGAAACTGCATCTTGAAAAGCTGACATTTTTCGACAGATGACAACAGAATCCTCAGGCTATTCAGAACCTGATGGGGAGTACTGAGCGGGAAGAGTGGTGGCTGTCAGGACACTTGTGCAAATTTGCAGTGCTCAACAGATGGCATCTAAGTCTGATGACTGTCCTGCATCTCCTGATGACATGGCTTACTGCTGTCTGTTCATTGGTGGCACTTCTGTATGAAACGGTAGTGCTGGGAAATTACAGGGGACCTCAGGAAACCCAAGTTCTGTGAATTAATGGGTTGGTCTTTGGTGTGTTACATTTCTCCTTTCTCAGCACCAGTTTCCCCAGACATAATATAAAGGCAGTGGACTCCATAAGCCTTTTTCCTAGATCTACATTGATTTGATAATAGTCCAACAATAAGCTTCCCAGGTGGCGCTAGTGGTGAAGAACCCACCTGCCAGGGTAGGAGACGTAAGAGATGCAGGTTCAGTCCCTGGATCGGGAAGATCCTCTGGAGGAGGAAATGGCAACCCACCCCAGTATTCTTGCCTGGAGAATTCCATGGACAGAGGAGCCTGACAGGCTACAGTCCATAGCGCTGCACAGGGTAGGACACGACTGAAATGACTTAGCACGTATTTCAACAATAACTGCTACCACTATTGAGCACTCTTCCTTACCACTGCCTTGCACTTTATTTACATTATTAGCCTAATCTGTAAACAAATCTTGAGATAAAGGGCTTTGTGATGTTCATTTTTTAGGCAAAAATGGTTGTGTGGGCGACCTCCTCAAAGTCAAGGGCAGGACTGTAGTTTGGACTCAGGCCTCTGCTGTTCTAACCTAAGTGATTCTGGAGCTCAGACTTACTGAATGACAAGATATTCCAGAAATACCCAGGGCAAGGGTCATGTCCTATATCACACAAGAAGAATATAAAAATGAAAAATAATTTAGCCAAAAAAATTTTAATAGGGATTTTTGCATGATTTATTAGGATTTTTATATAATTTTTAATGTCATTTTTTCCAGTTCCCATCTTACCATCACAGAATCTTAGGAAGTAGATTTGATATCTGTGGACTCAATTTGCCCAAGAGAAAAATTTTAGTGATGCTCACAACAAAGACAAAAAGACTGTCAATTAGAATAGAGAGCACACTTTTCACCTGGGAGGACTCAATATTTGTACGCCCAGAGCACCTTGTCAGCTCCTTTTAAGCTCTAGTATAATCAGAAGTTGAGGATCCCCATTGGATCTCAGAGATTTTGATTTGTCTACAGGAATTGCTGAATGCCTGCTATGTACTAAGCAATGTGTCTAGGCTTCTATACATGCATATTTCATTTTATCTCTCCACATCTAACCGGTGAGAAAAGTGCAATGAAATTTCATTTTTCAAATGAAGAAAATAGGGCTCAGAGCAAGAAAAGGGATTTTTCAAGGTTATACTGCAAGTAAGAGCCTGGAAAAGGATTAGAACCTAAGGCTGCCAGTTTCTCTTCATTACACCAAGCCTGCCTCACATGGACACTGATCTCCCATCGCTTTATTTGGAAAGGTCCACTCCTCTCCCATTCATGAAAAGTGACTTTATCTAACAAACCCAGAAGCAGACATGAAGCATGAAATGATGAAACCCAGGTGGCAGCAAGCATAGCTCTTGCCTGGAGTGAGGAGCAGGGAAGTCCTGGCAACGTAACCCTGAAAATAACAACGAGCGGCTGAAACTAAGAAGGAAGAATCTTCCAAGGATCCTGAAATTGGATATTTTCTCAAGCCTCACCTATGATCAAAAATAAATCATAAAGCAGGGAAGATGCCAACCTCAAGGAAACACCAGAGTTAAACTCATGTTGAAAAATCTGGCATTAGGGAAACATGTCATGTCGACATTTCTGGGAGATTAAAACAAACCAAATAACAATGACATCCAAAAGAAAATCAATGGAAAAACTTTTTAAAAAAAGAGACATCAGTGGATTAAGGTTCAGCAGCAGATGACAAGGAGAAATAAGACCTGTATCTTATTCATAACTTATTACCTATACCCCCTAACCTCCAGTACAATCTCTATAAGATAGGTGGTTAGAATTCCCAATTTGTAGATAAGGAAACTTATCTTCAAAGTCTTCATTTGCCCCGTCAGATCTTTTCTCCACCCATCTCCAGCTGACCCTTACCCTAGGAAACTGACTTTTATGGGCTACATCAATGAGCTCCTTGCCTTCTGGATTCCAGTAGGCTTTTAGTCCATGGGAGCCAGCAGGGAGATTGGAAGATAGGAGGATGACATCTGGCTTTTTATTGCTCCAGCTCTTTTTCTGCCAGAACTTGGATTGGCTGCAATCTTCCATTGAAAGTTACAGCTCCCTCCAGGCAGCTCTTCCCTACAGCAATAACAGCTCTCCAAGCTCTGTGAAATGACTCTTCTGCTTGTCCTCCATCCCAGGCTCAGAGTGATAATGCTTGTACTGTCACTAGCTCTGAGATGCTTCACTATTCCTTATGAGGGTCCTTTAGCTCTGCCTGCGTCTTTGAGAACAGTCTTTGAACTTCCTCAGTAACTGCTTTTAAGGGTTCACGCTGGTTCCTCTGGGAGAAATCCTGACTGATGCTTAATCCAAGACACAGAAAGGTTAAGTAACTGGCACCAAGTCACATAAATAGTCTAAGTAGCTCAGCCATGTCTGACTCTCCTGACCCCATGGACTGTAGCCCACAAGGCTCCTCTGTCCATGGGATTCTCCAGGCAAGAAAACTGGAGTGGGTTGCCATTTTCTTCTCCAGGGGATCTTCCCTACCTGGGGATTGAACCTGGGTCTCCTGTATTGTAGACTGATTCTTTACCAACTGAGCTACAAAAGGCAATGCTGTAACATACAAACCCCTAAATCTCAGTGGCTTCAGTCAATATACACTAGCTTCTGACTCACCTGAGTCCAAGATGGGGGTTCCTGAATGGCAGGTGGCTCTTCTCCAAGTGGTCCCTTAGGGAATCTAACTCTGATTTTCTGACTCCACCATATTCATCATTCCTTAAGGAATCAATCCTGAATATTCGTTGGAAGGACTGTTGCTGAAACTGAAGCTCTAATACTCTGGCCACCTGATGCGAAGAGCTGACTCATTGGAAAAGACCTTGATGCTGGGAAAGATTGAGGGCAGGAGGAGAAGAGGGCAACAGGATGAGATGGCTGGATGGCATCATTGACTCAGTGGACATGAGTTTGAGCAGACTCTGGGAGATAGTGAAGGACAAGGAAGCCTGGCAGGCTGTAGTCCATGGGGTCGAAAAGAGTCAGACATGACTTAGTGACTGAAAAACAACATATTTAACATCTGATTTTCCAAGGTGCCCCTGGTCATCGGCATCAGACTGAAAGATATGGAACCTTGAATATGGAAGTGGTGTGCCAGGCCTGAAAGAGGCAGGCAACTCCACCACCTCTGTTCCATCAACCAGAGCTCCATCATGTGACTGTCTAATTATGAGAGGCTCGGAGAAGCATGTCCAGGAGGATAAAGGAAAGGGTTTGGGGAAGAGCTGGTCAGTGTCTACTTTGCAGGCTCAGATCCAAAGCTTTCCCATTCAAAATTTAAGGCTTCTAGCTCATGTATTTAATATGTGCATCAAATAATAAGAATCAACTCTGTGAGGTCAGAGGACAGAGAGAGTGTGTGAGAACAAATTGGATACTTTTGTAGATTCTGTCAAGGAAATATTTGCTCTAGAAAGAACAAGACAGGGAGAAAGCGGCCTCAGCCCGTCTCAGTGAGCACTTGCCTTCATAATTTAAGTGTCTCACTGCACATGAGTATGATTTCAGCGTTTGTGTGCATACGTGCTAAGTCCCTTCAGTGGTGTCTGATTCTTTGCCACCCTGTAGACCCTGTAGCCCAGCAGTCTCCTCTGTCCACGGGATTCTCCAGGCAAGAATACAGTAGTGGGTTGCTGTGCCCTCCTCCAGGGGATCTTCCCAACCCAGAGATGGAACCCGCATCTCTTACACCTCCTGCATTGGCAGGCAGGCTCTTTACCACTAGTGCCCCCTGGGAAGTCCTTCTAGCATTTGAGGATACATATTTTTCTACCGCTCAGTCCCTATTTATTGCATAGACACGATCAGAAATGCTACTGTCATAAGATGCTATGAACAAAAACTTGCATTCTGTGATCCACAGTCCCTTTTAGAAATGTCAAGGGTAATTTTGATAACCTATCCACTGAACCTGGAACTTGCCCCATGTATCTGAAGCTCTGCTCCACCCAGACTGTAGATCCTCCTCCCCACTTGCACCTCTGTGGATTTCTCTCTCCTGCGTGTGAGTTTTATAGCGTCAGCACACACCCTCTGAGAATACAGGTGGTGAAACTTTCTGCAGTGCTCTGTAAATCTGAAGATTCACTACTCAATAAGTATTGACCTGTTGACATCACCTTTTTTCCACCTTGAAGGCATTTCCAGTGATCCAGGAATTTAGAGAAAGACCATGTTTTATGAAGTTAACTTTTCCTACCCAAATAACCTGAAGGACTCATATAAAAGCAATGTTATTTCAAGATTAAAAAACAATGTATTTGAATCCTTCCTCAGTAAGTAAAAAGTTCCAAAGACCCCCTGTATCGCACAGGGAACTCTCTCAATATTGTGTAACAGCCTAAATAGGAAAATGAATGACTAAATCACTCTGCTATACACTTGAAACTATTACAACATAGTCAATCGGCTGTGTGGGCTCCGTCACTCCAGTTGTGTCCAACTCTTTGCATCTTTATGGACCATAGCCCACCAGGCTCCTCTGTCCACAGGATTCTTCAGGCAAGAATATGAGAGTGGGTTGCCATGCCCTCTTCCAGGGTATCTTCCCCACCCAGGGATTGAACCTGTGTCTTCTTGCAAATCCTGCATTGGCAGGCTGATTCCTTACCACTGAGCCACCTGGGAAGCCTCCCAAGGCTCATACCTGGGATCAACAAACAATGCATGCATTATCCAACAAAAAAATAAGATAAATACTGAAGGCAGTCGGGATGTAAAGAACATTGAATCCAGGTGGCATGATGAAAAGTGTCCTGATATGGAGAAGGACAGGACACTTTAGATAGTGGTCAGAAAAGGCTGAAGAGAGGGTGGGGGCAAGATAGGAGTAAGAGATCAAGAGGTGCAAGCTACTATGTATAAAAGAAATAAGCAACAAGGATATATTTTACAGCACAGGGAAATAAAGCCCTATTTGACAATAACTTCAAATGGAGTATAATCTACAAAAACATTGACTGACTGTGTTGTACCTCTGAAGCTAATATAACATGGTAAGTCAGCTATACCTCATTTTAAAACAAAGAAAGGACACGACTCCTCGGAATGGGCAGGAGTGGGTCAGGTGAAGGGTGAGGGAACAGTATTCCAGGCATGAAGATCAACTATTTTGCAACGGCCTTGAGCTCAGGTGATTGGTGGAAACTTGGGGAATAACCTAAGCCTGTGGGGCTGCAACAGAGACATTGAACATGAGGCGGCAAGGTGACTGGGGCATTTCCTTGGCCTTTAGATCCTGTAAGTCAGGGCATCGAGGGTTCAACTGTCTTCTGTGTGTCATAGAAAACTGCAGAGGGGAGGAGAGTGAGTGATGCAGGGTTATGATCTGTTTGGGGGTTTTTGTTTTACATTGTTGTAGGAATCTCACCATCCATTCTATGCAGAATAAGCTTTGGGGGATTCACAAAGGTAGAAGCAGAGAGGCCAACTAGGATATGAGAAAGACTGCCTTGAACTGCAGAGGTGGATTTGGAGGTGGTGGCTATGGTCAGACTGAAGACGCATTTCAGGATCTGCTGATGGATATGACATGGGCTGAGAAGGAAAGGAGGACTTTCAGGGGTAACTCTTAGGTTTGGAGCTTTGGTATCTAGCAGAAGTGTTGGCTGTAGCTGACATGGAGGTCCACAGAAGAGGTGTTCCACACTAGTGGTGGAAAATCCACCACTGTCTGCCTCATGGCTTTCAAAGGCCTTCTCCGGTATAGTCCGGTAGTCACCAGGCATTTGATGTATATCTATTCAAAGCAAACATGGGCCCTGTTATCAAAGAGTCCTAGGCTGAAAGGAGAAATGGATATACAAACAGATCATCACGCTGAGAGAGAAAGCCCACAGACATTCTAGGAATAAAGGGAGAGACAGTGAACCCAGAGTGTAGACTCCAAAGGGCTCTGTGGAGGAGATGACACCTATTAACAGATAAGACGTGAAAGATAAATAAAAGCCAAAGAGATTAGGAAGGGCAATCAGACAGAGCAAACACGTGAGCGAAAGCAGAGGGTGGAACGGGATGACCACAACGTGCATGCATTTCACCAGGACAGACTCTGAAGGCGAAAGCAGAAGATGGCAGGTACATTCTGTTACCATCTATATGGGTAATTCCATCGTGCTCATTGTCATAAACGCTAGAACTTGTCAAAAAATCGAAAACAGGTTTGTTTTAGTCATTAATATTTTAGAAGATCTGTAAACACCTCTCTTCTTTTGCTGCTTATACAAAGATTAATTCCACCACACACAGATATGCATACCCAACATGTATACACCATACATGCACACACCACACACACACATACACACACACACACACAAACACACACACACAAGCACACACACGAGTTTAGCCAACACAAACAATAAAAGAAGCAATTTTCAGCAACTTCTGAGACAAAATAGAAATAAACCACACCATGTAATACTAATTACAGCGAAGAGTGTGGGCACTAGGGTCAAACAGTAGAATCTCGGCTCTTTTGCTTGCTGGTTGTGTGATCGTGGGCAAGCTGATTAACCCTGCCTCAGTTTCCTTATGTGCCAAAAGGGTTATCTGTCTCACTTTAACCTGTAAGTATCATAAGCAAGAGTCACCCTCTGAGGAGATTCATGATACTCTTAGGCCTTCATATTGAACTTTATAATGCATTGGCTCTTTTTTGCTCAGTTTGACTTCTAATCCACTTACTGTACATGGTTTGGAAATAAGAGTCTGGAATAGATGACTACCTGTTCTATCTCCAATCCCTATTATCTTTAGTCTTGAAATTACAGAGATAATCTAACCCAAGTTTCTCTTTTTACTTTGGAGAAGCTAACTGAACCCCAGAAGAGTCAGGTGCTTTGCCCAAAGTCACAGAGCAAGTCAATGATAAAGCTGAGACAAAAACTTAAAACTTCCAATACCCAATTCAGTGCCTCTTAGCAAATATTTGCTGAGTGCATATTAATGACCCAGGGCTGGTGGATACAGAGATGATTAAAGCACAGTCCCTGACCACAAATGTTCCACAGTCTGGCAGACTTTATGGAACCCATCAGATGACCAGTTGCAATGCTACCTAAACTTTTTTGAGCGTGAGCTTGAGAGGGAAGGTAAGAGTGATTTCCCAGCTTGGGCTTTGGGCTCTGGAGAGCTGACACCCAGCCACTCAGTATCCGCAATCTGGAAATCTTCTAGCCCTCAACCTGCGCCAGTTCCCAGCAGAAACTGGCACATTCGCAGCTGTTTTGCATAAGCCTCACGTGGAGGACTAGGTTGTTTCTGAGGAAAAAATGCTAAAAGAAAGAAATCAAACCAATCGTTTAAACTTGACAGAAAGACGTGATGTATTTAGCAAGATGTCTGGAGGCAAGGGTACCAAGACTGGCTCAGTCCCTCTGTGACATCTTCTGAACCTCACATTTGGTCAGATTTTACCCACAGTGTCTGGGTCCTCAGAGGCCTGTAACAGAGCTCCGTGAATCACCAGGTCCTGGAATTCTGCCACACACTAGGTCTCAGAAGTTCTATCAACACTTGATCCTCAATCCTATCCCCAAATGCTCTCTAGTCCAGCCATCAGTCAAGCCTCAGAGTCTGGTCATCCCAGAACCGCAGTCTATGCCCTTTCTGTTTCTGAGAACTCAAGAATAGGAAGAGAACAGGAAGAATGTTCAGACCCCAAATTAAGAACAGCTGACGCAGTACATCAGTGTAGTGGATTCCAAGTAAACTGTCAGTTGCCAAGCAACCTCTCAGGATGGCGTTAATGAAAAAACTAAATTCTCAAAGCCAACTCTGGGCCCACCCCTCCGTGACTCTGTCTCCTCCTTCCTCAGCATCTCACTTGGACTATGTCAAGAGTCTGCACCCTGCGACGCAGCTTCCCTGAATGAGTAATGACTCCTGTGAGGGGCGAGTCAGGAGTGTCCTGACGGGAAAGTGCGGCCTCCTGCCAGAGGAACTTTTCCCTTTTTTCCTCTCACACTCCTCTGCTTCCCTTTTCCTCCTAAAGGGAAAATCTAAGGTAGGTGTTCAGCTTAGTCACCCAGGGGAGTCGTTTTGACTTGTCGAAAGTAAGGACTGCTCCAACCTAACTCTTTGACTGACAGACAGGTATGTTGTTTCAACATCACGCTTAAACTTGCTGAAACCATCACAGCACTGTTTATAATAGCCAGGACATGAAAACAACCTAGATGTCCATCAGCAGATGAATGGATAAGAAAGCTGTGGTACATATACACAATGGAGTATTACTCAGCCATTAAAAAGAATACATTTGAATCAGTTCTAATGAGGTGGATGAAACTGGAGCCTATTATACAGAGTGAAGTAAGCCAGAAAGGAAAACACCAATACAGTATACTAACGCATATATATGGAATTTAGAAAGATGGTAATGATAACCCTGTATGTGAGACAGCAAAAGAGACACAGATGTATAGAACGGACTTTTGGACTCTGAGGGAGAGGGAGAGGGTGGGATGATTTGGGAGAATGGCATTGAAACACGTATACTATCATGTAAGAAACGAAGTGCCAGTCTGTGTTCGATACAGGATACAGGATGCTTGGGGCTGGTGCACAGGGATGATCCAGAGAGATGATATGGGGTGGGAGGGGTGCTCAGGATTGGGAACTCATGTACACCCATGGCTGATTCATGTCAATGTATGGCAAAACCAATACAGTATTATAAAGCAAAATAAAGTAAAAATAAAAATTTTTTAAAAATTAAAAAAAAAAAAAACCCTGCTGAAACCTTAAGGCAGCCATCCATGTTTTCAGTGTTCCAATCAGGTTGGGCAAAACACTCTGGGGCAGTGAAAGTTGATGGCTCGAGTCATTCAAATCAAGCCAGATTCCCCACTTTCTAGGCTCGGAGTTATTGGCCAAATTACTCAATGAGCTTCTCATTCACCCCTGCAAAACAGGAATGACAGCACTCACATTACTAAGATTGCTGTAAGGATTTTAAAAACATGTAAAGGAAGCAATATAAATGCCCATCAACAGTGAATTAATAAAAAAAAAAAAACCATGGTTCATATCTAAAATGGAATAGTACATGGCCAGAAAAAGAAGCAAAATTTGGTCATTTGTAGGGATACAGATGGATCTAGGGATGGATCTGTCATAGAGAGTGAAGTAAGCCAGAAAAAGAAAAGCGAATGTCATATATTAATACATATGTATGAAATCTAGAAAGAGGGTACAGATGAGCCAGTTTGTAGGGCAGGAACAGAGAGAGATGCAGATGTAGGAAATGGACTTGTGTGGAGGAGGAAATGGCACCCCACTCCAGTATTCTTGTCTGGAAAATCCCATGGGCAGAGGAGCTGTAGTCTGGCGGGCTGCAGTTCATGGACATGACTGAGTACATACAAACCTTTGGAGAACTGAGTAAAGGATTCCCAGGCAAGAAAAAAAAAAAGAGAGCGAGAGAGACTTGTGGACATAGTGGGGGGTGAGGGTGGAGGATGAGACGATGGGTGGAGGAAGAGTAGGATGGACATACATACACTCCCAAGCATAAAATAGGTACCTAGTGGGAAGCTGTTGTATAGCACAGAGAGCTCAGCTCGGTGCTCTGTGATGACCTAGAGGGGTGGGGTGGGGGTGGCGGGGGAGGGAGACTCAAGAGGGAGGGAATATATGTATACGTATGACTGATTCTCCTGGCTGTACAGCAGAAACGAACACAATGGTTTAAAGCATTTATACGCCAATAAAATCATTTTTAAAAAAGTAAATAAAAATTAAAAACATCTAAGTAAAGGGCTTATAATAGTTCCTGGGACATGGCAAGTAATTTTTAAAAACCCTGACACAGAAATGCAGGTAGGCTATGTGCGTGTGTTTGTGCATGGACATATAGACATATATTGACTCATTCATTCATATATATTCCACAAAGATCTTATGCCCACTAAATGCCCAGACTTAATTAAGGTGTTGGATATATAAACATTGAGCAAAATAGATAGATGTTCATCTTGGGTGTTACAGAGTGGAGACAGACAATAAACAAATGGACGTGTAGTTGACAGGTGTCAATATGAGCTGTGAAGAAAAATAAAGTGTGGTAAAGGAGTAACAGGGCTGGAGGGGACAAGCTGTTAATTTAAACAGAGCAGTCAGAGGCAGTCTCACTGCATGGAGACGTGAAAGAAAGGAGGGAGGGAGCCATGTGGCTGTCTGAGAGCAGAATTCCAGACAGCGGGAAGAGCAGGTGCAAAGGCTAAGGGAACCCCACAGCCTGGAGAGTAAGAACAGTGAGGGCAAGAGAGAGCAAGGGGGTTGTGACAGAAGCTCAGAAAGGCAGCGAGAGTTGCTCACATGGGACTTTGTAAGTCAGATGAAGATGAGTGGACAGAGGTCTGTTATGTTCTGGATTGTGTTTTAAAGGACTTTGGTTGCTCTTTGGAGGGGAGATTAAAGGGTCAAGTACAGGAATGAGGGGAAGAGTTAGCAGGCCTCCAGCCACAGCACAACTGGGAAACAGTGGCTGTCTACAGTACAGTGGTCATAAAAGAAGTCCTCAGAAGGCATTGATTAATGATAATTATTAAGCTTCCCAGGTCGCTCAGTGGTAAAGAATCTTCCTGCCAATGCAGGAGATGAAGGTTCAGTCCCTAGGTCAGGAAGATTCCCTGGAGGAGGAAATGGCCACCCACTCCAGTGTTCCTACCTGGAAAATCCCATGGACAGAGGAACCTGGCAGGCTACAGCCCATAGGGTCACAAAGAGTTGGACATGACTGAGCATGTATGCACAAATTATATAATAAAGGATGTAGATATTTAAACAATGATAACTATTGAAGTCAGAGCTGAGAGATGTCGCTATTGGGACAGGCATTACTGGGAAACAAAGTAGTCAAGGATGGCAGCACTATTTACAATAGCCAAGTCATGGAAGCAATCTAAATGTCCATCAACAGATGAATGGATAAAGAAGAGATGGTACATATATACAGTGGACTATTACTCAGCCATAAAAAGGAATGAATTGAATCATTTGTAATAATGTGGATGGACCTAGAGAGTGTCATACAGTGTGAAGTATGTCAGAAAGAGAAAAAACAAATACTGTAAATTAACACGTGGAAAATGGTACATCTAGAAAAATGGTACAGATGAAACAATTTGCAGGACGCAATTAGAGATGCAGAAGTAGGAAACAGATATGCAGCGGACATGGGGATGGATGGTAGTGGGATGAACTGGAAGACTGGGGTTGACATATGGGCACCATATGTGTGTAAAACATAACTAGTGGGAAGCTGCTGTATAGTTCAGGGAGCTCAGCTCAGTGCTCAGTGATGACCTAGAGGGGTGGGATGGGAGTGGGGTGGGAGGGAAGCTCAAGAGGGAGGGGGCATGTGTATATATATAGCTGATTCACTTCGTTGCATAGCAGAAATCAACACAACATTATAAAGCAACTAAAACCCAATTTAGAAAAAAAGAATGGCAGTGAGGATTTTGAACTGAGCAACTCCTAGAATGGAACAATCATTTACTGAAATTGGAAAGACTCCAGGAGAAGTAGTTTGGGGTTGGGGGGAGAAATCAAGAGTTCGCTCATCCAGTAGCACCATTATGGAGGCCCTCTCTCATTCCAGGCAGCATGCCTGGGAATACAGTGACGATTGGACAAAAACAGGCTTCGTACTCATGAAGCTCAAGGTGCAAAAAGAGACAACATTTATTGAGTCCTTACCAAGAGTCAGGCACTGTGCTAAGTATTTTTCCTTTAATGAAGCTTACTGTCTGGTGGGAGAGACAGCCATTAAACAAATAATTACTCAACTACTTAATTATGAGTGGAAAAGTACAGGACATATCCCGAGATAAAATCTGGAAGAACTGCTCCCAAGGCTTCTTAGGGAAGTTTGTACTGGGCTGGAGCAGAGGATAGCTGTTTTTAAGGACTGACCATCCTGGAAAGATTTTATGTCACACTCAGTTTGAGGCCACCGATTATGTGACAGGCATATGGCCTACCCAATGGTCCCTGGGAGAGAAGCCTGAGCATCATCGTTTCATTCTCAGACCCACTCTCACAACTCTGCTGGGAGCCATCTCCCAGCATGACTAGCCACCCCCTCTCCTCCCTGCCTCCCTATCCCAATGGGGGCCAATCCAGTTGGAAACATCATGATTCCAGACTGTAATAACCTCTACCTCTGACCACCACACTTCTACAAAAACCTTGTTCCCCAGTCTCCAATTCACCTCTCCAACCCCATTTGGATATGTTCCATCCAGCATCTGATCATGTCTCATCTTGTACAATTCTGAAATGCATCTTATTAGTATTTAGTTAGTATAGTAGTGCTTATTAGCACTGACTTAACTCCTTAGTATATTAGCACTTATTTCCGAGCAAGACTGCAAACTCCTTCAAGACAAAGACAATTCCTTGTTCTGCTTTTGTATCCTCAGTAAGACATAGCACAGGGCCAAGTGCTCAGAGCTGAGATCACTCAAGAGACTGTGAACTGAAGACCTTGCTTGACATCATCTGAAGGAAGATGCTTGGGGGAGAAAAAGTCGTCTTGTCAGTACCTAGAGTTCAGCCTGACTCAGGCTAATCAGTATGCCCATGAGCACGAGAAGCACACAGAAAATCAGTTTATTCATTTCCACTGGGAAACATAAATAGACCTAAATGTTCAGGTTGGCCAGTCTGAGTTGGTATAATTCCTTCCTTGGAGCCAAACCATAGGAGAGCTAAGTCACAATTAGAAATCATTTTATTTTATTCTATTCTATTTTGTTTTTATGAGAAGTCATTTACACAGAAACCAGAAAATAACTGAGCTCCTTACAGTGTAGTATAGTTTCTCTGAGGGGAATCATGGCAGCATAAATTACCATTTCTAACTAATGGACTTATTTCTCCAACCTGGATAATCTTTGACATTTCCCACGTATTTTATGGAATCCAGATTTCCGGTAACTGGAATTGGTATAGAACCCCTTAGAGCTTCTTAGATTAACATCTTTAAGTTGTAAAAGATGACCACTAAACAATGGGAACAGACAAGGGGCCTTGCCCTACGCTGGGCAGAACCTTAAAAGAGGCTAATTTAGATTCCTCTTTTCTTTCAGGCAGGTTTAGGGAGAAAATCTACCATGATACAGATTTCTAACTCAAGAAGGAGAAGCTGAGGACTTGAGTGTTTTAAAAACAATCTTTAGATAACAATGTTTCAGATACCTAGTTTCGGAGACTAGTGGAAATACCTTATCATCAGCAACATCAAGAAACATTAGAAGCATTTAGAAACCATGATCATTTCAGATAGGCCACAAGAAAGCTAAGATTCAACCCAAAAAGCCTCTATTGAGCATCTAGGACTTTTTAGAGTCAATCTCTCTTTTCTGCATCGTCCATCACAATTGAGAAGGTGCTTTCACAAAACTTTGGCAAGGAAAAAAACTCACCTTCATGAGCCAGATTTCATGTTTAGGCTTTTAAGGTGTTGGTGCATATGCTCCTTTCTATGACCCTGTGCGCTACGGGCTTCCTGTTAGAAGAAACCCACAGTGACGTTGGCTGAGTTACCTCTTGTCAATAAGTCCAAAGGGACAGAGTGAACAATTGACATCAGAGGTGGGGCCCCTATGACCAAGCTTCTCCCATAGCCTACTTCTTCACCACCTAGCAGAGAGTGTCACTCAGATCTGGGTTCAGCTCTGCTGGGGCTGTGGTTTCCAAACTGGTTGCACACAAAATCACTTGAGAAGCTTGTCAGACCCAGATAGCTAAGCCTCACCTCATTGGTTCTGGGTGTGGTGTCGGCCCCAGGGTTGGGATTTTTGCTTCCAGCCCAGATCAGGCCCAGGGGTTAGCCCTGGGAAGCTGTGGATATGGGCTTCCCTGGTAGCTCAGTGGTAAAGAATACGCCGCCAATGCAGGTGACATGATTTCCATCCCTGGGTCAGGAAGGTAGCTTGGAGAAAGAAACGGCAACCCACTCTGGTATTCTTGCCTGGGAAATCTCATGAACAGAGGAGCCTGGTGGGCTAGAGTCCATGTGGTAGCAAAGCATCGGCCACGACTGAGCAACTAAACAAGAAGCTGTGGATACTCCAGGTGCCTGAATTCATAGGAAGCACCATGATATAAGAGGTAAGAAACAGTCTGGTTCATGCCCCCAGGGTGCATATTTACCAATTCAAGAGTAGCCCTTTGGGTGGTTAGTGTACTTTGCTTCATTTGATAGGCAGTCCATGAAATTGAGGTCAATGGAAAGTTTACTGATCTTGCCATGTACAGAGAGACTTGGACCTAGACACCTAACCTCTCCAAGCTTCAGGGCCTCCTTTAATGCAAATGGCTTATAGTAACCACTCTTATTTAGGTGGCTCGGTGGTAAAGAATCTGCTTGCCAAGCAGGAGATGCCCGTTCGATCCCTGGGTCAGGAACATCCCCTGGGAAAGGAAATGGCAATCCACTCCAGTATTCTTGACTAGGGGAATCCCATGGACAGAGGAGCCTGGTGGGCTATAGTCCGTGGGGTCACAAAGAGTCGGACATAGCTGAGTAACAAAACACCAGGTCCAGAGTTTCAAATAAGATAACACTTACATTACCATTAATAGCCAACATTTATCAGAGCTAGAGGTTAAGGGCAGATTTTCTAGCCAGACTGCCTGGACTCATTCCAAACTTCCTCTCAGTGACTATGTCAAGTCAGAGGAGTTACTTCTCTGTGCTTTCATGCCATTATCTGTAAAATGGGGAACAATGGCCCTAGTACCAACTCAGAGATTGTTGGAAGAACCAAATGAACTAACATAAAAAGTGTTTAATTCATACCTTGGCTTAATATTAATGAGAAGTTAAGAAATGTTAACAAGTACGTTTGCAGGGCATATACGTTCTTATTTAATATTCACCAACACTTTTGGCCACCTCATGCGAAGAGTTGACTCATTGGAAAAGACTCATGCTGGGAGGGATTGGGGACAGGAGGAGAAGGGGGCAACAGAGGATGAGATGGCTGGATGGCATCACCGACTCGATGAATATGAGTTTGGGTGAACTCCGGGAGTTGGTGATGGACAGGGAGGCCTGGTGTGCTGCAATTCATGGGATCGCAAAGAGTTGGACATGACTGAGCGACTGAACTGAACTGAACACTTTTGAGATAGTTATCATTAATTTCCTGAATTTGCATACTGCGTTGACCCAGACCTCACAGCTAGCAAATGGTGGAACTGGATTCTAAACTCAGGCAGATTCCAGAACTTGGAAGCACGATGCAATATTGCCTCCCAATACAGCCCAAACCCTTGTGACAGTAACTCGTTCATAGGGCAGAGATCACCTCTCCGTCTGGCTGTAGGTTTCTGAAAGGGTAAAAACAAGTCACCCTGTGTGTGCTCAGTCCCTCAGTCATGTGCGACTCTTTGTGACCTCATAGACTGTAGCCTGCCAAACTCCTCTGTCCATAGGATGCTCCAGGCAAGAATCTTGGAGTGGGTAGCCATTCTCGTCTCCAGGGGATCTTCCCAACCCAGGGACTGAACACGCATCTCTTGTATCTTCTGCATTGGCAGGTGGATTCCTTACCTCTAGCCCCCAAGTCCCATTGTACCTCCTGCCATTTGATAGAGTCTGGCTCATGTGAGAAGACTGAGCCTTGAAACAGCTAGAAAGATGGAAAACAGGAGTAGTATTTGCCTGTGTAGTGGCAGATACTTAAACAATTCTGAAAACCCAGAGGAGCACTAGCCCAGTCAGGGGGCCATGTGTGCACATTTCCTTGACAAATTTTCTTCTCTAGTCAGAGCTTAATATGCTTCCACAGAGCTCTGCTAAGGAATAGTGTGCTGTGGTTTACACTCTGCTGCTAAAGGGAAAGTGAAAGTCACTCAGTCGTGGCCTACTCTTTTCGACCCCATGGACTACACAGTCCATGGAATTCTCCAGGTCAGAATGCTGGAGTGGGTAGCCTTTTCCTTCTGCAGGGGATCTTCCCAACCCAGGGATCAAACCCAGGTGTTCTGTATTGCAGGTGGATTCTTTACAAGCTGAGCCACCAGCAAAGCCCAAGAATACTGGAGTGGGTAGCCTATCCCTTCTCCAGCAGATCTTCCCAACCCAGGAATCGAACCAGGGTCTCTCTCATTTCAGGCAGATTCTTTACCAACTGAGAAATCTAGAGAAGCTCAATAACTTCCCCAAAACTGCCGCTAAAGTCTACTGATGTGACTCTTTATAGAAGTGAGGTCTTTATCCAGAAAAATGAGCCTCCTGGGAAGGAATGCTGATACTTTGCTACATCAAGTGTTTTCTTAGTCTTAGAACACCTTATAGGCAGAAGGGACCTTTCAGTGCTACAGGTTCTAGCGTTAGTCGCTCAGTCGTATTCTACTCTTTGCAACCCCATGGACTATAGCCTGCCAGGCTCCTCTGTCTGGGGGGATTTTGCAGGCAAGAATACTGGAGTGCGATGCCCTGCCCTTCTTCAGGGAATCTTTCTGACCAGGGATCAAACCTAGGTCTCCTGAACTACAGGCTAATTCTTTACCGTCTGAGGCACCAGGGAAACCCACAGGTTATAGAGTCCAATCCATTACTAGGAAAATGAAGCTCAGAGAGAGAGCTCTATATGACACGGTGGTGGGGCAGTCAACCAAACACTCAGCCTTGTCTTGGGGCCTCCAGCTCTGGGCCGCTGAATCTCAGGGAGATTGAAATCCTAGCACCTTTGCCGGCTCCATCTAAAACTGGCCTTCCCTCCCGCCGTCTGCTTTTACATCCTGATGTTCCCAAGTCAGAGAGATTTCTTGGAAACAGAGCCGGCCCTTCCAGTAAGCATATATAACAGATCCGTGATGGCAGAGAGTGGGGCCCAGTGGAAACAGAACCCAGACATGTAAAATTTGACACCTGAACCGACATAAGTGCCCAACACTCCCTTGCAGTTCCCACTGCCGGCCTCACCCCACCTTCAGGGTGTCCGTAATCTTACTTGAGAGAGAGAGAAACCGCAACCAGTGCTTATCACCAGGAGCCAAATTCCCTGGCAGCAGCTTTGGTTTTAAAAGGGAGAGATGAAAAAAATTATCAGTACCTATGGGGATTTCTAACACATTAGAAGGGCCTCCCAAAACCGGGCCACACCAAGTATAATATTTTTATTTTCTTTAAGAGCTTTCTTAATTGGTTCCATGCAAAAGGCCTGCAGGTAATGAGTTTTAAAATAATAATAATTATATTCCCCAATCCTGTCTGGCCAAAAAGTCAATGTCTTTTGCCCTGACTTAGTTCAGGGTGGGGATAGGAAAGAGGCCTGTATAAAAACCGGGCCTCACTGCCAAAGGCAGGACCTCCATTCTTGGACTCAGACGGAACCCACTCTGACTTAGACACTCAATTCTCTTTCAGTGATTTTGTGCCAAAGCCTGGTGCCAGGTATTGGTAAGATGGAGAGGAGGGGCAGTATATCAAGATGCTAAGAAAAATTAAAATGGTAAGTGCATTTGGGCTTCAACCTTTCTGAGCCACTGCGGTTCCTTCTTGGCCTCCAGTTTTTCCACGTGTTGATCTCTGGTCCAGAATATCTCCTTGAATACCCTCTTTTCTTGAATACCCTCTTTTAGGCATGGTCATCATCCCTGAAAGTTTTCTGACTGCTTTTCTTTCAGGATTATGGTAATACTGTACCTCCCATCCACTTGAACTGAGCTATGGCCGTGAAATTTGACTTGGTTAATAATATATAAGTGAAAGCAATGCAGAAGCCATGAGAATGAATGTTTATTTTTGTCTCACTCTCTCTCTTCTTCTTGCCACTTTCCAGATAGTAAATTCTCCATCAGCCTGGGTTCTGGAGTAGAGAGACAGAGAGCAAAATTTTCAGCTGACCAATTATGGGCCTACTATAAGAAAGAAAGAAACCTTAATTTATCTTTAATAAAACTTAAATCTTCTAAGATCTAGGAGATGTTTGTTATACAGCATAACCTAGTCTAGATGACTGTTAGATGCCCCCTCCACCCATTCCCATTTAATTGGCCAGGAGCCAAGAGATACAAGTGGCCTCTGGAAGCTGCCAACGGCCAAAAAAAACAGATTCTTTATTAGTTCCTCCAGAAGGAACACAATCCTGCAGACACTTTACTCTTAGCTCAGTGAAACTGGTTTTGGATATCAGACTACTAGAACTTTAAAAATATTAAATTTGTGTTGTTTTAAGCTAACTTTCTCACAGCAACAGGAAACTAATATACTAACATTGCCACCAAAAATACAGGGGAACCAGTTAGATTTGAATTTCAGAAAAACTGAATAGTTTTTTTAGTCTAAATATGTTCTACACAATATTCGTGTGTCTTGTATTTTCATTTGCTAAATCTGGCCTACCTGACCAACCAAATCCTTCCCCATCTAGCCCGAGTCCCCACCAATCCCATTTCTCCCCATATGCTCTAAGGTATCATTATACCTGTCACTCCAGGGTTAGTCTATGACTCAATAGACTGAAATTGTTAAGACCTCAGACAAATGGCTCTGGGGAAAGTTATTATTCTATATCATTGCCTATCAATTATTTATAGTTTATAATGCAACTCCATTTGTAATGGGTAATATGTTTTTCTATTGCACCGTAATATCATCCAACTCATCACAACAAGCATTGTGGAGATGGATTGGCCTGGTGCAAACACCAATGCCTTTTTTAAAAAACAAGCTGTATTCATTTTTGAATCTAAAAATTATTGCTATTTTAGATAAGAGGAAACTCTTCTTTGAATTCAAAGAGAAGGATAAAATTCTCCTTTTCTAATTAATTCATTTCTTAAGAAACAGGGCAGAAATTAAGGTGAGGCAAATGTTAGGGCACCAGATTTAAGGAAGCTCTCACTTTTAGGTGCCGACACTGTGCTTGCATGACCCAGTGAGTGAGTGCTTCCTTAAATTTGGCATCCTGGTAGCCTCACTTGCCTCTCTCTAGTCCTAGCTCTGCTAGAAATCTCATGTCAAGACAACTAACAAAAAGGCAGAGCTCATCTGGCCTTTTAACCTGGCCTAGAAGAAACCAAATCCCAGAAAGTTATAGACAGGCCGAGTGACTGCACTGTTACCCAGCATCTTTTGTACCCACCCCACTCTGGGTTACAGCCAAAAGGTTGAGCTTTTTACTTCACTTCCAGTTCCAGGTTTATGTCCTGTCTCAACTTGATTAAAGCAAATTAGTATAGTTGCATATCTCTAGCCTCAGTGATTACAGACCTAAGTCAGTCAACAGATGGTCTGCCCCTGGCCACCATGGTTAGCTCCAGAGTATGCACATGGCCAGAGTAAAGCCCATGCATTTTGATTCATGGATAAATAAAAAGATTCTTCCAGGGGATGTGGAAAACAAATGAAAAGTCTGGAACTGCTGCAACCATTTTATTATGATGAGGAAAGCCAGCATAAGAATGAAGCTGTCACATATGGAAGGGCAAATGTCAAAGAATCATAGGACGGATGCCAGACTCTCCACCAAATCTCCCTGAAGATCTGCTAATTTGCAATGGACTGCTTTGGTCATTGTGTGAAAAATAAACTTTTGGATTTCAGAGGAGAATCAAGGTGATAAGTTAGGCTACTTGCAGCGGTCCAGGAAAACAGCAAAATGATGGTGACAAAGTTCAGGGTGGGGGCAGTTGAAACAAGGGGACATTTATTGCATTAGGGATGAGAAATATGAGTCGCCTGCTTTCCTTTGTCTTGACCCTCTCTCCGTTGACCTCAGTCCAGATAAGATCCTGAGTCAGCCTACATCCTCAGGTATCCTCTGTACCTTGACAATAGATCTCCATCCTGTTCTGTCTAAGGAATAAGACATACTCACCCTCTGGGGCCTCCCAGTTCTTTCCTTCAGGATAAAATTCCCTCCTTGCTGAATCCATCGTCAGAGCCAGGGTCAGACAAAAATTAGAAGAGCCAAGTCACTTTCCCTCCCTCTTGATTTGCTTCTCCTGTGCAAAATGAAAGATTGCACATGATAGACTTTGGTGTCTCTGTCAATCTAACATTTTACAGTTGTTTATAGAATAAAAATATAAGGAGAAGGAGGAAAAAGAAGAGGAGGAGGTAGAATCAGAAATTTATTTTATGAGGCCAAGATGAAAATTTCTCACCACAATAAACACTATTGTCTGAGACTTTAGAAACTGGCTAAATGAAACAATAGGGGCATGTAAACCCACAGGTGAGGACTACGCTCAGGGCAGTACCTTTCACCCGCCTCACTTCTGATCTCCATTCATAACTCTGAAAAGACAGCAAAGATGCTCCCTAATAAGTCAGAATCAGAAGCCAGCTGCCTACTCTTTTCCCGGTTAATCTGAGCATAATTCTAGGCTCTGGGATGCATGGAAAGGATTTGTCTCCTAAACTGTTTCTGCGCACACTCAGAAGTAATCTCAAGTGTCCCCTCAACCTTCAGGGGGACCTCATGCATCTTAAGAAGCAGTCACGCAGGTGGCCCAGGGCAGCCTGCTTTGCACCAGTGTCCTTATTCCCAGGGCCCAGCCTGAATGTCAATGACCCAAATCCCATTACCGACTTTCCGCTTCACTCATTACCATGAGTTCCTCATTTCTCCCCGTGTTCAGGAAAATATCATTTCCATTTTCAGGAGAAACAACTTTGCTTTACACTCGAGAATTTGCCAGGCCTTGATTTTTATTATTGCTGCAATTTTTTTTATTGTATTCTTTAGATAGGCTTAAAAAAAAAAACACCTTTATTTATGTAGCTGGAATCAAGGGAATTTTCTCACTAAGAGAGTAGGTAGAGAATGGCAGAAAAATAAAAAGTTCAAAGATTCTTTAAGATGGGGAGGGAGACATGCCAAGATGGGCTTATATTCTAGAAAAAATAGTGTGTCCCTAAAAAGACTAGATGGAGAAACGATTATAAATGAGAAAAACCCCTCAGAAGGAAGAGGCAAGAAATAATATCACCTTGGTCTTTCAGATCGGGCCCCAGGATGGACACAGGCGCAGAGCAGATTGCCCCATGGCCACCAGCCTTGTTCTTTATGACACACAAGCTTTCCAAGGAAGACTGAGGACAATCATGAAATCACTTCTGAATGTGCCTGGGAACAACAGGGCATTGTAGATTGTGACAACAGAGACAAGAAACCTTTTGCACACCTCCTGTGCCTCGTCCCAAATGGCCTTACAATTGTCCTCCAGGGAAGGGTGGTGGTGTTCAGTCTCTAAGTTGTGTCAGACTCTTTGAGACCCCGTGGACTGCAGCACTCCAGGCTCTGCTATCTTTCACTATTTCCCAGAGTTTCCTTAAAATCACGTCCATTGCGTCAGCGATGCTACCTAACCATCTCAACCTCTGCTGCCCTCTTCTCCTGTTGCCTTCAATCTTTCCCAGCATCAGGATCTTTTCCAATGAGTTGGCTCTTCACATCAGGTGGCCAAAGTATTGGAGCTGCAGCCTCAGTGCTTCAGTGAATATTCAAGGTTGATTTCCTATAGGATTGACTGGTTTGCTCTCCTTGCAGTCCAGGAAAGGATAGACAGACTCATTTTAGAGTTGGCGAAACATACTGAGTACCAGTCCAAGTCACCCAGTCTGAAACTGACAAGAGTGAGATTTTATTTTTTCCACCCAATCTTTCTCTCTCTACAATGCAGGACTGCTTTCTGATTGGGAATGTACCAACAATATTCATAACAGAAATGATAATGTTTTTAATATGAAAAAACTGTTAGATACCTTACAAACACTTCCACACTTATCTTCTCACTTGATTCTCACACTAAACTTGTGGGATAAATAGCCATCCTCTCGTTATTAATAGAGATCAAGGCTGACATTCCATGTACCTTGTCAGATGGCCCAGAATAGAGCAAACTTCAAGTCCTGACTTTGTCATTTCCTAACCTTGTGACCTCAGAAAAGAAGCACATTTTCTCTGCATCTCAATTTTTATATTTGATAGTTGGAAGAAAAAAGTACCACCCTCATAGGGAAGTTAATTCATTCTATAAATATTTATGCAGTGTGTACTATGTCCCAAGCTCTGGGGACACAGTTATGAAACAAAGATCCCTATTCTTGAGGCGTTATGTACTAGTTGGGGGGTTACATAAAATATATATGAAGGTAATGAGAGCTAAGGAGAATAAAACAGGGAAATAGTGTAGGGAGTTTTGGGCTAAGCAGTTCAGTTCCAGTAAAATCACCATGGAATGTACATCCCTGAGAAAATGGCATTTAGTGAAGGTCTCAAAAGGACAATGTCACAAACCTTACAGATAACTGGAGGAAGAGCTCTCCAGGAAGAGGGGACAGCAGGTGCAGGGACCTGAGGCCTGAGGATAGAAGAGTGTGATCCAGGAACAAGGAGTCCACGTGGCTGCACTGGGATGAGCAAGAAAGAAAAAAGTAGGAGAGATGATCAGAGATGTAACTGGAGGTCCAGAGGGTGGGGCATAAATTATGTCGTGCTTTACAGGATGGTTACACGGACTTAGATTGGGAGCCACCGGGGGCTTTTGACGGAGGAGTGCTACAATCTGACTTCAGCTGACCGGGATGCTGAAACTAGACTGGAGATGTCAGGAGTAGAAGCAGGACAGTCAAGGAGGAGGCTTGTTTTATCCAATAAGACAGGTTGGTGGCTTGGACCAGGGACATGATGATGGCTATAGGGAGAAAATAGCGGGAATCCATGTTTATTTTGAAATAGCCAACAGGATTTGCTCATGATTGTATGTGACATATGAAAGAGTCAAGAATGGAACTTTACTGTTTTCCGGTCTGAGTCACTAGAAGGAAATGGTTGCCTTTCACTGAGAAGGGAAGAGCCAGCTCTAGCAACTAAGGATCAATTGAGAAATGAATGGACATTTTCTCCAGGCATGGTACCTGGCACAGAACGTGTGTTCCATAGCAGTTGGATGTTATTAAGAGTCTTGATTCTGCCCCAACTGGTTAAATATTTCTGCTGACCTTTGCCCTACATCTAAGCATTCTCAGAAATACATGGCTAGGCTATTTTCAACCAGTGAACCACAGAATCTTGGTACCACAGTAGTTTTCAAAGCTCACTGGCCTACTAGTAACCATTGGCTTGTTCTCTGTACCTGCGAGTCTGCTTCTTTCTTGTTAAATTCAATAGTTTACTGTCAGTTTATTTGTACATTTTTCTTTTCTTTTTTTTTTTTTTTAAATTTATTGGAATATAGTCAGAGAGAAGAGGGCAGGGAAAGATAGGGGAAGGGAATTCTTTTAAAGGTTACCATAGGATTATATGAAACCATGTATGATGCTTTTGAAAATTGCAGAGTACTATAGAGTTTAAAGACTCTTTCGCTCAATTAAAAAAAAAAAACTTTAAAAATAAGATGCATGGAAGGAATAAAGTTGAAGACAGGAGAAGGGGATGACAGAGGATGAGATGGTTGGATGACATCACTGACTCGGACCTGAGCTTGAGCAGGCTCCAGGAATTGGTGATGGACAGGGAAGCCTGGCGTGCTGCAGTCCATGGGGTCGCAAAGAGTTGGACACAACTGAGTGGATGAACTGAACTGAACTGAAGAAATAAAGTAGTGACAACATTGTAAATTATACTTCAATTTTTTTAATGAAAAGAATGTAAAAAATAAATAAAATATACTTGATTCAATTTAAAAAAAAAAAAGGCGAAACAAAAGACAAAGCCCATTGGCCACCCAAAGTCCCTTTGACCAATCAGGTGCGCACTAAGTACCAGACACAACAGTGCGCATGTGCGCTGCTCTCTCCCCTCCCACTCACTTTCTTCCCAGCTTCTCCATCAAGGCTTAGAGATGGGATGTCAACAAAGGCAAGAGCTGGAAGTCAGTGCAGACTCAGGCTTTGGTTTTGCTCAGAAGACATCCCTTAGTGCTCAAAGAAAATCTCGCCCATCCTCCCCACATTACGAAAGAGAAAGCTGAGAACTGGAAAGGCTGCAACTTCCTTATCTATAAGATGAGAGAATTGAATGAAATAATTTCTAAGGCTCCTCCCAACCCATGCTTTGAGTCCCTCGGCAAATGGAAGGCAAATATAATAACGACCAAACACCCAGGGGTCACGTTGATTCTTCTTTTCTCATCACTCACATCTGAACCACCAGCAAAGTCTGCTGACCTTACCACTGAAGCATGTGCCTTTCTGTCCTGCTCTTGCCAGGACGAGTCATCACCATCTCTCAGTGAACGGCTACATAAATCTCTGACTGGTTTCTCCACTCTGACTTCTAGCCCTTCTCCTAACCATCAGTATGTGACAGCTTGAATGATTTATTTAGAGTTTGAACCAGAAACACTTACTTCCCACCCATGACTTCCCACCATGCCTTACCTGGTCCGCTCAAGCCCTACCTGAACTGACCTCTGCCTCCCTCTTTGACCAGTTCTTGCACGGTTGGTCCCCTCACTCACTAAGCTCAAACCTGTCTGGCCTCTTATCCATGCCATCAATATGTCAGGCTTCCTCCTCCCTGTTGTAGTCAGGCTTCTAAGACGTGCCCCAACCCTTGCATTCATGCCCTTGTGTAATCCTCTCCCCTTGTGTGTAGTCTGGACCTGGTGACTTTCCTCTAAAGAAGAACAGAACAAGGCAAATGCGATGGGATGCCACAACCAAGATTAGGTTACAAAAGACTGTAACTCCCATCTTGTGTGCTCTCTCTATCCTCACTTACTGACTCAGAAGAAGCAAGCTACCATGCTGTGAGCTGTCCAAGGGAGAGTCCCTATGGCTGTGGATGAAGCATGGCCTCCAGCCAACAGCCAACAACGAACTCAGGCTGTCAGTCCAACAGCCCAGGAGAAATTGGGTTGTGCCAACAACCATGCGAGTGAGCTTGGAAGCAGATCAGTTCCCAGTGCAACCATACAATGACTACAGCCTTGGCCAATACCTTAATTGTAGCTTGGTAAGGGGCCCTGAGCCAGAGGATACAGATAAGCCAGGCCCAGATTCCAGGCCCACAGAAACTGTGAGATAATAAATGTTTATTGCTTTAACTATGAAGTTATGGAATAATGTGTCATGACAATAGATAAGTAAGACATCAGTTCAGGGCATGTGGTCCTGCTGTTCCCTCAGCTGGGAATTCTCTTTACATCCAGATCCTCCAATCCAAGCTCCATCATTCAGCCTTTTAGCTCAGATGACCCGTTTCCAGAATTCTTTCCCTGGCCAACCCAATACTTAGCCCATTACTCGATTTTATTATATTTATCCACTTTTAACTATTTTAGATATAGATAACATCACTGACTCAATGGACATGAACTTGAGCAAATTCTGGGAGATAGTGAAGGACAGGGAAGCCTGGTGTGCTGCAGTTCATGGGGGTGCAAAGAGTCGGACATGGCTTAGCGATTGAACAACAACAACAATTGCAAGTATTTGCTGGTATATCTGTCTCCCCCATCAAAATAAAAGCACCATGGGAAGAGAGACCTTCTCTGACATGTCCACAGCTGAATCCCAGCTCCTAAAACAGAACATGACACTTAATATCTTCTCAGTAAGTATGTGTTCAGTAAATGAATCAATGAGCGATGAAGGAAAGGGAGTTGTGAAAGAGAGATGGAGAGAATGAAGAAGCACTGAAACATGATTTTTTAAAAGCTCTTGGCCCACCAGCCAGCATTTGTTCTCATAATTCAACCCATCTGTCTGCTTGAGACATTTAAATTTTGAAGGATCCCAGAGTTGTTTGTTTCTTTCAAAAAAATCACCCCACCATCTCAATTTCCCTGCTTGAGTTTCCTGCAGATTTCAGCTGAATTTTAGGGTGGCAAAAACCCACATCCTCTTCCTTCTGGCTTCCCCTCTCTCTTTTCCTCCTCCATAACTCACCGACCAGTTTCAACACATCTCTTTCAAGCAAAGAATATTTAAAAGATTGTAAAGCTTATTGAACTCTCACCACACAACATTTATGCTTGTTAAGTGCCAATGACTCAAAAACAGATTAGTCTCTCCTGAAATTCATGTGGTTTTACAAATTAGGGAGAAAGTTCTAGGCTCAGAATAAATTGCCAAGTTGTAAAACCTTGTTATTCACCTTCAGAAAGGCTGTTTTCCTTCCTACTTGTATTTAGTCTGTAGCTTAAGGCACTAAAGAGAACTAAATCCCCCTATCCTCACAGAGAACAGAGAATAAAAGATCAAGGGTACCTTGGAGAAAAATGGGGAATTTTTGTTTTTTCTTGAATCCAAATTATAAGTGAGAACTTTGCTTCAGATGGTAAAGAATTTGCCTGCAATGCAGGAGACCTGAATTCAAACTCTGGGTTGGGACGATCCCCTGGAGAAGAGAATGGCTACCCACACCAGTATTCTTGCCTGGAGAATTCCACGGACAGAGGAGCCTGCAGTCTATGGTGTCACAAAGAGCAAAACATGTCTGAGTGACTAACACTTTCACTTTCACTTTTCAACCCAGCTCTAGAGCGGAGTCAGGCAACTACAAATTGGTCTATGAGCCAAATCCTCCCCAATTTTGTGTACTTTATGAGTTTAAAATAGCTTTAAATGAATGTATATTAAATAGACAAGTAAGTCTTTATAAAAAGTTCTCAGTGTTGATTCTTAGCCCTCAAAACCTAAGAAATGTATTATTTGGTCTTTTATCAGAAGGAATTTGTGATTCCCTACTCTTGAGGGTCTCAACCACTGTGAAACAGTTCCTCTCTAACCTTGAAATCATTACATGTGGCCACAAACATAATCTGCAACCTACAGCACTAAAATAATTTTCTATCAACAGAACGGTGATGTTATCAAACTCGTCCACTGCTGCACCCGATTATGGGTAACACATCATGGGTAATGTGTGGGGTGATGCATGTGGCATTGTACACAGGATCGCCTGTCAGTCAGGGCCACGAATGCCCTGAGCACTTGGCATGCCAACAACCAGCGTAGGTGCTAAAGCAAATGCAATGGTAGAAGCCACCATCTTCACCCTGGAGATTCACCGCTGAAGTCTCCTGAAATAGAGCATTAAGACTCAAGAAAACCATTTTCCGATAGATTATAAAGCCAACTAAAGAGGATAAATCAGGCAGACACTTAACCTCTGCATGACTTTGAGAAAATTTTTTACCTGCTCTGTGCCTCCATTTTCTTATCTGTACAGTGGGGCTGACTATGGTATAACATCATAGATACACTGTGGGATTTGATTGGGTTTGTGTATGTAAAGTACTTAAGTAAGTTAGCACCTTATTTGGCACATACTCTGTTCCAATAAATGGCTGCTCCTGTGCTGCTGTTTGTTGCTACATCATGTCTGACTCTTTGCGGCCCCATGGACTATAGCCCACCAGACTCCTCTGTCCATGGGATTTTCCAGGCAGGAATACTGCAGTGGGTTGCCATTTCCTCCTCCAGGGATCTTCCCAACCCAGGGGTTGAACCTGCATTGCAGGTGGATTCTTTTTTTTTTTTTTTAATTTATTGATTTATTTTAATTGGAGGCTAATTACTTTACAATATTGTAGTCACTTTTGCCATACATTGACATGAATCAACCATGGGTGTACATGTGTCCCCCATCCTGAACCCCCCACCCACCTCCCTCCCCATCCCATCCTCAGGGTACAGGTGGATTCTTTACCAGTGAGCCACCTAGGAAGCCCAATAAATGGCAATATTGCTATTATTTTTAGCCCAGCATATCTTAAATTTGTGGCAAACGCATCCCCCGGCATATGGGCACCAGCGGGTTCACAGACATCTAAAACTGCATGTAAATTTTAAACTTAATATGCATCTTTCTGGAGCGAGGCTCCCTAACTTCAGATTCTCTAAAGGACCTGGGACTCAAAAACTATTAAGAAACACTGGGGTTCAAAGTGATACCAGCTGTGGCAAGTTCCAGAAGACTCTTAGTAGAAAGACATGTGCACCCCTAGGGACGCCCAGTCTGAGGGCACCATGGGAGCATGTCAGCTGCTTCTTCTCTGTCCTCTTCACCTTCAAGACACACATCCTCTTCCAACGATTCAGACAAGGAGACAGAGGCAAAAGCCGAGGGCTGCACCTCTGAGGTCACTGCTCTCTGGAAGGGGCTTCCCAGGTGGTGCTCATGGTAAAGAATCCATCTGACAATGCAGGAAGACACAAGAGACTCAAGTTCGGTCCCTGGGTTGGGACGATTCTCTGGGGGAGGAAATGACAACCCCCTCCAGTATTCTTGCTTGGCGAATCCTCCATGGGGTGGCAGAGTCAGACACAGCTGAGCAACGGAGTGCACACACACGCATAGTGTTCTCTGAAAGTCTCCTCAGAGAGGCCGTCTCTCCCAGCCTTTCCTCCTTGACACCTACTCATCATCACCCATTCCTCGTAAATTTATTCCAGACCCCTTTTCCATGGATACCTGAAATCACTCTATTTGTGCATTTACTTAATACTATCTCTGTCTACCACATAGGTGTCAAGGTGATGAGGATTTGGTCTGTCTTGTGCAGACATATTTATTATGATAAATATGTAATCAACCAGTAAAGAGACCCAGTGGTCCACAGGAAATTTCGATTCAGCCTGAATATAAACCTTAAAAGGCAACCTGGGGCTCTTGACTATACTAGGGCAGCCAGACATTCTCCTTGACCAGAGTTGCCAAACATCAGCTAAAGGATATGTCAGGATACATATTATGCATATTTTATGGGGAAACAGGAAAAGTGAGGGCACACCCCTTGTTACACTCGGGGGTCCTGAGTATATAACATCCAGGATGTTCTGACACCTGGGCTTATTTCATTTGACTGCTGCTACTCTCCTCTACCACCCTCCAGGGTAGAGCCGCTATACGTTCAAAAGTAAAATCCTAGTTTAATGAGAGGACAGAATATCCTAGTTGAGACTGTCTTTTTAAAAATTCTTGAATTTCTTTTCATTTTTGTTCATTCAACAAATATTTATTGAGCATTACTTTGCCCCAGGCACTGGGGACTCAGATGTGAACAAGAGAGATAAATCTTTACATTTGTGAAGTTTCATTCAAGACAAAGACAGTAGAATAGCCCCTCATATCTGGTTGGTTAATCAACTTCCCCCCCAATACTTTTAGCATAAAAAGTATACACACGGACATCCCTGGTGGCCCAGCAGATAAGAATCACCTGCCAATACAGGCAACACGGGATTGATCCCTGGTCTGGGAAGATTCCACACGGTGTGGAGCAACTAAGCTCATGCATCACAACTACTGAAGCCCGAGCATCTAGAGATCATGCTCCACAAGAAGAGAAGCCACAGCCGTGAGAAGCCCTCACACCACAACCAGGAGGAGCCCCCACTAGCCATAGCTAGAGAAAGCCCGCACCGAGCAATGAAGACCCAGTGCAGCCATCAATAAAGTGCGTATACCCACGCATCACCGACACAACGGACATGAGTCTGAGTAAGCTCCAGGAGTTGATGATGGACAGGGAGGCCTGGTGTGCTGCAGTCCATGGGGTCCCAAAAAGAGTCGGTTACTACTGAGCGACTGAACTGAACTGAAGGCAGCATTTCTACTGTCTCAGTTTTTTTTTTTTTAAATGTTATCCAGCATTAAAAATCTCTAGTAAACATTTGGAGTTTCCCATGCTTGAGAATTCTCCACATATTTCCCACCCTCCCTTGCAACATACAACTTCAGCCCACGAATCACATACCTGTAGCGCTTCATGGAGAACAAAGAGATGAGAAACCAGATACCAGGTGAAAATCATTTTTTGACAAGAATTGAGTGACTGGCTTTTAGGAACAGCAGAAGTGAGATTTCTGGCATCCTGAGCCCGATATGAGCTGTGGTCTTTGCAATCAACAGCAATGATGGGGCCTCAGCCAGCACATTCTCATGATGTGGTTGGGAAGTGGCTCCTGTTCATAGATAGAGCCTCCAAGTGTGACTTCAGCCTCTCAGAAGTCCAGAAAAATATCTAATATGCTTTTTAAGCCCACTAAAATGATTCTGTTAACTATTTTCACTGTCTGATAATAGTGAACAGAAACATGTTCACGGTCAATCTATGATCCAAAGAGGATATGTTCATATTCACTTGGATCTCAATCACTCACTCACCCAGTCACTTTATTTTGAAGTGAGAATCACCTTGACTGCCAACATAGTAAAATATCCTAGTGTGCATTGCATGGGGAAAAGAAACACTGCAGAGATTTAATAACTTCATCAACAGCAAGAGAAGAAACCTTGCTCTCGCCCTATGAAGTAGCCGGGATCTCCATCCAGCCAGGAATCTTCTCTGGCTGTAAATACTACCTACGTGCTTGTATCCCTATTTTGCAAGCACAAGAAGTAGGAGTCATAAGCCACCTATGTATCCTTTCATATCAAACTTAAAAAGAAGAGAGAGTAAGATAATGAAAGAGTGAGTGGGAAAAGAAAACCTCAATAAAGGTTTTAAAGCCAGACTGTCTTTGAACAATCTTGAAGTTTAGTTCAAGTGGCTTATAACCCTCAGCTTGCTGAGGATCTGCCCTATAGCAGGCAAGGAGGAAAGTCATTCCATGGAAGATGCACCCAATTTGTCTTTGCTACTTTGGAGGAGGGCTGATATACCAATCGCCAGCCCATCTTCTGCTCACCAGCTTATCTTTTGCTAGAAGAGAAAATGGGAGTAGAATTCTGCTCATTGTCCATGCAGTAGTAGGATAAGCACAGAGGTCATGATCTAAGCAATTAGTTTCATAGCAACAGTCCAATCACCCAGAAAACAGGTCTAAAATCACAAGTATACACAAAGCAATGGCTGCCACTTATGCCTCATAAGTGGTGCACCTGATACACTCCTTGCATTATCTCTAATCTCCAATGGCTACCCAAAAATGCATATTAGCACCATTTTATAGGTGAGGAAAGTGGGCTTCTAAGAGAATATGTGATTTGCCTAAGATCCCACAGCAATATCTTAGGAGAGTCTTCTGAATTCACAGCCATTTTTTTTTTTCTGTATCATGAGTCATCTCCATTCCCCTCCAACTGCACCTTCAAATCCTCTCCTCACTCACTAAATGACAACATTACACTTTCAGACAAAGAATCTGGACAGTCATCTCTCTATCACCCCAGCAGTGACAACAATGGAAGATCATTGTACAGGCTTGTCCACTGAGACCCAGTTTCTTGTCCTGGTCCCTGACACCAAACACAACCAAATACCTATGTGCTTTGTGTACTCCCTTCAGTTTCGTAGGCTTTAGCATCCTCATTTATAAAATAAGGGTATTGGAACAAAAGTCTTGAAGGATCACTTCAAACAGTTTATTTAAGTTTATTTGTCTGATAATTCTTTTTACTAATTGTGTTGATATACTCCCCAAACACACACTCAAAGAAACACACATGTGCATATACATAAGCTTTACCTAATGGATTTATCCATTAGCTCAACGTATAAAAACTTTCTCCCCCTGAAACATAGACACTAGTATTCTGTCTATAGAAAAATATTCACCATCTCTATAGAAAAATATTCACCATCTCTATAGAAAAATATTCACCATCTCCTTGGCCTTATCATAAGGCAATGGGGAGAAGCTAAGAGAGACCAAAAAAAAAAAAAAGTGAAACTGCAGTAAATTGCATTTGCATTTTTCCCCCAAGATTTATTCTCCTTTTCCTTTGCATGTATAATAAAATTATTCATCTCTGCCCATTGGCATGTGCTTGAGTTGCCTCCCTGGAAGAAATATACCTCTTTGTCACATTAATAGTGGATTGGTCACATGTCTTACTTCAGCCAATAGAATGTGAGTGAGCATAATTTTGTGTGAATGTCTGAGCAGAAGCCATGGAATAATTGCCTGGTTCACGACTACCTCTAACATGGAATCAGCATGTTCTAGATCAAGACTGAAATCAGCCTTGACCTCATAGTGAGAAGATATCAGAGGCAAAGCTATAGCTGACCAGCAGATGACATATAGCACGAATAAGAAAGAAAACTTTTAGATGGTAAGCCACTGAAATTTTGGAGTTGTTTGTTATAGGAGCATAACCTGTCAAAGTCTGACTGATAAAGGAATTATATTCAGATACAGTCAATCCTTATCATTCACCGTAGCTGTGTTCTATCAAGTTGCCATGAACACTGAATTAGCAAATACTGGCTCATTGCTCTTAGCTTAAATCCTTCAAGCTCTGGTCAAAACATTTATACCAACAAAGTAATATGTAAGCTTGCTTTATGTTTATTTCTATTTACAGACACCTTATTAAACATATGTTGTTGATTCATTAACAGTGAAGTCACAGACAACTGCAGTGTAACTCACACCTGAATGAAGTTTATCTAACATGTACATTCTTCATAAGGCACCTTACTGCCTTCTCACACATAGGAACCCTAGACAACATTTCAGCCCTGTGACATGTTAAACAGCCAGCTCACCAACAAGCATAAAAATGCAAAAAAACATGGCACTAAATAGACCGCCAAAGAGACATTTGTTCATTATGGGAGAGTTAAAACAAGAAGGCACAGAATCTTCTTGTTCAAGCTCAGTTAGGTGACTCAAATTCTCACTGCTCTGTGAAGTGAAGTGAAGTGAAGTCGCTCAGTCATGTCCGACTCTTTTTGACCCCATGGGCTGTAGACTACCAGGCTCCTCTGTCCATGGGATCTCTCAGGCAATAGTACTGGAATGAATTGTCATTATCTTCTCCAGGGGATCTTCCCAACCCAGGGATCGAACCTGGGTCTCCCGCATTGTAGACAGACCCTTTACCATCTGAGCCACCAGGGAAGTCCTACCTGTCCACAAAAGTCCATGAAAACACAGCCAGTATTGACTCAGAGGTTACAAGTCAACTTAAGCAAGCATGTGAGTTCACAAAAACAAAATCCACTAATAAGGAAGCTCCTCTGTACTCACATGAGCTACTTCACCTAATTCTCAGAACTCCACAAGGTGGGTATTTTTATCACATTATTATTTTGCAAAAAATAAAAGTTGAGATTCTGAAGATGAAATAACTTTCCCAAAGACATAACTAATTAGTGGTAAAAACCGTGATCTAAACTTCCGTTGCCTATGTCAAAAGCCACGGTGCTATTCCTTTTGAGTCACCGTATTGCTCCCCAGAAGATGAAAAACCTACCTGTGATACCAGCTCTCAATTCCTCCGCCTGAATTTCAAGACCCTGATTGCTTGTTCCTTGTGGCCTTTCTCACTCTCCATCCCTCCAGTCTTCAACAATTTCTTCCTAGTGAAGAGTTTCTCTCCTATTTATGACCTACCATTATTGCTAGTTCTTCTTCCACACCTAATATGCTCTTCTGACAGGCATCTTGTTCACATTTTTAAAGCTAATTAGGAACTTGGGGATTATCTAGTTCAACCTGATTGTTTTCAGATCAGACCCAGAGACTGTCATTGATTTGCCCAATATTAATGCGAGTCAGAGGGCTTCCCTGGTGGCTCAGCAGTAAAGAATCCACTGGCTAATTCAGGAGACAGGGGTTCAATCCCTGGATCAGGAAGATCCCCTGGAGAAGAAAATGGCAACCCATTGCAGTATTCCTTCCTGGAAAATCCCATGGACAGAGGAGCTTGGAGGGCTACAGTCCACGGGGTCAAAAAGAGTTCGACACAACTTCGCAACCGGATCTACTGATCATCAGGAATTTATCCCTAGGATTGTTTCACTCTTCCTCCGTCCCCAAAAGCAATTACTTTCAACCTCAAAGCAATCAAATGAGGCAGAGGAGGGGCAGGAAGCATGAGAAAGGAAAGCAACGCCACTCAAAGGTGACTTCACATCATTTCAGAGGGCTCTTAGGAAGGAGACAGAGCTGACAACTATGTCTGCAGGTCAGGCAACCTCCTGCTCTCAAAGAATCCAGCCAGCCACTGAAGAGTAATAGCTTCGAGCTTCTAGGTTTTGAGTTTATACAGCACCTTTCATCTCTGAAACTTAAGGCTCCTTCCAGACATTATCTCATTCTTCTTCCCAGAACACAAGCAGAGAATGGTTGCAAGTATCACACCCATTTTATTGAATTTTAGAAAAACGAAACCTTGAAGACAGTAAAGGATTTTCTCAGAACTAGGCAAAACAAGAACCTCATTCTGCAGAAGCAGACAAATCTTCACTAGCACCAATGCTCAGCCCTTTCAAATCCCAGCCTAATGCTCATAAACAGCTGTGTAGAAATGAGACAGAAGCAACATGACTAGTGTTTGTCAAAGACTTGCTAGGTGCCAAGTACCTCACATATAAAGTATCATTGATACTTGCCATCCATCCTGTGAAATAAAAATTATTTTCATTCTGCAGACAGGGAAAGTGAGGTTGAAGGAAGACTAAGGAAGAAGTTGCTCAAAGTGGTAAGTTGCATGATTTCATCATAGCTCTCCATGACCTCAAGGCTGGTATTGTTTATGAAGATGCACACAGTGTCTCATACGGGCAGAGCACTGTTCTAGGCACAGGAGATAGACAATGAAGCACAGGATGAACCCGCGCAAGAACGTGTTATCCGCCAGGCACCAGAGGCCCAAAGAGAACTAGGACATCCTACAGCAGCCAACACTCTACTTAAAGAGCGAAGAGAAGCATGTGAAAAACAGTTCAGAAAATGCTCTTTCATTGATTCAGTGACTTGTTCCTGAGTGTTTCCTATGTGCCAGGAACTGGGCTAGAGGCTAGGGATCCATCAGGAGTAAAAACACAGTCCTTGCCCTCACATAGCTGGCCACATGATGGCCAAGATAATCCTAGAAACACTGCGTATCCGACAACTCAGGGCAGTCACAGGGGAAGGAGGAGAACTTTGTGTTTTATCTCAAAGTCATGCAAAATTGTCATCCTACTTTGTATCAAGACTCATTTTAAGGTTGCTATATATTTCCTTATAATTCAACAATTAGGTCCCTTGCCTATTTTTTCACAATTTCTCAGGGAGAATTGAGACTTCGGGATGAATAACTCTTAGCACACCAAACGGTATCACAGGACATAAGTCCAGTTTAAAACGTCTGATCCATAGTCACAGTTCAGTTCCATCAAGGCTGCTTTGGTTGAATGTCCTCAGTATCTCTTATGTGCTAAGCAGTGGAGAAACAAAAACAAAACCTTGTATCCTGGAGTAGACAAACTCAAATGATTTCTATCCACTGAGGCCAGAGTCACACCCAAAATCGCCACAGGGGATCAGGGGAGTAAAAGAGGGGATACACAGCCTAGGTTAATAAGTTCTGGGGTCCTTTCATATTTGCACATTATAATCACACAATAAAAGTTTTTCACTGATAGGTTCGCTTCAATTTTGCCCTAAGCTTGTGACTCTTTGTTTCTTGCAAAGGACATGCTTACAGCTAGGCTTGCGGCTTGCTATTAAGACACAGACATGGGAGGTCTGCTTTCTGGACCCAGGTGTCTGACTAAATCTTTCTCTGCAAGACAGCCCAGTCCACCATCCATCCGTCCCCCACCCCACCTCATGGATATGCCCTTTGGCAGCACCTACAGGAGCAATCTCCTTTCTGCTGCCCAAGCAAAGAACGTTTCTCACGCGGTGATTTTATGGATTTCTCTGCTCTTGATTTCTCTGGTTGTTAATCCTATTACCTTCTGGGTTTTACTGACAGCTGCCGAAAAAAAGGATTTCCTCATGCCCCTGGGAAATAAATCCTCTCTCTGGCTAGGGCTTCTTTCTATGTTGCCATAGCCAGAGCAATTGAAAACACAACAAATGAATCATCACATTCTATCTACATCTAAACCCTTTCTTTTTTCCTTCCTAGTTATAAACTGGCCCCCAAACCTCACTCTGCCTGCATTTTCTGCCATCATGTATATTCATATTCAACTAATATTTATTGAGAACTGACTATATATCTCTCATGTTTATAAATACTATTTAATTGTGTCCCTGGATAGCCCTGGGAGGTAGATTATTGTTATTTCACAGACAGGTCCCCAGTGACTGAAAGAAAGCTACTATCTCTGTTACTAATCAGTGGCAGAGCTTCCATGATTCCAGTTCAAGTCTCCAAACTCCAGGGCTCCTTTCTCAATGGCATTGTCCGGACTTCTGGATGGATGGATGGAAGGATGGATTGTTAGATGGATGGATGAATAGGATAGATAGATGGATAGATAGAAATAGAGAGATAATTTTTTTTTTTTAATTCTAGAGGCTCACCCTGAAACTACTGAATCAGAACTTCTAGAGTCTTGGACAGCTATCCCAGCTGTTTCTGCAAACTGGAATTTACGAGCCACCACAGGACACTACATGCAGTTTCGTCCGAACCAAATTCTTCATTTCAAGCACATAGGCTGGGCAGTGGCATAAGCAGCATGCAGTATTGCCCATCCTCAAGGGGAAAAAAAAAAAAAAAAAATGACGATGGCATTGCAAAGGGAAGATATGTAAAATGCACCACGGGAAAGAGGAAGAGCGGATAGAAAGAAATCTTTGGGTAATTTCTCTGTGTTCAGAATGGAACCTGGGGGCACCAGAAGAGAATCTGAATGAGAGAGAAATTAAAGTGAAGGGCAAAGACTTTGCAGAATTGTTTGCCTTGTCTTTTTCTCATGCTGCTTCCCTGACACAGGAAGACCTGAACTGGATAGAAGAGATTTCACAAAGCTGGTGATAAATAGAGATATGTTTGTTTTATGCATGGAATTTGGAATGATGGACTGTTTGTCCCCACCTTTTCCCACCCAAAGTTGTTTTCAGTGTCAAAGTCAGTCCTGGATAGACTGTTTGACGCATCCTCAAACATCCTGAAGTTATCCCACTGCAAAGGAACGGAACTGTGTACCAATAAACCCACTCCTTATTCCAGAAGGCCAGGGTGAGGCCATGGAAGGGAAGTATCAGGGTTGGCACCTCGAAGAAATGGACCATCAGTCCTGCCACTCACAGTGTTGACCCCAAATATTGTGAAGTAAGAGTTTGACTTCTCCCCATCCCCAGGTCCTCTCCTCCTCTGCTCAGGGACCATTAGCCCTCTGCAGTTTGCTGGTGCTTTCTCTCAGCCCCTGCCTATGGAGAGAATTCTGCATCCAGAAACATCCTTCCTCTCTCCATCCGACTCTGCCATGCTCCTTGCCTCCCTGGAGAAGCCCTCCACGCCCCCCTCCACTGTTATTTCTCTAAGAGGGCTGTGTCACTCCCCTCCAACTCATTTGCCACCAGACATCTCATTCTAAATTGTAAATATCCTGTCTACCATTTTCCATCCACTTCCCTTGTGCAGCACGTTGTACAGCTTTGGCCCCCAGTGACACTTGGCCAGTGCGCCATCCATGCCATTCCTAGGGAGCTACTGGTGGCAAGCTCATGCTTATTTTTAACCTCTCCAGGCATTTATCCTTGCCATTCTCTCTGCCTGGAATGACATCCTCAGCATCGATACCAGGAGATCTACTGAAGTCGATCCATGACTACGTCTGTCTTGTTCTGCCTGTGTCCTCAGGGAACAACTCTGTGTCTAGCAAGTAAACAGGTGTTCAAGGTTATATGTTGAATGAGTGAGTGACATGTGAGGGAACAAGAGAGAATGAAGGGATCCTTGAAGAGCCAATACCTTCTCTTAGCAGGCTTCTCCAGGTCTTGAGGGACAATGCCACAATTGTTCCTCTGTGCTTCCACAGCTCAACAAAAACCCTCTGCTGCCACCTTATCAATCCACATGGCATTGGACACTAGCCTCCCTTCTTGAGGGCATTCTGTGCCTTATTTCTATATCAATAGCACATAGCAGCCACCTAATCCATAATTACTAACCACTTAATTGTAGGCACCCATTTGACCTGCTTTTAGTTATATTCATCACCTCTTCCTACAGCTCTGCCCAAGTCCCCACCTTTCACCCTATTTTTCTTACCTTGAGAAGATTCTAGACCTTACTCTCTTACTCTAGAATTACAGGCTTAAATGTCTTCCCCAAACCCTTTCCTCTGCTCATTCAAACCCTATACTCTTCACAGCTAGCAGACACCATCCCCTGACCCTCTTCACCCTTCAGAAACACCTTGCCCAGGTCATATACAGGCCTCTTTGGCAACGATCATGGCAACAAGTTTTGAGTTCCAGAATGAATCACAGGAACTTTACAGAGAACATAAATATACCCATTTCTGTAATCTCCCACACAATTTAGAAAGACAAGCAACTGAGGCACAAACGGGTTAAATACTTTTCTCAAAGACAAGCAAGTGATAAATGATAGAGCCAGTGTTTGAACCTGGCCATGGTTCATTCACTCATTCATTTACAGAACAAGTATTTACTGAGCGCCTAGGAGGTATTTCTTCCAGACTTTGACACTTTGGGGGGGGAAATCATCCGTCTGGCAAACATAACCAATTCTGCTGTTTAGACAAAACAAAGGCAGACAAAGGAAAGAAACCAGAAGGTATTACAGACTAATTGACTCAGAATCACAGCCATGCAGGAAAAGAGGGCGAGGGGGGAGGCAAGTTTCAGGTGAGATCTTTGAAAAGGGGAGAGTTCTTAGGGAGTAGCTTCCATCCTCGGGGGCTCCTGGTTGAATGAATTCCCTGAACTGAGGAACGAGTGTCGAGACTTGTTTTATTGGTATTTACAAAAGTAGGTTTTAAAGGATCAGCGATTTGCAGATTCCTTTCGGATGTGTCATACCCATCTTCCGTTCATCACCCAAAGAGAGCAGGGAAATGTGAAGGCAGAGACTTTGAAAGCCTGGAAGCTGTGACAGGGGTGACCTGAGATTCCAGTGGAGGTTTTTTTTTTCCAGGACTTTGTTTTGTCCAGGAAGCAGCCGTGCCCTGGGTAGGAGTTTCTTTCCCTCTCTCATCTTCCAGGCAGTTAGGAGCTTGTCAATTAACCCTTTCAGGCTATACTCAGTCGGGGTCAGAGCTTAACAGAGATCACCTCTCTTCTTCGGCAGATGCAAGCAGCAACAGAAACTGCTCTGTTCATCTTTCACCTGCCTCAGTGCCCAGCACGGCACCTGGCACCATGCTGATAAGAGTTTGTAGGAAGCAAGGGAGCAGGGGAGAGAAGAAAAGGAGGGAAGGAGAAATGGAAACCAGGGGCATCCATGTGATAGTTTACAAAGTAGTATTAACAGAACATACTCAAGGGTTCTGGGTTCATATTCAAGTTTTGGTAGTTGTCTGTACACCTGAGCAGGTCACTCAGACTCTAAGAGTCTCAATGTCTTATTTGGCAAAGTGGAAATAACAGTGCCTATTTTATCAGGTCATTTGGAGAATGAAATGGCAGTGGTTTGGATAATGCTTTGTAAAACTGTCCGATTGTATATGTTAAAATTGTTATTGATAAATGGTCTGATAAGAAAGAAATGTACTTTGAGGGATTGCTGTCAGAATTTGAAACCAGAGGCTTTTACCAGGATGTTTTCTGGCTTAGATGGGCCATGTTTCTTTTCTAAACACCCTCAGTTCAGTTCAGTCGCTCAGTCGTGTCCGACTCTTTGCGACCCCATGAATCACAGCACGCCGGGCCTCCCTGTCCATCACCAACTCCCAGAGTTCACTCAGACTCACATCCATCGAGTCCGTGATGCCATCCAGCTATCTCATCCTCTGTCATCCCCTTCTCCTCCTCCTGCCCCCAATCCCTCCCAGCATCACAGTCTTTTCCAATGAGTCAACTCTTTGCATGAGGTGGCCAAAGTACTGGAGCTTCAGCTTTAGCATCATTCCTTCCAAAATAATCCCAGGACTGATCTCCTTCAGAATGGACTGATTGGATCTCCTTGCAGCCCAAGGGACTCTCAAGAGTCTTCTCTAACACCACAGTTCAAAAGCATCAATTCTTCGGCACTCAGCCTTCTTCACAGTCCAACTCTCACATCCATACACGACCACTGGAAAACCATAGCCTTGACTAGACGGACTTTGTTGGCAAAGTAATGTCTCTAGGTGACCAGTAAACTCAGCCTGAAAGGTGTGATATTTAAATAAGAGTTGTTTGGAGTATGGATCAAAGAGAAAAGCTCCAGCATACCACTATCCAGAGCAACACAGGTCGTGTTTGACAGTGAGTGAATTTGGTCACTTCCGCCAGTGTGGAGCATTTACTATCTGTGGGACTTTCAGAAGCCTACTGATAAGGACCAGAGAGCAAAGATAATTGAGATGCATGTTGGTGGAGAAGGATGAATTGTGAGATTAGGATTGACATACATATACTATTGGTACTATGTATAAAACAGATGAGCAGTGAGATCCTACTGTATAGCACAGGAAACTCTAAGTGCTCGGTGGTGACCTAAATGGGAAGGAAATCCAAAATAAGAGGATATATGTATATGCAGGCTTCCCAGGTGGTGCTAGTGTTAAAGAACCTATCTGTCAATACAGGAGACCTAAGAGACGTGGGTTTGACCCCTGGCTGGGGAAGATCCCCTGGTGGAGGACATGGCAACCCACTCCAGTACTCTTGCCTGGGGAATCCCATGGATGGAGGAGTCTGGCAGGCTACAGTCCATGGGGTCACAAAGAGTTGGATATGACTGAAGCAACTTAGCATGCACACACACATATGTATAGTATAGTTACTTCATTTTGCAGTACAGTAGAAAAAAAAACAACACTGTAAAGCAACTATACTCCAATAAAAATTAATTTAAAAAAAAGATGCATATCATGTACCATGATGCTCAGTCTGTTTCCTCCCCTATGCCTGGGTTCTTGGTGTGCCAATTAAGAGATTTGATAGAACAATCCCCAAGAAACTCCCTAAATACTTTCTACCACGACCTTTTGCATGTAATTCTCCAATGCCAGAGTTTCAAGGTAACTGTGATTACCTCTTTCTAGATGATTCTTCTGAGGTAAAGCTCTCTACTAGGAACCGCAAACTGATGATAACCCCAAACAATGGCATTTAGGCAATTCACAAAGCACACTCTAATGCATAACAAATAACTGGACCCTCACCACCACCCTGCAAGGAAGTATCCTTCAAGCTACTGACAGAGGAAATTAATTGAGTCTTATAGGCAGCTAAGCTATTTGCCCAGGTCAGTGAGAAAGAAATCAGCTGGACCAGAGCATGAAACCAGATTTTCTATTTCTAAACATAAATTTTTCCATCCCCTCCACTCTGCAAGAGCAGTTTTTGACTAAGAGACTGAAAAGCGTAAGCTCGGGGAGGCTGAATTTAACCAAAGAAGCAGGTAGAACTGCTCTGAAAGCCTGCAGATCCTCCCCAAACACTCTCAAGCCCAGAGTGGGTTAAGTCTTCCCTGGCTCGGTCCCAACAGACATTAAATTCACCTGTGCTTGCTCTGAAATAAATCAGTGTCCCTTTCTGCTGCTGCTGTTGTCTGGAAATAATGTAAATGCAATGGGCCTGCACTGACATTGTGCTGCCCTGGAATGATCCACATAATAAATTGTCCCTTAATGCTGTTAAAGAGACGTTTTCCTCTTACTCAGGAGCTTTTGAGGTTGGACTGGGCGACTCACCCCGGGAGGAGGAGGCATTGATGCCTGGTCCCTGGGCCCAGTTATTCTTGTGGCCTCTCCCTGCCCTCTGGCTCACGGCATTACTAAGCTCAAGGATGCATTTCCCAGCCCCCAAGTTGAGCCACAGGACTTGCTGGCAACCTCGGTGGGTTTCACCGTTCATGATTTGAATTCATTGAGTTGTATGGGATGCAGTTCTATGTTTACTTATTTGGATGCTTGAACGCTGAGGAAAACTGGCACTCCTGGGCCACGCCATTCATCATTTGGAAAAATGCCAAGCTGTTTCCACAGAGGACAGAAGGCATGGGTCTCCCCTGCAGGAAGCCACTGCTGCTCCTTAATTGTTTGCTAGAGGAAGAATCAAGAGTAAAATTTAAAGTAAATGGCTGGCTGGGATGGACTCATTCATCAAAGCATGTTTCCAGCCGGTAGTCAGAGCGTGCATCAGCCCCCGGCGCCACCACCTTCTAGGAGAAGGGGAAGCCAGCAGACCTCCAAGCAGATGAAATCATTAGGAGGCATTCGGTAGTGCTTGAAAAGCAAGGGGAGAGGAGGCGAGGATTTCTGTGCACGCTCCCTTTGGCCACATGGGGAAACACTAGTTGTCTATGACCTAGTTATCTGGGAGAGGAAGCAGGGAACTCACAAAACTGTTCATGCACGGGAACCCCATCCTTCAAGGCACCTTGCGTGCTGAGAAAACAATTAGAGCTTCTTAGTTTGACTCTGTGCATTTCGCTTATAAATTTTCTGGTAGTATTAAAGACAAATCCACTTAAGATCACTTAAGAAAAGGGGGATTTTACAGGGATACACCATGGACAGGAAATAAAACCCAGGTTCATTAGAGATTAGAAGTGGGAACAGTAAAGTTGCAGAAAATCATCAGCATCTCCTCTCTCTGTGTCTGTCTGTCTCTCTCAATACGTGATCCCTTGTCCATGCAATGCTTCTCTGTGAAGTCTCCTTGCTTTTCAGCATGGAATCATGGATTCACTCAGTAAGGATGGAATCCTTCCACGTGGCTGGCACTGTTCAGGAGGCGGGTGATGTAGTAATGAAAAAACTGGGCAAAAATCCCTGCCCTTGTGAAATGTACATTGCAGTGGGGAGCCAGACACCAAACAAGATAAATAACTCCAGTGTGTTAGAAAGCAGTGAGTGCTTAGATCAAAATGAGAAATGAAACACTGGGAAGGCAGTTGAAAGCTTGTATAGGATGGCCGTGGGGAAAACTCACAGACAAGGTTATTTTTAATAAAGATGTGAAGGGAGGATGGGAAGTAGCCCCACAGATGACAGGCAGAGTGCACTGGGCAGAAGAAACAGCAGGTGCAAGGGGCCTGGGGTGGTTCACAGAGAAGCAAGAAAGCCAGTGGAGGGGGTTACGAATGAGAAGAGGAGGACTAGTGAGAGGTAAAATCATAGTCATAGGTCTGAGTGCAAATCACAAAAGACCTTGTAAGTCACTGTGAGGACTTTGGCCTTTACCCTGAGTGCGATGGGAAGATCCAGAAAGGCCAACTCAACTTGCGTTGCACCATGGTCCACCCGATCCAGGGGTTGTTTGTTACTGATCACTTACAGAATCAAAATCTTTACCTTCGAAAGAGAGAATCCAAGAGACAATGTCTGCATGCAGAGTCATCCTGAGTTCGCAAGAATTACCCAAGTATCCATACTGCTAACTAGGCTAAAGTCCCGCTAGGGACAATCAGTGTCTCTATAGGAGTGTGTCATTTCTTCCCGTTTCTCTCCAGAATGAAGAACAGTGCATTCAGCTAGTCAGAGTTCAGGGGTGGAGACCCAGCTATAGCTCTCAATCTCCCTGTTTCTCTTTTTCTCTCTCATCCTATTTATCTTTCTTTTCTCTTCCACCTCCTCAGAATACTTGAGAAAGAGTAGAGGGTACAGGAAAAGACTTAGTTTCTGAGAGAAAGTGCCCAGCCTGGCAAACACAGGGTCTCACAGAATCTTTGCTGAGGGAATGAATTGGCAGGTGCCAATAAGCATATCAGGGCTTTTTCCAGTAGCTCAGTGATGAAAAATCCACCTGCAATGCAGGAGATGTGGGAGATGTGGGTTCAGTCCCTGAGTTGGGAAGATCCACTGGAGGAGAGCATGGCAGCCCATTCCAGCATACTTCCCAGGACAGTCTCAGGGACAGAGGAGCCTGGCGGGCTGCAGTCTATGCGGTCGCACAGAGTTGAACAGGACTGGGCTTGTGTGCAATAAGCATACTAGGACCTCAAGAAGTAGAGATCCCTTTTGAACATGCTGATTTTCTAGAAAGATTTTCACATCACATCTCACACGAAAACAAAATTAGAATATGTTTATTCTCAGCAATCTTCTCAGCCAGAAAGTCCTCAGATGTGGCAGAAGGATCCGTGAGAGTTGCCATGAGCAGTAGTGAGGGGTGCCAGTCGTGTTACTATGAATAGATGCCGTGCTGAAATTGGACACGTTTTTCCATAAATTAGAATGAATTCAGTATTAACCCCCACATATCATTATTCTCACTCCCCAGCATTCTAATATCCTTTTATGAGTGGAAGAAAAACAGTGGGGGTACGGCTGGACTACCCAAACTGCACTTAACCTCAGCTGTGCCTTGCATACAAATGCCCCCCACTCTTATGTCTCTTGGTGGAAAATAACATGAGAGTGACTTCCATGGGAAACCAGACGGTACAGGAAGGTACTTATTTGCAGAATGACACTTCCTTTTCAGATGCCAGCCACAAGCACAGGCATGTTCTAGAACTTTCTTCTCCCTTGTTCTAAGAGTACTGAGCTCATGGAATGACCAAAGAGACAAGGATCTTTTCCTAAGAGCGATTTCAAAATGTTTTAAGATGCCATTCTCATAATGATATGCAAGAAAGTTACCATCTGTAGTTGAGCCATGGCTCTTCACATGGAAGAGGAAATGACTAAATATATATTTACATATCTCTCATGAATATGCATTTTGTAAATGCACAAATATGTACAATTACTTGATAGACTGTTTTGGTTCCTATCTTTCGAATATTTAATACAACTATAAATGTTTAATTCATATTTACTGGGTTGATTGAACAGTTTCCAAATTATGCCAAGTCTTGCTAGAAACGAGATTGAATGTTTCTAGCACATTGTGCAGCAGGACTTGGCCAGCAGCATCCACGCTGACTAGTATAATGATGGTTTTCTTATAAAGTATATTGAACAAAGCTGTTGGTGAAAATTGGCTTGCTGACTCTGGCTTCGAGAATGGCACTGTGTTTACATTTCCCAGGTGCCTCGCGAGCCCCTGGTAATTTGGCTTCTCTGTTACCTCTTTGCAGCTCCTTCTACTCTGCCCCTCATCATTCAGCCATAAACAACCCACATTCCACCTGAAGTCCTCTCCACAGCAGACCCCAGGCTCAGCATGCTGTCTGCATAGACATCAAGACTTTGCTCTCACATCACTTTCTCCATGAGGCTTATCCTTACCAACCCATTTAAACTGCAGGCACCACAAGCCTGAGGACACCCGATGGCCTCTTCTGTGCCTCAATTTTCACTTTTCCCACAGCCCTCACCTCTCACACATAATATTATTTATTAATTTTAAATGTTCATTAGTTAGAGTCTGTCTCTATCTTTCTGCAGTGCAAGGTAAATACCATGAGAGCAGAAATCTGTTTTGTTCACTAAAGCATCAGTCCCTAACGTTTTTGGCACCAGGGACTGGTTTCATGGAAGACACTTTTCCCATGGGCTGGGTAAGGGGCAGTGAGGTGGTGTCAGGATGATTCAAGTTCTTTACACATTTATGGTGCACTCTATTTCCAATCTAATGCTGCTGCTGATCTGACAGGAGGTACCGGACCGCAGCCCAAATATTGGTGACTCCTGCACTAAAGGACCCCAAAAGCTGATACTTCCTAAGCGCTCCAGTGAAAGAAGGAAGGAAAGTCAAGAGACATGGGTTCAAATTGAGCATGGGAAAGAGACAAGGCCAGAACAGAACAGCAGTAGAAATCTCCCCTGAGCGCAGGTAGAGACCACCTGGAGACCATCAGGAGAGCTCGTCTAAGGAATAACTTCCAGCCATCTGTGTAGGAGGGCTTTGTCATCATATCATGTACATGCAAAATGGGAGTTGTAACGTCTCTTTCTGTGAATGATCTGAAAATTAAATGGGGGTAAAGTAAATAAAAATGTATCATATACTAGAACAGAGGAAGAATTTAAAAAGGAGCAGAAGATTTCTCATTAAGTAGAGGATTATCTTTTAGGGTAATGCATTCAGCTGAAAGACAGGAGAGATTACAAAACATGATCCATCACTGCAGTACAGACTGGTACTTCAAAGGGCAACTACTGCAGCAGACGTATTCTGCAATAAAAGTATTAGGGAAAACCACGTCTCCTTGGGGTAAAGTGTTGCACATACCCAACAGCAAATAAGAAAGATTATCACCGCAACTATAGAGAAACAGTAGATGAAGATGTTAGACCCTAAAATGTGTATTTTCAGCAGTTTGTGACAGACTGATTCATATTTATGACAGAGTGAGAATTAACGTAGTACCTCAAACCCAAACTAAAATTAAGGCGCCATTAAAACGTAGAGAGAAACTGTATGCAATTGAATGGGACAGGAACACAGTGTGAGAGTAACAGAGAGAGAGAGAGAGCAAAGAATAAAGGTTACAAGCAGGCAGCTGGGACTTCCTTGTCTGTCCAGTGGTTAAGACTTGGCCTTCTAATGCATGGGGTTGCAGGTTTGATCCCTGATTGGGGAGCGAAGATATCACATGCCTGGCAGTCAAAAAAATAAAACATAAAAAAGAAGCAATTTTGTAACAGATTCAATAAAGACTTTAAAAATGGTCCACATCGAAAAAAAAAAAAAAACTTTAATAACAAGGAGGGGCTATCCCAGAATCAGTGTAGAGATAGCCTCCCTAACTCTCCTGTCTATGAATGTCACCAGTGTCCTGGTGAAGAAAATTGGTGATAATCACTGAAAGCACACACACTAGTTATAAATGAATATTATTTATAGCTTGTCATACATGGGCTTGAATGCTTACAGGATATTTCATGAAATGCAAACAGCATGGGTTCTGTTCTGCCTAGCTAATCATATATGCCCTAACTACATATTGTATTACTAATTGTATTACTCAAGTAAATACCAGCCTTTGATTTATCAGAAAGAGATATCTGAACTAAATGGAACTGAACAGTCAAACTCCTGTTACCCTTAAGGGCAGGAGTGCTTTCATACTCTCCGAGTGGCATCATAAACTGGCTAAAAGGAAGCACACTTCTGGGAAGTCATTTTGCAATTATTTCTCAAAGACTGTAAAAATGTTCATAACATTTATCCCTTGACTCCTCTCTCTCCACTCTTGCAATATAACTTCTGGGAATACAGTCTACAGAAATGATACAAGTCCCTGGAGAGACAAAAGTGATTTGCTCGCAGGTTTCTGTGACTGCAGTGTTTTGCATAGTGCAAAATGAAAAACAACATAAACATTCAATTATTTTGGGTATGGTTAAGTAGAGTAGGATGTTTCCTTTTTGTTTTTATTAAACTGAGTTTATGGAGGTAGAATTTACATACTGTTTTATACATTTTGAGAAATGTGTACAGTTATGTAATCACCATCACTGTTCAGATACAGAACATCTTCATTATCTTAAAACGTCCCTGGAGTAGCCAATCCCAACCCCTGGGATCCACTGAGATGATTCTTTCCCTATAATTTTGCTTTTCCCAGATCATTATATGAACAGAACCATAGGGCACATAAACTTTTATGTATGCTTCCTTTCACTTAGCATCGTGTGTTTGAGATTCATCCAAGTCGTTGCTAGGTAGCGATTCATTACATGAACGTGCCAAAATGTGTTTATTCATTCACTACCCATTTCATTAAAAAAAAAACTTTTTTAACATTTTGAAATAATTACAGATTCATGATCTATAAGGATTCATTATCTGTAGTAAGGTCTGGAAAGGTTCCTGTACCCTTCTCTGAGATTTCTCCCATGGGTATACCTTACGTAATTATATCAAACAACATCAAAACCAGGAAAGAACCGCAGTGCAACGCATGTGTATAGTGTGCCCGCAGTGAGTGTGCCATGTTGTCACGTGTTGACCCCGATAAACACCACTGTAGTCAGGCTCAGAACTATCCTGTCACAATGACCTCTCCTGTTTCCCCTGCACAGTCACACACCGCCAGCTTTACTTCCGTCTGCCCTCTCTTATCGATAAAATAATAGTTTTAAATATTTCCTGCTTTGCCATCCTTGATAACCACATCAGACAGTGCTATAACTTTTGTTTCAACCACCAAACATAATTTAGCAATCTCAGGAGAAAAAGGAAAGTCTGTCGTATTTAGACATGTTTTTACTCTTTTGTTATCTTTTCTTCCTTTTTTAATCTTCCAAGATTCCTTTTTTGTCTTTTACTTTCCTTTTAGGGGAATTCCTTTAGAGGATTTCTTTTGCTGGTAACGAATTTCCTTAGTTGTCCTTCACCTTAGAAAATTTTCACTTCACATTCTTTCTACCAAGATTTTCTGTCAACTGTGGTTAATAATTTTTATATTACATATTCAAAGAAAAGGACTGAAAGGGAATAAACCAAACGTTAACAGATACTGAGTTAGTGAAAGAGAATGATGAAGTCTTTCTCCTCTATCTTCCAATGTTTTATAGAATAGCAATATGAGATTAAAAATATAAATGAAAAGAATAACAAAAATGATTCAGTCAACCAGACATGTAAAGCAGAAGCTCTTTTAAAAATGGAAGCATACTTTCCAACTGCAAGAGACTGCCATTCTAAATAAAACAAAAACAAAGCAAGGAAGTAAAGAAAACAAAAATCACTAATAAATAACCAAAACGAGACCTGCAGAGGATTCCCTTCCAGAATGACTGTTACACATCTATGAAACTCCACTGTAACCTTCATCCTTTATGAAGTACCGTGGCACTAATGGTAAAGAACCTGCCTGCCAAATGCCAGAGACGTAAGAGACGCAGGTTCTATCCCTTGGTCGGGAAGATCCTCTAGAGGAGGGCACGGCAACCCACTCCAATATTCTTGCCTGGAGAATCCCCATGGACAGAGGAGTCTGGCGGGCTATCATCCATGGGGTCATACAGAGTCAGACGCGACTGAAGCAACGTGGTGTGCATGGTTGTTGCTTTATGCAGAACAGATCAGCAGTTATTTGAATGAGGAGAGTAATATGGTCAGTGGAAAGCACTTGAACGGAATCATTGGAGAAATAAGCGTGTATTCTCTGGCACAAACGAGCAATAAATTGAAATGGATACCAACAGTTGGCTCACAAATAACCAACTGCGAGTATGCCCAGTGTACAAGCATTTCCCTGACAGAGTCACAAGGCTTGCTCTGCATTGTTCCTCATAGCTCTTCAGAAGTTACCAGATGCAGTTCAAGCTAAAATAACACAGCGAGGTACAAGTTAATTACATAGTTACCAGCAAAATCACACACATTTTTTTGCAATAATAATGTGGTAAATAAATACACGCTCACTCCACGGGAAATGATGGCAATTATCAAGAACACATGTTCACACCATCATATTGCTTACTGATAATTGTGCAATTAACCAATGGCAGCCAGCATGCTAAAATGGATATTTATTCTTCTTTGAGCTTCACATGCTATGCAGGATGCATGTGAACAGCACATATGGGGAGTTTCAAGGGTGAAACTCAAGTGTGGGAGCATTTTTTGTGGTCACACCTCAGCCTCCAAATGTTTCCAGAAGGCAGCTTCTGCTTTTTAATAATGTCCATCTATTTTTAACCAATTGCCTAGCACACAATTAATGCTCAATAAACTCTTTGTTAAATGAACTAATAAAAGGTAATAAAAGACTTGTGTGATGTGAGTAATCCAAAACGAACAAATAAACTTGAAATACTTTGTGTATTGGTATTTCGGGAGGAACTTTGCATTTGAAATCAGAAGTTCCTAATCCAAACACTGGGTCTACTGATGGCTAATTAAGGAATTTCAAACAAATTACTTCCAGTCTTTGAATTTCAGTTTTCTCGAGTATAAAAGGGAAGTAAAGAAGTTTGTTATGTGACTCAAATGAGATAATATGTGTGCAAACCTTTGTAAACCAAACAAACATTATGCACGTAGGAAATAGTCTTGGTAATGTGTTCCTATTTCAACAGCAGGAAATCCAGACCTATCTTCAAAGAGGTATGTGTTACCTAAGGACCTCTCATTGGCAGCAAAAGAGAGAGAGTGAGAGGATTAGCACAATCATTAATTCGGAAGGTGAGAGAGCAGCATAGAGGAATCCATAATGGGTCATCTGCAGAGTGAAAGAGACACAAAACAAATGTTGGATGAGATGGCTCCAGAACCAAGTCAATGGCAGGAAGCTCCTAAAAATATAAAAGCAGTGTGATTTTGTGAATTTCCATGTCAGATGGCTCAAAGGTAAAGAACCCACCTTGCAGTGCAGGAGACGCAGGAGCCATGGGTTCGATTCCCAGGTCAGGAATATCCCCTAAAAGAGGATATGGCAACCCACTCCAGTATTCTTGTTGGGAGAATCCCAAGGACAGAGGAGCCTAGAGGGCTACAGTCCATGGGGTCACAAACAGTCGGACACGACTGAGCGACTGAACACACACACACGTGTCGTATACATCAGCTCAGATGATCTATATTTCTCATTTCAGCAAACTCATTAGGGAAAAACAATACACTTTTCAGATAATAAGAATTAAAAAGAATAAGCATCTGTGGACAGTTATTGCCTACAAACCAGCAATTTCTATAGCTCTTTAAATTTCTGCTTCATGCCATCAAGAACAACACACTGACCCTCAAGTTAACTGCAGTCGGAGACCCACATCTAGAAGAGGGTCTACAAGCTGGAAAGAACTCCGCAGCTAGCTTGCTCTTATTCATTGCAGTTCACCCATACAATAGGACTCTTATTTAACGTGAATGGATCCGAAAGTCAGTTGGTTAACTAAAAATTTTGTTAAAATATATAAATATATTGTATCAATATATGTTTTATTTTAGTTGAAAATATATAAATGTTCAATTGGTGACTCATCATTTAACTTAGGGGCCAAGTTTTTCCTTTATAGGTCTGTGATTGAAGACTTAATCATGTTTCTGTAAAATACACCCATTTTGCTTTGTCTACTAGTCCTAATCTTTCCCTGAAGTCGAGTGGTAACTTAAAATACTGGGGAAGAAATTTGAGTACAGATTTCTTATAGATTTATTTATAGATTTGTATGGATTTTTAAATTAATTGTTTACAGTTTCCTCAATTATAGCCAATTCAATTTTCAGGAAGTCTTTATCAAGACTTTCCAGAACATTCAGTGTAAGTTTCACAGACATATCAACTCTCTTTTTGTACTCATATTTCATCAGTTTACATCAATAATTAACTAACATAATAACAATAAATAATATAGCTCTCATAAATTTATGCACAAACACAACCAAATACAGAATTAAGTACCAAATGTCTACCTTGCCTTTTCTGACAAGCGCAGAAGTACAGAATAAGAAGAAAGCCTTTCTTTTTTAAAAATTTATTTAATTTTAACTGGAGGATAATCGCTTTATAATACTGTGATGTTTTCTGCCATACGTCAACATGAATCAGCCACAGGTATACATACGTCCCCTCCCTCTTGAACCTCCCTCCCATCTCCCACTCCATCCGGCCCCTCTAGGTTGTCACAGATTACTAGATTTGAGTTCCCTGCATCAGACAGCAAATTCCCACTGGCTACCTATTTTGCGTATGGTAATGTGTATGTTTCAGCGCTACTCTGTTTGTCCCTCCCTCTCCTTCCCCGACTGTGTCTACAAGTCTGTTCTATACATCTGTGTCTCCATTGCTGCCTGCAAATAGGTTCATCGGTCATCTTTCTAGATTCCATATATATGTGCTGCTGCTGCTGCTGCTGCTGCTGCTGCTGCTAAGTCACTTCAGTCGTGTCTGACTCTGTGCAACCCCATAGACGGCAGCCCACCAGGCTCCCGCGTCCCTGGGATTCTCCAGGCAAGAACATTGGAGTGGGTTGCCATTTCCTTCTCCAATGCATGAAAGTGAAAAGTGAAAGTGAAGTTTTTCAGTTGTGTCTGACTCTTCGCGACCCCATGGACTGCAGGCTACTAGGCTCCTCCGTCCATGGGATTTTCCAGGCAAGAGTGCTGGAGTGGGGTGCCATCACCTTCTCCGATATATGTGCTAATATATAATATTAGACTCAAATGCATTCCTTTTATGGCTGAGTAATTTTCTATTGTGTATATATAACACTTCTTTATCCATTCCTCTGTTGATGGACATCTAGGTTGCTTCCATGTCCTAGCTATTGTTAATAGTGTTGCAATGAATATTGGGATGCCTATGTCTTTTCCAGTTATAGTTTTCTCAGGGTATATGCCTAGTAGTGCTACTTCTGGGTGATATGGCAGCTTTAGTTCTAGTTTTTTAAGGGCTCTCCATACTGTTCTCCATAGTGGCCGTATCCGTGAACATCCCCATGACAGTTCAAGAGGGTTCCCTTTCTGACACACCCTCTCCAGCATTTATTGTTTGTAGATTTTTTGATGATGGCCATTCTGACCTGTGTGAGGCCATACCTCTTTGAAATTTTGATTACTGTCTGAACCTTCTTTCCTTTCCTCGTCCACACAAAATCACTAGAGTTTGGAATACATCTGGGGACAAATATGTACTTGTTTAATTAATGAACCTCAAAGATTTGGAAGCTGAGAAGAACTGGAGAAACAAGGTGCTTTAAAACTCATCAACTACAAAAAAAAAATTAGTCTTGGTTTTCAGGGTAGTAATCAGGCATTACTGAAGGAAGTAATCAGACATTATATGCTTCACTATAGCCACCTCAATTTTCTTGAGCAAAAGCAGAAGTCATACTTCTAAGATTTTCAAGTACTTTATCAAGGGTAAGTATTCATATTCTCTTGCCCTTCAAACAATATAGGATCAGTATTTTCTTGGTTCCGTTGATACTAGATAGAGCTATTGACTCTTTTTTATGGCACCATAAAACATGTTGTAGTGAAATAAAGGTTTACTTTGCAACTGAGAATTCATGGGCAAGGCTTCCTGCTGACTTCTGAGAACCTTGAACAAGGGTGTCACTGCTGTTGTTGATGGAGATATTTTTAGAACAAATTAACTATCTTTTACAGAGTACACACACACATACACACACACAGAAATGCACGTGCTGTTGAAGAAAGAGAAAGTGTACCATGCACACATGAGTAATTAGATTTCTGCTAAATTAAAAGTTTGCTGAAGTTACAGTTTGCACTGAGACAATCTGTTTCCATTCTGCTAACTTCTGCTCAAAGCAGCCGCTGACCATAAAACCATCTTGCTTTCTTATTCCCCAGAGGCTAGAGAAGATTTTTGTCTCCTGGTAGGGAAAGGAAACTTTGCCAATTTTCTTCTGTGCCTGTAAAGAACAGACAGAAGACAGAGAGTGTTCAAAAGAAGATATTCAGCCAAGGAACTTAAGCTTAAGACATTGAGTTTGTGGTTCTTTATTCCTTTGACTAAAAGTACAGCATTTGAGTTTCAATGTCATGAGGTGGTGAAGCAGGAAGGGAACTTTGTGTTCAGCTAGGCAGAGAGGGATCATGAAAAAGAGACAGGCTCTGAAGTCAGGATTTCTAGACTTGAGTTCCATCACGATCATTTCCTAGCTGTGTGGCTTTGGGCAAGATGCTCTGTGGAGGAGGCTCATTTTCCACATCTGTAAACTGGGGACAGCAAATGTCAAGGGAAATGTGCTGCCTTCCCCACCGAATTGGATTGAAGATTCCGTGAGCTGTGAAACAGGTATCTGTGACCTGTAAAGAATGAGAGAAACAGACTTTGTTATTGCTACCCAGTTTCACCCCCTTTTTTTCCAAAAAGGAAACAAAGACCTAGAGAGGGGAAAGGACTTTTCAAGGTCAGCAGCCTGACTACCACCCAGAGGTCCGCTCCCAGGTCAGGAAACTTCCACACAAAAGTGTGCAAAGAGCCTTCCAATTCTGCAAATTTCTGCCAGTGGAGCTATGTTCATCTAAGATGTCAAATTCGAGCCTGGGGAGCCAGTCTCCTCAAAGCCAGCAGTCAACATTTAGATGGCTAACCTCAGAGTGTCCAGGCTTGTACTTTTTTTTTACTTTAAACCAAACCATTTAATCAAAGAATTGGAGCATTTCTTTTCCCCAGCCACCTCATTCTCAGAATTACAGTTGCTGATACAAGTGAACGACTAGTTCCAGTTTGTCTAAGACTTTCCATCTTTTAACACTGAAAGTTCCCAGGAACCTTTTCAGCCATGAGCAGACTGAGACAGTTAGATACCCTCAATTTCCACTTTTTGCTGAATGTCTATATTGTGCCATACACTTTGCTGAGTACTTATATTCTTCTTATTCATTCCAAAAATTATGTGGGGCAGGTACAATTATCTCCACTTCACAAGATGAGGTGCCCCAGTTCGGGGTGATCAAAATCATGTCTCACATCACACAGCCAACATGCTTTGGAGCTGGGACCCAGGGTGTTTTGAATCTAGAGTCTGTGTTTTTACCAGCACAGGTCACTGACTCCCAATATGTCTTGAACATTCTCAGCAAGAGGAGAAGAGTGGACTGCTTTTAAACCAGATTGTTTTATGATCAGCCAGTCATCATGGTCCTGGACGGGTCGGAAGCAACTGTAGTATTTAAACTTGGGAGTCAAGTGTGTTAGTGAAAAGACAGGTAAGAAGGGGTCAAAATCTCAGTTTGAGTTTCTACCACCTTGCTTCCTGACTTTACCTCTTAAAGCCTTTTTCCCTTATCATGCAAAGTGGGGATAATAAAACCTATATCAACATAGTGAGACTTAAAGTGTTATAAAAAACACTTTGTAACCAGAAAAACATTAGTAAAAAGAAGTTAACTTGTTCACTTCAGTTTAAATATGGTGTTACTATAGAAAGCTAAATACTCTATCAGCCTCTATTTTTTATTTCCCAAAATGTATCGCCACTGTTGGCATCTTTCAAAAATTCTACACCAGACACATATGGTTGCCTACACAGCAGGCATTCTGTCCCTTCCTCATTTTAACAGGATCCTGATTTCCAAATGGGACCAACACCCTTTCTGATTTCTAATTAGGCTTTATCCAACAAGAGCATAAGTCAATCAGAATCAATGAGACATATGTTAGAGCATCTGAGAAACTAAAGTTCCCTTCACCTTTCCTGGCATATTTTTCTCTTTCCTACTGGATATTAAGGACAGCTGGAACCTCTAAAGCTAACAGAGGTCTTGGAAATATCAAATGAAGGACAGGAGAAGAGCCCACATACCATGGAAGCAAAACCCCAAACTGGAAAGGGAAATGGAATATTGATCGTTATCAGTTTAGCCTAAAGTCAAATCAAGCACAAATTCCATGTCTGCCTCTTAATGGCCAAGTAACCCTGGAAATGGCCATTAATTTCTCCGAGTTTTTGTTTCCTCTTCTATAAGAGAGAGATAGTTTATAGTTCTCATAATGTTGTGGTGAGTGTTCAATTAGACAAAAATTGTCAAATGCCTAGAACAGGACCTGACAATGGTCTCTCTAGAGGAGAGACCAGGGCAGTGATATAAGGAAAGACTCAAAAATGAGATTCTTATTTGGAGTCTTATAAGAAGCAAAGGACTTTGCTCATGTTACTTTGTGTAATATTACACCTCTGCAAAGAAAGGGAGGAGGGGCATGCTAGGCTACATGATTTCTTACTGCCTTATTTTCATATCTGTTTGCATAGTTCAATTTGCATGTTAATTTTCATATTGATTCACTTCCCAAGAACAACCCTGGACCAATCCCAGATGTAGCATAATATGCTTGTGTGTGTTTGAGCATGTGTGTGTGTGTGTGTAATGTAAAGTGTATTTGGGGTGAGGGCAGACATAATCCTGATAAATATGTGGCTAGGAGGTACAATTTCTGATTACAGCCATCCTGAACCTCCTCATTTCCAATCTCTTTGACCAAATACTAAGGTCCCGGTCTCAGTGTAGGACTGTCTAATCTTAGTAAACGTGAGTGAGAGAGACAGAGAGAGACAGAGAGATCTTATTCTTAGGAGAGGCAAGCTCTTCTAGGTCTTCTCTTTCTGCTCAGATGTGTCTTGGAAACCCAAGGGCCCAGCTGACTTCTCTTCAACAACAGCAGTAGATAAGGAAGCAACATGTATGACCCACGGGAACATCATCCAAAAGGAAATCCTCTCCACGCCTGCAGGAAACTCCCAAGATGACATCTGGCAAGAGAAAACAGGCAGCGAGAGGCAGCTACATTTGAGGGCAGGAGCACAAAATCAGAAACTTGCAGGCAGCTCTGCCCCTACTGTGCATTTCCCCTTCCCCAGCCCCAGGGCCCTGCCTGTAGAGTGGGCTCTCCTAGATGAAGAGGAGTAAGAAATGATGTCAACGTCAGCTTTACTGCGCCCAGCACAATCCTGCAAGCATGCATTCTAGACCCACGGGACAATAGGAGGAGTGGACCCAGCAGGACTATGATAACCACCCCAGTACTCCTTCCAGAACTCCTCCTTTTGTTTCACAGGATCTTTTCTTTCCAACAAAATCATCTCTGTGTGATATTACCAGGTAAACCCAGTCATTCTCTGCTCCCAGTCCCATAATTCTCAAAATGTCCGGAAGGTCCTAATGCATGATTGTTTTCCATGCTTGTCTCCCCTGCCAGGTTGTGAGTCTTCATTTGAATGTTTCAGAGTTGTCATCAAACCACCGAAGAATCAAAGTTCAAAACAGACATAAAGCACAGAAGTAGCAGAGATGTATCTTAGCTGTGAGCTGCCCCACTTCCTGCCATTAGAATAGATGCTTAGCCATGGGACCCACTTTCCAGCCATGCAATGAACATGTGCTTGCCTTCTCCAACTATGTTCCCCCCAGAGCTGCACAACACACTTGCTGAGAGCCCCATGTGCTTCTTCAGTGCAGTGGCCCATGCCAGGAGGAATCAGGAATATCACGAGTTGCAGGTGCACGCCCAGAGAAATCCACAGCCATGATCATGTCTCGTTAGTAACCAGAGTCTCATGGATAGACCTAGAAGCTCTTTGCGCAATCACTTGGTGTCTCCATCACCAGCTAACATCAGTTAGAGCCAGCACTTTACAGTCTGAATCTCTGCAACAGAAAACAGCCATTCTCAGGACTGAGTTAGCATCCACAGAAATGACAATGTACAGAAAAGGAGCACATTCTCTGGACCATCCCCTTTTGCCCTGATGAAAAACTATGAATGTTCTTTGATTACTTTTCAGTAAATGCTGGCCCTCGTGCCTCAATGGTATCGTCCTACTTTTCTCCATATCCATTCTTAGCATTTGGGTCTAAGGCACCAATGTTCTCTACCTTTCTCCTGCACTTCAGCTTCCATCCTCGCCCCCTGTAGTCCACCATCACCAGCAGCCAGAGTGCACTTGCAGAAACAGGAGGAGATAATCATGTCACTCTTCTATATTAAAATAGCTCAAAGGCTTCCATCACTCTGCGAACAAAATCAAAACTGTCTACCAAGGACCACATGGCTTGTCCAGCCTCCCCAACATCCTCTTGAGCCGTTCACTTCCTTTGCTGTGCTTCAGCTCTGTTGTTTGCAAACATACTCATTTTGTTCCTCCTTCAGGAACTTTGCACTGCTGACTTCTCCTGCCTAAAATCTTCCCCACCCTATGCCCCAGTTCTTGGGACTCTCTTCTCTTATTTGACTCTTACTAAGCTTTCTACTTTCTGCCACAAACACATCATCTAGTTTAATTCTCTAAATAGTATTTATTGCCCGTGCTCGTTCTTGTGTTCAGTTGCTCAGTCATGTCCGACTCTTTGCGACCCCATGGACTGTAGCTGCCAGGCTCCTCTGTCCATGGGATTCCCCAGGCAAAAATACTGGAGTGGGTTGCCGTTTCCTCCTACAGGGGATCGTCCAGTACTAGGGATCAAACTTGCATCTCTTGCCCTTCAGGCAGATTCTTTACCACTGAGCCACCAGAGAAGGCACATATAATATATCTTCAGTTCAGTTCAGTACAGTTCAGTCACTCAGTCGTGTATGACTCTTTGAGACCCCATGAATCGCAGCATGCCAAGCCTCCCTGTCCATCACCAACTCCTGGAGTTTACCCAAACTCATGCCCATCCAGTCGGTGATGCCATCCAGCCATCTCATCCTCTGACATCCCCTTCTCCTCCTGCCCCCGATCCCTCCCAGCATCAGGGTCTTTCCCAAAGAGTCAACTCTTCACATGAGGTGGCCAAAGTACTGAAGTTTCAGCTTCAACATCAGTCCTTCCAGTGAACACCCAGGACTGATCTCCTTTATCTCCTTGCAGTCCAAGGGACTCTGAAGAGTCCTCCCAACACAACAGTTCAAAAGCATCAATTCTTTGGCGCTCAGCTTTCTTCACGGTCCAACTCTCACATCCATAAATGACCACTGGGAAAACCATAGCCTTGACTGATGGATCTTTGTTGGCAAAGTAATGTCTCTGCTTTTGAATATGCTATCTAGGGTGGTCATAACTTTCCTTCCAAGGAATAAGCGTCTTTTAATTTCATGGCTGCAATCACCATCTTCAGTGATTTTGGAGCCCCCAAAAATCAAGTCTGACACTATTTCCACTGTTTCCCCATCTATTTCCCATGAAGTCATGGGACCAGATGCCATGACCTTAGTTTTCTGAATGCTGAGTTTTAAGCCAACTTTTTCACTCTCCTCTTTCACTTTCATCAAGAGGCTTTTTAGTTCCTCTTCACTTTCTGCCATAAGGGTGATGTCATCTGCATATCTGAGGTTATTGATATTTCTCCCAGCAATCTTGATTCCAGCTTGTGCTTCCTCCAGCCCAGCATTTCTCATGATGTACTGTGCATATAAGTTAAATAAGCAGAGTGACAATATACAGCCTTGACGTACTCCTTTTCTGATTTGGAACCAGTCTGTTGTTCCATGTCCAGTTCTAACTGTTGCTTCCTGAGCTGCATATAGGTGTCTCAAGAGGCATGTCAGGTGGTCTGGTATTCCCATCTCTTTCAGAATTTTCCACAGTTTATTGTGATCCACACAGTCAAAGGCTTTGGCATAGTCAATAAAGCAGAAATAGATGTTTTCCTGGAACTCTCATGCTTTTTCGATCATCCAGTGGATGTTGGCAATTTGATCTCTGATTCCTCTGCCTTTTCTAAAACCAGCTTGAACATCAGGAAGTTCACAGTTCACGTATTGCTGAAGCCTTGCTTGGAGAATTTTGAGCATTACTTTACTAGCGTGTGAGATGAGTGCAGTTGTGCAGTAGTTTGAGCATTCTTTGGCACTGCCTTTGGGATTGGAATGAAACCAGACCTTTTCCAGTCCTGTGGCCACTGCTGAGTTTTCCAAATTTGCTGGCATATGGAGTGCAGCACTTTCACAGCATCATCTTTCAAGATTTGAAATAGCTCAACTGGAATTCCATCACCTCCACTAGCTTTGTTCATAGTGATGCTTCCTAAGGCCCACTTGACTTCACATTCCAGGATGTCTGGCTCTAGGTGAGTGATCACACCATGGTGATTATCTGGGTCATGAAGATCTTCTTTGTATAGTTCTTCTGTGTATTCTTGCCACCTCTTCTTAATATCTTCTGCTTCTGTTAGGTCCATACCATTTCTCTCCTTTATCAAGCCAATCTTTGCATGAAATGTTCCCTTGGTATCTCTAATTTTCTTGAAGAGATCTCTAGTCTTTCCCCTCCTGTTGTTTTCCTCTATTTCTTTGCATTGATAGCTGAAGAAGGCTTTCTTATTTCCCCTTACTATTCTTTGGAACTCTGCATTCAGATGCTTATATCTTTCCTTTTCTCCTTTGCTTTTCACTTTTCTTCTTTTCACAGCTATTTTTAAGGCCTCCTCAGGCAGCCATTTTGCTTTTTCGCATTTCTTTTCCATGGGGATGGTCTTAATCCCTGTCTCCTGTACAATGTCACGATCTTCCATCCATAGTTCATCAGGCACTCTGTCTATCAGATCTAGTCCCTTAAGTCTATTTCTCACTTCCACTGTATAGTCATAAGGGATTTGAGTTAGGTCATACCTGAATGGTCTAGTGGGTTTTCCTACTTTCTTCAATTTAAGTCTGAATTTGGCAATAAGGAGTTCATGATCTGAGCCACAGTTAGTTCCCGGTCTTGTTTTTGTTGACTGTATAGAGCGTCTCCATCTTTGGCTGCAAAGAATATAATCACTCTGATTTTGGTGTTGACCATCTGATGATGTCCATGTGTAAAGTCTTCTCTTCTGTTGTTGGAAGAGGGTGTTTGCTATGACTAGTGCATTCTCTTGGAAAAATTCTAATAGCCTTTGCCCTGCTTCATTCTGTACTCCAAGGCCAAATTTGCCACTTACTCCAGGTGTTTCCTGACTTCCTATTTTTGCATTCTAGTCCCCTATAATGAAAAGGACATCTTTTTGGGTGTTAGCTCTAAAAGGTCTTGTAGGTCTTCATAGAACCATTCAACTTCAGCTTCTTCAGCATTACTGGTTGGGTCATAGGCTTGTATTACTCTGATATTGAATGGTTTGCCTCGGAAATGAATAGAGATCATTCTGTCATTTATGAGATTGCATCCAAATACTGCATTTTGGACTCTTGTTGAACACAATGGCTACTTCATTTCTACTAAGGGATTCCTGCCCACAGTAGTAGATATAATGGTCATCTGAGTTGAATTCACCCATTCCAGTCCATTTTAGTTTGCTGATTCCTAGAATGTCAACATTCACTCTTGTCCTCTCCTGTTTGACCACTTCCAATTTGCCTTGATTCATGGACCTAACATTTTAGGTTCCTATACAATATTGCTCTTTACAGTATAGTATCTTACTTCTATCACCAGTCACATCCACAACTGGGTATTGTTTTTGCTTTGGCTCCATCCCTTCATTCTTTCTGGAATTATTTCTCCACTGATCTCCAGTAGCATATTGGGCACCTACCGACCTGGGAGTTCCTCTTTCAGTATCCTATCATTTTGCCTTTTCATACTGTTCATGGCATTCTCAAGGCAAGAATACTGAAGTGGTTTGCCATTCCCTTCTCCAGTGGACCACATTCTGTCAAACCTCTCCACCATGACCCGCCTGTCTTGGTTGTCCCCACATGGCATGGCTTAGCTTCATTGAGTTATACAAGGCTGTGGTCCATGTGATCAGACTGGCTAGTCTTCTGTGTTTATGGTTTCAGTGTGTCTGCCCTCTGATGTCCTCTCATAACACCTACCATCTTACCTTGGACACGGGATATCTCTTCATGGCTGCTCCAGCAAAGCGCAGCTGCTGAGCCTTACCTTGGACGAGGGGTATCTCCTCACCGCTGCCCCTCCTGACCTTGAACATGGAGTAGCTCCTCTCAGCCCTCCTGTACTTGTGCAGCTGCCCTCCTTGGACGTGGGGTACTCCACATGGGGTGGTAATCATATATATTACTGGCTCTTAAATCTATTGTCTTATCTGTTTATGAATTGTCTGTCTCCTTCCATAAGAAAACAAAATTTATAAGAGATCAAAAGCTTTAACACCTTCATTTAAAGTATATCCCCCAGAAGCTACCACATTGCTTGGCAATGTCAATCAGTATTCCTTTAATGCATTTCTGAGTGAAAGGACAAAACTCAAGCTTAAATGAATGCCACCATTTCATAGCTACTGTTCTTTAATCTATTACTAAGTGCTAGTAGATTACTAATGCCCCCCTCATCCCAAATCATCAAAGAGTGAAGAGAAACTTCTTAAAGAAGTGATTCTGAATCCCAGTCTCACCACCGACTCTATGATTCTGGACAAGTCTCTGAAAGTCTCTGCGTTGATTGTCGCTTCTAAAATGGAGGAAATAGAAGAAACAGAAATACCTGCCTTATGGAGATGATGCTGATGAGGTAAGTAAGTACAGGTCGGGTGCTCTGAACAGTACCTGGTCCAGGTGATCAATGCAGAAGTAGAATTCATAGGCTCTGGCTGTTTCAGGTATTGGAGGAGTCAAAGATATGAGGCTGAGAATTCAAATCTGGTCAACTGAAGGACGGATTCACGCACAATCACCTGTCAACATGGCAGATGCTCAGGGTACACAATGCACCCAACCTGCACCCTTTCTTGAGGGCCCCGAGTTCAAATAGGAAAAAATCAACAGAGACTAAAAACAAGAAGTGATGAGTGTGACCTTGGAGGTATGAACAAAAGGCTGTAATTCACAGAATGGGATTTGATCCCTTCCAGTCATACAAGGTTTGCGTAGACAGAGCAGAAAGAGTGGCAGCCTCAGCCTTTGAACTGAATCCCTTACAGGGTGTCCCAGGATGCTGGTGGGGGTGCCAAAATTACGCCAAAACTATCAAGAGGAGAGTCAGCTAAAAGGACTGTTCCACTTAGGCAAATGCCACGAGTCTACCTTTGCTCTAAGCTCCACCCATCTCAGGTCTAGCTTAGTCTCCTAAAGTGTCTGTCTTTGTGGGCCAAAGCTAGTTTACAGTGCTGAAAGACTCAACTCATCAGGGTGGAAGACAAAACAAACCGGGGTAAAAGTGGCCGCTGGAAAGACCAAATCATAAATTATAGTCCTGGTCATACAACTGCATCAACATTAGTTAACAGGCATTAATTAACTTCCCAGCATTACACTGAAAGCTGGTTATACGCTTGGAGTAAGTAACTTCCCTGGCTGGAATTTTGTTCTTTTCTCAAATCTCTAAGGTGTTAAAGTTAATTGCATTCGTAAACATTTTAAAATCCTTCTCAATTGTACAAAGCACTTCCTTGCTGCTTTAAGGAGAAGATATAGCCACAGTTTTACCTTATCTTAGTGATGCAGTGTTATAAGCATTAACGTTTTGCTCTATTTAAATAGTGTACAGCTGTATTTTCTTGAAGGCTCCCATCAGCTGTGTGCTTCTGTCTGTTATTTTAGTGTTTCTGTCATGTTCACGTTGCTAGTCTGTCCACTGTCACTTTTCCCAATACTCCATATATCTGCCCCTAAAAACTGTTCCCTTAATTCTAATTGTGCTGCTTCTAATCAGATAGCACCTAGATACTAGATAAGCATGTTCACAAGAATTGTTTATCAAAGGGAGACCAAGTGTCCTGGAATAATCATTAAGACTTCCTTATTTCACTGACAAAAGTGTCTAGGTTTGTACAGTAAAATATGTATATAATTATTCAATTTATTTATAAAAGTTGGGAAACAAGAGAAGAATAGAGGTGAGAAGTAACTTTCCCAAGTTCATAGAAGTGGTGACAATCGATTTTGTTTCCCAGGATCTTTTTTCAGTTTTTCAGTAAGGCTGGGAATGGTCAGGTTGTAAAAGAACTAAGCATTGGTTACAAATAAGATTACCCATAGTAATTTTTGGGCTTCTTTGCCATCTATGGGGTCGCACAGAGTTGGACATGACTGAAGCAACTCAGCAGCAGCAGCAGCAGCAGCAGCAGCAGCAGCAGCAGCAGCAGCAGTTGGTGGCTCAGAAGGCAAAGAATCTGCCTGCAGTGTAGGAGATGCAAGAGATTCTAGTTCAGTCCCTGGGTCAGGAAGATCCCCTAAAGAACCCACTCCAGTTTTCCTGCCTGGAGAATCCCATGGACAGAGGAGACTGGTGGGCTACAGTATATAGGATCGCCAAGAGTCGGGCACGACTAGGCAACTAACACTTTCACTTTCATTTTGATAGTAATTTTTAATGCAGCAAACACAACTAGGTGTATATACAATAGTAAGCCTTCAGTTACCAGCAGGCTGGGAGACAAAATTCCATGTGCCAGACGCTTGCTTGAAACTAGCCTCCATTAACACTGCTGCTGCTGCTGCTAAGTCACTTCAGTCATGTCCGACTCTGTGAGACCCCATAGACGGCAGCCCACCAGGCTCCCCCGTCCCTGGGATTCTCCAGGCAAGAACACTGGAGTGGGTTGCCATTTCCTTCTCCAATGCAGGAAAGTGAAAAGTGAAAGTAAAGTCGCTCAGTCATGTCCGACCCTGAGCAACCCCATGGACTGCAGCCCTCCAGGCTCCTCCGTCCATGGGATTTTCCAGGCAAGAGTACTGGAGTGGGGTGTCACTGCCTTCTCCCTCCATTAACGCAAACTCCCAAAATGAATCCATTGACTTGTCTATTATTCTTACACAAAAGAGTTTACTTTGACACATTTCCTCTTTCTTCTGATGCATTTCCTATTCTTCATCCTCTTGTTCTTTCTGCCTTGACTGGGGCCTTGCTCAGTCTTTTAACTCTTCTTCTTGAAAGATATGACTCAGGGCCATTAAAACATAATCCCACCTATCCAAAAGTTGTTCACCCGAACCTGGTAGCCATCCTGTAATATCTGAAGTATCCCTGACTTACCCAGGACTTGGCTCCATGCCTTGAGCTTTCAGATTGTCCCTTTCAGGACATTGAGGACAGTGGACTGAAAGGTGGGATTGGAGTCAGACAGGTAGAGGCTCTAGGCATAGCAACTTTGCTTGCTGAATTTAAGACCTGGGGCAATGACATTTCTTCTTTAAGCTTCAATTTCCTAATTAAAAAAAAAATAAAATAGTAATGCCAACCTAATAGGGCTTTTTTTGAACTGTGGTGTTGGAGAAGACTCTTGAGAGTCCCTTGGACTGCAAGGAGATCCAACCAGTCCATCCTAAAGGGAACAAGTCCTGAATGGTCATTGGATGGACTGATGCTGAAGCTGAAGCTCCAATACTTTGGCAAAGAACTGAAGCAAAGAACTGACTCATTGGAAAAGACCCTGATGCTGGGAAAGATTGAAGACAGGAGGAGAAGGGGACAACAGAGAATGAGATGATTGAATGTCATCACTGACTCGATGGGCATGAGTTTGAACAAGCTCCAGGAGTTGGTGATGGACAGGGAGGCCTGGTATGCTGCAGTCCATGGGGTCACAAAGAGTCGGACATGACTGAGCAACTGAACTCAACTGAACTGAATAAATAGGGCTTTTTCCTGTATTCTCTGCTGCTCTTGGGCTTCTTAGTCAAGATGTTGGCTGATTGAAACCTGATTAAGTTCCAGGAGGTCCATGATGGGGTGAGGATTGCTATTGAAGGCAGCTCATGGGGTGAAGACTTAGAAGAACAAGTTAATTCCAGATCTTTGGGGAAATTTTAGATTTCAGTGTTAGAAGGACTGGATGGTGCCTAAGGGAACATTTAGTCTTCCTAATCATCCTCACATAAACCAACCAAGCATCAGGCAATTGATCTGGAAACGCAGAGATCCTAGGAACGCAAAAGAATGACAGCCACAGACCATTAAAGTCAGCAAAGGCCTAAGATGCAACAAGAATGAAACCAGACACCTTGAAGACTGTCTTTCCCTCTCCAAGATCCCCAGTGTAGCTCAGCACCGTCCTTACTAAGGATGCTCTTACGCCAAGGGTTTGAAACTGAGTTCTCCTGTATGTAACTGGACAAAGTTGAGATATCCAGCAGTTAAACCCTTTCATTTACCTGGAAAGAAATATTCTGAGTTGGAGGGTTGGAGCACAATCACAGAATGCAAAAATGCTCTTTTCACTGGTGAGGGCCATTGGGACTGGATTCAGAAGAGAGTTATAAATTTGTATTACTTGATAAAGAGCCTCCCATCTGGGACATTTTTTTTTTAATTGGGGTATAGCTGCTTTACAATACTGTGTTAGTTCCTTCCGTACAACAAAGTGAATCAGATATGATCCAGGCAAAGAAAGCATATTGTTCTGACATTTCTGACTGAGTTTTAAACTCTTTCTTCTCATTACCTGGATTTGGTCTAGAGACTTTGGTCCTGTGGTAAGTAGTTTCTCTTAGTTGTCATCTGGATCCCAGAAATAATTGTGAAGGCATATAATTTTCATTTCTGTTTAAAAAAATCGTGTGCACTATTGCAGTGTGGTATTAATTACAAAGCTTTAGAGAGAAAAAAATATTAAACCCAAAGAATGGCAAAGAATGAGTTCCACTGAGAACACTGGGAAGGAGGTGAACTCTGAGCCAACACTTTGACATGATTGAGTAGGAAATGACCTCTTAAGGAATCACAGTTGCTTCAGTTAAACTAATACTAATTTGGCAAAAAAAAAAAAAAAAAAAAGAAGTCTCTGCCCTTGAGTAAGTTACCCTTCTACTGGAGGAAAGAAAGTACACCAGGAGTAACAAATTCAAATGCCTTCAGGGCTTCCAGTTGCAACAAGATGAATTGTAACAAAGACGTGGGAATGCCTGTGAAAAAGAGCATTCACACCCTTTTTAAAGGTCCTCAAAGTCAAATATAGTTTACATTTCAGGATTGGCAAATAATACCCTTTGGGTGGTGAATTTTCATAACCTTTCACAGATCCCCTTAGAACAGAGTTTCTCAACCTGGGCCCTACTGACATCTGGGGCCAGATAATTTCCTGTTACAAGAGACTGTTCCTTGTAGGATGTTAAGAAGCACCCTTGACCTTTATGCACCAAATGCCACCTGAGAAAGAAGTGCTCAATGTCACAATAGCAGAGAAAAACACAAGAGGACAGCCCCACCTCCATCCAGTGGTTTTGCAATCACCTTTCATCCCCCAGCAGCTGGGTCAGGAAAAACCCATTATCCTCAATGAACAAATAGAGAAGCAGGTGCAGAGTCAAGTTACAGCTGGATGTGGCAGCGTCACTATTTAAACCAAGCTTCCTCTGACCCAAAGCTGTGTTTTAACCCATCTGACATCATGCTTCAAGCAGAGGATGTTTAAAAGGATAGCATCATTGAGCGGAGACTCAGAGAGAGGACTGGTCTTACCTTCCGTGTTTGAAACATGTCTCCTGCCCTTTCTCTCTCTGCTATCGAAGATGAGCTGAAGAGACGGTAGAGCAGTCCAAAGGCTGCTGCAGTCATGCAGATGATAAGTGACAAGGATCTGCACTTAACCACTGGCTTGGGGATATAGAAGATACAGAAAATATTATGAAGAAAAAATTGTCAGGGTTGGTGATTGATTAAATTAGGACATTAAAAAAAAAAAAAAAAAAGAGCGCAGAATCCTAGAAGGATCTGGCATTAGTCAGATCAACATCAAAATCAACATCAGTTGCTTTTATAAACACTTCAAATATCTCAGTAACTTAACAAAGTCAAGGTTATTTCTCATTCACACCATAGTCCAATTAGATATCTGGCCAGAAGACTTAGATGCTGTAACTTGGGAATTCCAAGCCCCTGCTTCCTGTAATGCCATCATCCTTCAAGTCAAAGGTCAGTGAACTAGAGTCTATGGACCCAATCCAGCCCCTGCCTGTTTTATAAATAAAGTTTTATTGGAACACAGTCAAATTCATTTGTTTACATAGCACACTACAGGAGTAGTGCTGAGTAATTGCTACAGACACCATATAGCCATCAAGGCCTATAATATTCACTTTCTGGTTTCTTACAGAAAAAATTACTTCTTGGCATCTTCTACTGAATACCCTTCAATCAAGCAATGACAAATAAAAGAAAGTAAGGAAGATCCTCCAAGAGGCCTTAAGCCAGGTCTGGACATGACGTAGAACATTTCTGGGGCCATAGACCTTTCGGCCAGAGCTTGTCACAGGGCTGCCCTTCCTGGCAAGGGAGGCTAGACGATGTGGAGGACTCCACGGCTGAGGCTGGGAACTACCAGTCCATTCCATTGATCCACGGCTCTAGACAAACTCCTCTTTGCTTGATTATCATCCTGTGGTTTCCTTAGAATGGAAAAATCCCGCATTTTCTTGCAAAGTGCTGTAAACAACCATATCTCATTGAGACGCATTAATGACCAACATAAACTACTGAACCCTAAGTTTAAACAAATGGATTATGTGAGTTGATAACAGTAAAATAAACATGACCCCAATTAATGAATTTTCTCAAGAAAATTTTTTCTGAGGAAAATCCCGAGCAAAATTTTTGGCCAACTCAATATATGTTCTTTATTAGTTCAAATAAGGGCATAAATGGAAATTCAGTGTAACTCCATAATATGAATATCTACTTCATGCTCAGTGCTGTGCCAAGCAGAAAGGAAAATAAAGACATACTAGGTACCTGCCAGGGTCTCATTTTAGGCATGAAATATACAAATATAGAAAAAACAAAAGAAGCATTATTTCTATTCCAAAAGGATACAGGTTTATCTTTTCATCAGCCTGAAGAAAGAATATACCATGAGGAGTAGGGTGGTTGAGATACACTTTCTGGAGAAGAAAAATAAAAGCCATTATGATTTTTGTGATTTCCGTAAAAATTAAAATAAGCATGAATGGTGATAAAACTTGAAAAATGCTTTGCAATTTAGAAGTCACTATCACTATGTAATATCCTTTCATATTCATCAAAATCTCATGAATTCAGTATCCTCAAGACTAGCTCACTTGCACTGAGAACCAGTAAGGGGTTGAGACCTGCTCTGTGAAACACCACTTGTCAGGAGAACAGTAGGCCTGAAACGAGGGTTAGATTTATCTTTTTCCTTTATCTTTTTTTTCTTTTCCTGATTTCTAATCCCGGGCTCTTTCAACTTTGCCACATTGTCATTAAAAATTAAAAAAAAAAAAAAAAAGGTGTCCTTTGAAAGACTTGCACCAAGGTAACCATGAAGAACTCATAGTGTGCTCCAAAGCAAACAGCCGTCAGGAGAAAGCTTTCCACACAAAGACAGTGAAATTGCTATTGGCTCAAAGATGCCCCAGCCAGGGGCGAGAGAAACGAAGCCGCAGGCTGCAATCACTCCCCGAGGATTGCTCCATCCAGTTCTCAGGTGGAAGGCAGCTTTGAAGTTAAAACACAACCATCCAGACAGGTAAAGGAAGTGAAACTCTGACGGCTGTCAGTTTTGTCAGGTTCAGATAATGAGTTAGGCACAGAACAGTTGACCGAGAATAGAGCAGCCCTTTGTGGATGGCTCGGAGGAGTTCTGGCTCCTACCCGCTGTCATGTTCCCTGACTCCCAGGCCCCTTCCATTTGTCATCCTGACTCACAGGCAACTAAGACATTAAACTCCTGAACAACAGAAGATGTCTGAGTGTGTGACATACACATACAGAGCCCGAGCCAGCAGCAGGCTCTCCCAGGAGGTCGGTGGAACAGAGACATGCCATGTCATGGTGGAAGAAAGACCTGTTATGGTCCATTTGAGCCAAGCATTCCCTTAGGATGAACTAGAGCAATCTCAAGGACCAGCTGGGCAAGATTTCTGTTTGGGTGAGGCTACCAATGGAAATGGGAAGTGAAATGAAATCCAGTTTGCCTTGATCCTAAGGGATAAAGTCCACACCTCTAGCATGACTATCGGCTATCCATGTCCTGGTCCGTGTCGAGCTAAGCAGTCTTTCTATACCCAAATCCTCCTTCCCTGTTTTCCACCAATAGGAGCCTCTCAACACATCACTTACCACATACCTGGGCTTGCTCCCAATTTCAGTTTCCACTATTTGGTATGCCCTTCCCACTCTCTCCACCTGACAAACTCCTATCCATCTTCCATACACAACGTTCAATCACAGTTCATCTGTGACAATTTCTGCAACTTGTCCTTTCAGCCATTAGGAAGCCACTCCCTTCACTTTGCAACCACAGCACTTCATATGTCTCACTGCTACAGCACACATCACATTCCACTGAGAAAATGTGTGTTCTTGCCTGGCTCCCTCAGTGGTCCGGAAAGTTGAGTGACACCTAGGAGCCAACATGCAAACAGAAATGAGGTAGAAAAATGCAGCTGGATGTTAAAGGTTGTGTGTGTGTGTTTGTGTGTGTCTGTATGTTAATCGCTCAGTTGTGTCCAACTCTTTGTGACCCCATGGACTGTAGCCCACCAGACTCCTCTGTCCATGGAATTCACCAGACAAGAATACTGGAGTGGGCTGCCATTCCCTTCCCCAGGAGATCTTCCCAACCCAGGAATCAAACCCAGGTCTCCTACATTGCAGGCAGATTCTTTGCCATCTGAGCCACCAGGGACATCAAAAGGTTTTAACATGCTGTGATAAGAAACTTGGACTTGATCTGTAGCAAGTAGGGAGCCACTGAAGGATTTAGCATCCAGGAAGAATTTGGTCAAAGTTGGAGCTTGAATGCCTCAATTGATCAGGCTGTTAGGTGAGTTTCCAGCCCTTCCTTCCATGGAGGAACGAGAGACTGCAGTATAACAGTGGCCTGTGTGTGGGCTTCCAGCAGCCTCTTCATTCCAGGCCAGACAAAGTCACCACTCACAGCCGAAGTCCTTGCAGCCACTGGAAAAAAGCAACTAGACCAGAGACAAGAATAATAGCACATGAAAGACCCTGGAATAATCCCCCGAGTGTGACCTCTGGCCCTGGGACACCTGCCTATGAGAGGAACCGTGCCTACATCTGTGCCATGTCTCACATTCCCTGAGCCTGGATCCCTTCCAAGCACGATATGTGCAGCCAATGTCAAGCAGAAGAGATAATCAAGTTATTCAGGAGAGGATGGAAAGAGAAAGATAATTTTCCAATGTGGGCTTACACAGTGGATCAGGGTTTATGTTGTTTCTCACTTCCCCAAACCTCCATGATATCTTCTTCACCCTAAGAAAAAAGGGGATTAGGAAGTGATTCATATAGAAGGAATGGCTGTGTGAGAAGGTTGCCCCGGGAGACCGTGCCAAAACTCTTCCTGATGAGCCCTTCTGCCAATGGGACCACTTGACCAAGGAGGGCAGTTTCCTACTTTTGTTCCTGAAACTTCCAAGTGTCATGAAAGAGGGAACAGAACTGGACTGCGGCTTGATCTGCACCTAAGTCCAGAAAGGAGTCATTGCCTCTCAGAGGCAGCCTCTTCTCATAGGAAAGTGTGGGTTTTGCTGGGTGGACAGACACAGGTCCAAGCCTAGATCTCAAACCTCACTTCCTATGTGACCTCTGCCTACTTGCAAAGCTTTTCTAAGTTTTGTTTTTCTCATCTATAAAATGAGGATAATTCTTATGTATCTGTAACGTTATAAACTAAGTAACATATTTTATGTGAGCTGCATGGTATTTAGAATGTACCCAACACATTATATTTATTATTAGAATAGGGTTCCCACTTGAAAACATCACATGCAAGATGAATTCCCAGGTTCCAATTTAGTCAGGTAGGATATACTTTAAAAAATAAAAACCCTGTAACATGAAAATCTTATTGTACTAAAAGATGTTCGAGAAGGTAGCTATCCTATTACTGTTCAAGATTTTTTCACAGAATCCTTGACTGGCATATAGGAGATGCTCAGGAAATTTTGTTGAATGGTTAGATAAGCAAATTGTTTAGTTAAGCAATTTACTACACCATACAAGTAGATGTTAAGAATATAAGCCTACAGAAAACAAGTTTGAATGTACAGGAAGCTTATATATACTGGTAAGATTGCAAATGTAAAATTGCCAAAGGATTGAAAGAACAATTCAGAGAAGAGACATCTGAAATCCCACCAAACAACGTTCAATAAACCCACAGTTCTATAAACACAGATACTATAAAGTAGAAATGATTTTTAAACCAATAGCGTTCAGTGATGGTCTGGGTCTGGTGAAATGAGACAATTCCTTCACAGGTAGTCAGAAGGTACATGTGTTAAACTTTCTGAAAGGCCGTTTATCAGTACAATCAAAATCCCTGAAAGTGTCTCCACTTTTTTACCCAATAATTCTACTCCTAGAAATCTATAGTACAGAAACATTAGAGCAGTAGACAAAGGATGTCTCTATAGGAATGTTCATCATACTATTATTTATATAATAGCCAACAAAGAGGAGGAGGAGCAAGAAGGAGAGGAGAATGAAAAGAAGACAAAGAACGGGAAGGAGGAGGAAGAGGAAGGCAGAGAAGCAGAGTAGAGGCTGGTGAGATAGAATTAAGACAAGGCAGCTCTGGCAAGTTAGATGAGAAATAATCAGAATTAAAGTTACATATTTTTATGTTGTTCTAAGGTATAATACAGAGAAGGCAATGGCACCCCACTCCAGTACTCTTGCCTGGAAAATCCCATGGACGGAGGAGCCTGGAGGGCTGCAGTCCATGGGGTTGCTGAGGGTCGGACACGACTGAGCGACTTCACTTTCACTTTTCACTTTTCTGCATTGGAGAAGGAAATGGCAACGCACTCCAGTGTTCTTGCCTAGAGAATCCCAGGGACGGGGGAGCCTGGTGGGCTGCCATCTATGGGGTCGCACAGAGTCGGACACGACTGAAGTGACTTAGCAGTAGCAGAAGATATAGTAAAGATACAAAATTTTGACTTTGTTGACATTTGTGTTAAAAAAAAGCTAGTTAACTCCTAAAATTACAGTCATAGAGCATACCACTGCCTAATGAGTAGAGGGGAAAATGGAAAGATAAAAAAATAATTTTAGCAATCATAATGAACTTAAGATTAAAAAAATGAAACATAAAGGGACAGTTTGCAAGTGCATCATCAAATTGTAAAATAAATCCAAATATATCAGTGTCTTAGTGGACTCTGGGTGCCATAATAAAATACCGTAGACCAGGGGTTCCCAACCCCCAGGCTGCTCGGCCACCTGTAAGGAACTGGCGCAAAGCAGGAGGTGAGCACTGCCGGAGAGCAAGCCAGGCTTCGCCTGCTGCTCCCCACTGCTCCCGTTGCCCCTGAACCATCCCCACACTTCCCAACCCTGGTCCGTGGAAAAAGTGTCTTCCACCAAACCAGTACCTGGTCCCAAAAATGTCCCAAATACCTCTACCATTGTCTAAGTGGCTTAAGCAGCAGAAATCGACTTCTTAAAATTCTGGAGGCTGGAAGTCTGAGATCTGGGCCCTAGCATGGTCAGGTTCTGGTGACAACATTCTTGCTGGCTGGAAGATGGCCACTTTCTCACTGTGCGTTCACGTGGCCTTTCCTTGGTACATGCGTTTGGAGACAGAGAGGCAGAGGATTGATCTTCCTCCTCTTCGAAGGTCACCTACTGGAATTTGGATCTCACCCTTCTGACCGAGTTTAACCTTATGTGTGTGTGTGTGCTCAGTCATGTCTGACTCTTTGCAACTGTATGGACTACAAGGGGCTGGAGGACTAGCCAGCCAGGCTCCCCCGTCCATGGAATTTTCCAGGCAAGATATACAAGAATGGGTTGCCCTTTTCTCCTCCAGGGCATCTTCCCAACCCAGAGAGCGAACCCACATCTTCCTGCATTGCAGGCAGGTTCTTTACCACTGCAGCATCTGGAAAGACCTGTTTAACCTTAATTACCTCCTTAAAAGTCCTAACTCCATGAAACATAAAAGGTACAGTCCCATGGAGGGAGGTGTTACGGCTTCACGATAATAATTTAGAAGGGACTTAATGCAGTTGCTTACCGAAGAAAAAGCATCTTATTCTTTATCCTCCAAAAAATAGGACACAGATTTGTTATTCACATGTGATATAATAAAATTAAACCATTCCTGATTGTGGAAAGGTTAGAATTCAGTCAGAATCATAAACAAAAAGAGTCTGAAAGACAAAGAGAAACAGCAAATCAATTTTTTCCAGTAAAAACAAGAGAGAAAATATAGTTCTAATGAGATATTTACAGTAGCATTATAAAGTGTAATGTATACAATAATTAACAAAAATGTGTATGCCATTTACTGGTATTATAAAACTTAATGGAAAGACATTAAAGAAAGTCTAAATAAATGTGAACCATAAAATATTCTAACTCAATATCTTGCAGATGTTAATTCTCCCCAAATTTGATCTATTGTTTTAATGTTATTTCACTAAAAATCCTAATAGCATTTTTGTCTTTTACTTGATTAACTGATTCTAAATTTGATGAGGGTATAGTACAAAGTTATGGGACTTCGAGTGTTGGACATCAAGAACTGTTATAAAAGTACAGAAATTAAGCAAGCGTGTTAGTGCAGAAACTAACAACAACAACAACAACAAAAAAAAACAAGAAAACTAATAAAGAGGAAGAAAATAGCCTATGAACAGACACACACACACAAAAACAGAAATTTCACTGTCACAGAATAGTCATCGGGAAAATGATAAACTATTTAATAAATCTTATTGTGATGATGGCTATTCCTAAACTCTAACATAATATTTGATCCCTTGCCAAAATTCAGTTCTAGCAAAATGAAGATTTAAATGTAAAGAATAAAACTATAAAGCTTTTAGAATCAGTATGAAAGAATATATATACAGTTTTGGGGTAAAGAAGTATTTTTTAACAAAACACAAAAATCACAAACCTTAAAAGAAAATATTGATAAATTTCATTATCTAGAAGTTTATCATTTTGTTCATCAAAAGATTCAATAAAGAAGGGAAAAGCTAATAAAAAACAATATTTTTTAAAAAGAAGTGAAAAGCTTTAATCTAGGTAAAGATTTTTCAAACAAACCAATAAAGGCTTTGCATCTGCTGAATATAAATATTTCCTACAGATCAAAAAATTTTTAAAGATGAACGACCAAACAAAAAAAAATTCAAAAACTGTATTTCACAGAAGAGAACCAAAAAATAGTCCAAAAACATAAGATGCTTAATCTCTTTGGTTGAGGCAAATTTTCATCAAGGAAGTGCAAATAAAACCCATAAGTTACCATTTCACACATAACAAAGAAGCAAAAAATTAAAAAGTGGACAACATCAAATGTTGGTAAAATTATGGAACAATGGAACTTCTATCCCATTACTGGTGAAAAAGTGTTTTGGTATGGCCATTTGGGAATTGTTTTGGGCACCGCACAGTAAAGTCGAGCATGCACATTCTTCCCTCCTTAGTAACTCTATTATCAGTTGCTTGTGGTTGAAAAGAGTTTCCCAGTGGATGCACTGTAAGATCCTGATACCCTGAGATCCTGGGGTGACCAGGTGAGGCCTAGGTAGCCATAAACTTTCCCACTCCAACCCAGCCCCCACCAGCATCATGCTTCAGTTTCCTTCTGAAAGATTCTTCTAGATGCAACACAAGAGCAGATGAGTGATATCTGTGACGGCTCCTCCACTAGGAAGTGCTTAGAAAGGACAAAGACGCCACCAAGGACACAGGGTCTGTGCCTCAAGGCCACCATCCAGCAGCACATGGCCAACACCTGACCACTGGCTGTCAGAGACTGGAGTATGGAAGGCTGGGTGGGGTGAAGTCCTACTGTGCACAGCTTCCAATGGTGGTTCCACATCTGCGGCCTTTCCCTGTAGCCATCACATATTCACATCTATTTCCATACACTCTGCCTTCTCAGTAGCACCCAAGCCAGCCCAGGAGAGCTGCACATGAACTCTAGCTGTTGCATTCATCCCGAACGTCCACATACATTAAAACTAAAGTTCACTGCTGTTTTGAAGTACTTGATAAGAAACTGCTAATAAGATTTAAAATTTATTTGCATCATGACAAGCAACTGAACTAATAAGAGAGCTACTAGATCCTGTCATTGCTGTAAAATTTTAGAGCTGAACAATGTAATGTTAATTTTATATCATCTACGTGTGCAGTTTCTTGTATAGAGTACCCATCAAGAATTTGAAGAGACTGCCCTTAGAAAATTCCATGAGAAAAGATATATAACCACTTCAGGTGTAAAGCCTGATAAAAAGAAATGGTATTTATTTTTATCATGAGGAAACAGGCTCATGTTCCTCATTAAAATTTTGAAAATACTTCTTTTTATTTTATTTTTTCCTATCATATTTCTGTACCATACATAAAATTCATGCATGCATGCAGTATCAGTTTCCTCTAGTTTATCCCCTGTGCTCTACTAATAGTATTATCATTTTCATGAAGTAAAAAGTATTAGGAATCCCCACTGGACAGAAATCACACCTATGCACCAGGGCACACATTCAAGTGCGGCCTTCACAGTATTGTCATCATAGCAAAAAATGGAAACTCACCCACCTGTCCATCAACCAGCACAGTATATGGTGGCCTAAGCCATGCTCTGCGATCTACACAGCAGTGACAAGGAATGAACTACCTGTGCACGATTGTGGACAGAATGACAAGAGAGAAACAGGTTGTAGAAGAATGTATAAAGTATAATTCTGTTCACTAAAAGCCTCAAACAGAAAAAGCTAAGCCTTAAATCTTTGGGAGTTTTATGTAGGTGGCCATGTCATCAAGAAACTCAGTGGAATGATTAACATAAGCAGAAGGAGAGGGAAGTGGCAGCTGCCCTCTAAAGAAATCATGATATGTTCCTTAAGCTCGAGGGCTGATACACAGATGTCCTTTATTAATTCAAAAATGTGTGTTAATTAAGTAAATAGTTATATAATCAAAGAAAAATAGAGGCTGTTGCATTTTCCTGCAATTTGGACCCATCATGTTTGAAATAGATAACCAACAAGGATCTAATGTAAACATTTTTTTTAACTTTTGTAGTAGTCAAATAAAATTGAAACAGAGGATGGAGGGGTGTAAGGGAGGAGTGACTAGCAGGGCGAAGCAAGGGAGAACAAGAGAGAATAGAACAGATACGTTCATTATTTAAGAGTAAATTCCGCAATGTCTCCTTTATTAGAGTTCTACATAAGCTGTAACCACATTTGCCCTAGGCTGTTGCCAGGGTTTCCCTGATAGCTCAGTTGGTAAAGAATCTGCCTGTAATTCAGGAGACCCCAGTTCGATTCCTGGGTTGAGAAGATCCCCTGGAGAAGGGATAGGCTACCCACTCCAGAATTCTTGGGCTTCCCTTGTGGTTCAGCTGGTAAGGAATCTGCAACACAGGAAACTCCCTTGGGTTTGATCCCTGGGTTGGGAAGATCCCCTGGAGAAGAGAAAGGCTACCCGCTCCAGTATTCTGGCCTGGAGAATTCCATGGACTATATAGTCCACAGGGTCACAAAGAGTCAGACATGACTCAGGGACTTTCATTCTTCACTGGAAATTTCAGCTTACATGTTGATAATGACCCTTCAAAGCACATGGTTCTAACAGGAAAATGCTATTTTAGAGAAATAAGTCTGTTATCAAAATCCATTCTGCTCCAAACCATCCAAACACACTGGCCTTAAAATGGGAAAAAAAACATTTAAGAGACGAATCAAGAGAAGAAACGAACTTCCAATAAGTAGAGAAAGGGCAGTTCTAATGTGTAACTCGCTCCCCATAAACCAGTGTCCTTATCTACCTCTTTCCATCACTCTGCATTTTGTGATGTCTATCACCACAGCACCAAGGCCATTAGCCAGGAGGTATTAAGATTGGTAGAAAGCGTGAAATAAATAGGGCTTTAGAGAACCTAATGAAATGTACTTTCCATATACAACGAGCCCTCAGAGGGAAGAATAGCCAGTTTACAGATGATTTATGTGCTCCCTGAAGTTAGGCAGAGGCCAGATTTTTCAGCACTGGGTAAACTCACTTAATTCTGTATTTATTAGGCATAGATGAATAATTTCTGACCATTTTAATGCTGGCCCTAGCGCAGAGCAGGGGAAATAGAAGTGAGTGCTAGGCCAAACACTGTAATTCCGCAACTGTAATACTTTGGTTGAACCATTGAACTGAACTGCCCCTGTGTGTTAATATAATCACACATAAAGCCTGCCCCACTCATCTATGGAGTTTCAGTTCAGTTCAGTTTAGTCGCTCAGTTGTGTCCAACTCTTTGCAACCCCTTGGACGGCAACACACCAGGCTTCCCTGTCCATTGCCAACTCCCGGAGTTTACTCAAACTCACGTCCATTGAGTCGGTGATGCCATCCAACCATCTGATCCTCTGTCATCTCCTTCTCCTCCTGCCTTCAATCTTCCCAAGCATCAAGGTCTTTTCCAATGAGTGGGCTCTTTGCATCAGGTGGCCAAACTATTGAAGCTTCAGCTTCAGCATCAGTCCTTCCAGTGAATATTCAGGACTGATTTTTTTCAGGATGGACTGGTTGGATCTCCTTGCAGTCCAAGGGCCTCTCAAGAGTCTTCTCCAACTCCACTGTTCAAAAACATCAATTCTTCAGCACTCAGCTTCTTTATGGACTTCCCTGGTGGCTCAGATGGCAAAGCGTCCATCTACAATGTGGGAGACCTGGGTTCAAGCCCTGGGTTGGGAAGATCCCCTGGAGAAGGAAATGGCAATCCACTGCAGTACTATTGCCTGGAAAATCCCATGGACAGAGGAGCCTGGTAGGCTACATTCTATAGGGTCGCAAAGAGTTGGACACGACTGAGTGACTTCACTTCACTTCTTCTTCAGCTTCTTTATAGTCTATGGAGTTTTGTGTGTGTCAAATGGTTTCTTAAATGAAAAACTGAACAGATAGCAAAAAAGCTTCGACCAATTAAAATGGACAATCATGTACATTGAAATTCCGGGACCTCAAAATTTTAGGATGGGTTCCCTTTGTCTTTGGGGAAAAAAAACGAAAACAGCTGATAATATCTAAAGAACAAGGAATAAGATTGCTGTGACCTACTCCCTTCCAAAGCAAGACCGCTATATGCGAGACAGCAAAAGAGACAGAGATGTAAAGAATAGACTTTTGGACTCTGTGGGAGAAGGCAAGGGTGGGATGATTTGAGAGAATAGCATTGAAACAAGTATATTACCATATGTGAAATAGATTGCCAATCCAGGTTCTATGCATGAGACAGGGAGCTCAGGGCCAGGGCACTGGGACAGCCCTGAGGGATGAGATGGGGTGGAAGTTGGAGTAGGGTTCAGGATGGGGAACACATGTACACCCATGGCTGATTCATGTCAATGTATGGCAAAAAGCACTACAACATTATAAAGTAATTAGCCTCCAATTAAAATAAATTAATTCATTTACAAAAAAAAGACCAGATTCCCACTTAGACTGACCAACATGTCATCTTTTAAATAATTTTTTTTTGAGGTGAACACTTTTTAAAGTCTTCATTGAATTTTCTACAGTATTGCTATTTTACATTTGGCTCTTCAGCCCCAAAGCAGGTAGGATCTTGGCTCCCTCACCAAAAACAGAACCTGCGTGCACTGGAAGAAGTCTTAAACACTGGTCACCAGGGAAGTCCCTGGATTTATCAACATGTTAATTCCAATGAGGTCATATCACTATCTTATAAAATGGGGAGTGGGGAAATGAAGGGAGGATGCAGGGTTACAGATGCTTGAGTGCATTCCTAGTAAATCCAATTGTACAACTCTCTCTTTAGAATAAAATCCACTATACGGTACAATAAAGTCCAAAATAGAGAGGGAAAAAATCTGCACAGAAATGCTCATTGCAGAATGATTTATAATGAAAAAAAGAAAAGAAGGGAATAAACCATATGTGGAATAATCGATGAATTGTGAATACCCATTGTGTGCCAGCCACTGTCCTGGGCATTTTAAGCATATATTCTCATATAGTCCTCACACTTACCCTATGAGACCCTTGATGGAGGAGGAAACTGAGGCTCTGAGACAGTAACTCTCAAGTAACACATCTAAGGATGCACACCTAGACTAGGTCTATGTGAATTCTTGCCCTTATTCCCCAGAGTGTACACTCTGGAGAGGGGTCATAGGTGAGATCACCTGTGGTTAGGTGATGTGCCAGGTATCTTCTTTGTGCCCTTTCACCTCCACTCAGCCTCCTCTACCTGTGGGGGCTTCATCAGTGGACTCTCTCCATCCCTCTGGCTACCACGTGGCAAGAGATCAGAAGGAGGAGACAGTGAAGTCAGGGTACTGGGTTAAGTGCTGGCCACATCCCTCACACCAAGGTGACAGCTCCTGTCGAGTGATGCTCTCTCTCCAGGTCCTGGAACTATATTTCACCTGTTGAGGCCATGGGATAATACGGTCCCACCGTGATAGCTCAGGATTCTGCACAGGTAAATGGCGTTTATGTAAGTAGTCCCTTTGGGGAACTCCCTTCAGTTATCGAATCAGCCCATGCCATTGGTTCCTTGTACAGACCCCGATGATACGGGTGACAAGAAAATCCGAATAGAAGACGGACAGAGATCAGAGTAGAGCCAAAGCTGAGTGAGGACCTAGGACAGCACCAGGGATCTCCCGTGTGGTTCTTGTTCAGCTAAGTCAGACACAGATTTACTGATTCTGTATGCTCTGGTCAAAAAGATCCCCTGGAGTAGGCAATGGTAGCCTTCTCCAGTATTCTTGCCTGGAAAATTCCATAGACAGAGGGACCTGGCAGGCTACCGTCCTTGGGTGGCAAAGAGTCAGACACAATTGAGTGAGCACATGCACATACACACTCTGATCCAAATGGGGTGTTGTGATGGAGGCAGATGTCATAAACAAGCAGAGCAGGACGGTGACAGGTACCACACCGTGGTAAGAACAGAGTCCTGAGAGTGGGTGGGAGAGGGAGTATTAACTCTGCCTTAAAGCAAAGGCTTCAGGGAGGATACGACACTTGAAGGATGAGTAGAATTTTGCAGGCAGAAAGGGTGAAAGGACATCTAGCTAGTGGACAGCAACAAGGGCTGATTGCCCCTAGATTCTCATAGCTGAGTAGGTTCAGACTGCCCTTGTCCAGCTTCCTCTCAAGGGGACATTTAAGTCTCCAGACCCCGGGTTAACTATGACAGCCTTGTTCGCAGCCCTTGGCCCAGGACTAGAGGAAGCTAGTTTCTCTGCACGTGAGTGCTAAGTCACTTCAGTCGTGTCCGACTCTTTGTGACTCTATGGACTGTAGCCCACCAGGCTCCTCTGTCCATGGGATTTTCCAGCAAGAATATGGGAGGGGGTTGCCATTTCTTCCTCCAGGGGATCTTCCCAACCCAGGAATCAAACCCCCATCTCTTGCGTCTCCTGCATTGGCAGGTGGGTTCTTTACCATTAGCGCTACCTAGGAAGCCCAGGTTCTCTGCACAGCGACACTTATTTTCCTGGCAGTCTTAAAGACAAGCTTCTGTCCTATAACCTGTCTTGGGACCATAATTCTAGAATTCTGCATTAATTAACACATAAAACCTCTCAACATATACATGCTTCATTAATGTTCAGATACATAAATTCCACCCAGGGTAAGTGACACTGCCCCCTCTTAAACACAACTCCAGAGGGAATCAAGACTACGAAACCAGCTCAATCTTCCAACACGTTGAAGTTTATGCCTCTTCCTCTCTACAGAGTGGTGTGCAGCTCAATGTGCATCAAAAACAAAGTATTAGTCAAGAACAAGATGGTCTTGGGCTCCTAAATGTCCAGAAAGCTGACCCTCTCTGGAGGATAAAAATGGTCACTGATGTTTGTGGTTGAGGATTTCTTAAATTGCTGTGGTTTTATTCCCACCATCCCTACTCCAGAAGCTCAAGCAGAACAGTAGGCCCGGTGACCTATTTCCCAGAGAGACAGAGCTTTCTTTCTTCTGGACCTCACAGTGATACAGATGCTGTCTTTGGCTATATTTAATCCCTTAATTTTTACCCAGGGAATGGTAATATTAGTCTAATGAACATGGCAGGTGTCAGGGCCAAGAGCAGGATTAGGGCTTGCATGTAGCCTGGGAGTCCAGCAGATGTAGCCTCAGTTCCCTGACTCACCAGCTGACCTTGGGCAATCCACTTAGCAAACCCATTCCTCAGTTTCTCCACTTATAAAACAAGGATAATCATAGTTCCCACCAGAGATACTCTTTGTCAGGACCTTTGATGTCAGTTTCCATGGACAAAGAGCTGCTATAATTATCCCGGGTGTAGTAAAGAGGAAGGCAAAAAGCCAGACTGATTTTTATAAGACTTCTCAGGTACCAGTTTCCGGCTGCTGTTCATGAGTCACGCTGGACAATGAGTCCAACTTGTCGTCTACTGTAGCAGACTCCCACTGGTGGGGAGCAGAGTGCAAGCTGATGGATGCTTTTTTCAAGCTTCCTAGATTTGAAGAGCTATGATGATTGAATGAGCTTCCCCAATGGCTCAGCAATAAAAAATTCACCTGCAAATGCAGGAGACACAGGTTCCATCCCTGGGTTGAGAAGATCCCCTGGAGGAGGAAATGGCAACCCACTCTAGTATTCTTGCCTAAAAAAATTCCATGGAGAGAAGAGTCTGGCGGGCTGCAGTCTGTGGGGTCGCAAAGAGTCGGACACGACTGGGCACACACACGCGATGACTGAGTGAAGGCAAACCTGATCTGACATATTCCTCTTCCTTTGCTTATTTTCCTGTGACCTTGAACAAGTGCTTATATTTTCTGAGCCCGAGGTCTTTAACCTGCTACTGGAGGCTGATGAAAGGATCAAGGCAGTAGTGTATGCACAGTGCTCACCATCAAACCTGAAACACTGTGGATACTACAATGTTAATTTCTTCTCTTTGAAAAAAAAAAAAAAGATAATTTTCGAGTAGTTTTAGGTTCCTAACAAAATAGGGTAAACAGTACAGAGAGCTCCCCTATATCCCACCTGCAGCTTCCCCCACTATGGACTTCCCACACCAGAATGGTACATTGTTACAATCTATGAACCTTGATAATGAATGTTGAACAATGATAATGAACTCTGATGTATCATTCTCACCCAAAGCCCATAGTTAACATTAAGGTTCTCTCTTAGTATCATACTTTGAATAATTTTGGAAAATGTATCAATATAATGACAAGTATCCATCATTAGAGCATCATACAGATTAGTGTCAGGGCCCTGAAATTCCTCTGTGCTCCACTTATTCATCCTTCCCTTCCCCCAACTCCTGGCAACTGATTTTTTTACTGTCTTCATAGCTCTGCTTTTTCTGGAATGTCATATAGATAGAATCATTCTGTATGTAGCCTTTTCAGATTGGCTTCTTTCACTTAGCAATATGTATTTAAAGTCCCCCCCTGCCCCCACCCAGCCTCATGTCATTTTGTGCTCTGATTAGCTCATTTCTTGAGAGTACTGAATAATATTCTATTGGTTAGAGGCACCACAGCCTATTTTTCCATTTAGCTGTAGAAGAACATGTTAGTTGCTTCCAAGTCTTGGCAATGATGAATAAAGCTGCTGTAAACAAGGTCCATCTAGTCAAAGCTATGGTTTTTCCGGTGGTCATGTATGGATGTGAGAGTTGGACTGTGAAGAAGGCTGAGCACCGAAGAATTGATGCTTTTGAACTGTGATGTTGGAGAAGACTCTTGAGAATCCCTTTGACTGCAAGGAGATCCAACCAGTCCATTCGAAAGGAGATCAGCCCTGGGTGTTCTTTTGGAAGGAATGATGCTAAAGCTGAAACTTCAGTACTTTGGCCACCTCATGAGAAGAGTTGACTCATTGGAAAAGACTCTGATGCTGGGAAGGATTGGGGGCAGGAGGAGAAGGGGACGACAGAGGATGAGATGGCTGGATGGCATCACAGACTCGATGGACATGAGTCTGAGTGAACTCTGGGAGTTGGTGATGGACAGGGAGGCCTGGCGTGCTGTGATTCATGGGGTCGCAAAGAGTCGGACTCGACTGAGCGACTGAACTGAACTGAACTGAAACATCGGTGTGCAGCTTCTATATGGACATACATTTTCAATTCCTTTGTGTAAACACCAAGGAATGAAATCTCTAGACTGCATTGTAAGAGTATGTTGAAAAATATAAGAAACTGCCCAACTGTCTCTCAATGTGGCTGTACCACCTTGCACTTCCAACAGTGATGAATGAGAGTTTGCATTGCTCTACATCCTCACCAGCCTTTGGTATTGTCAGGGTTTTGGATTTCAGTATTCTAATGTGTTGGAGAAGGCAATGGCACCCCACTCCAGTACTCTTACCTGGAAAATCCCATGGACGGAGGAGCCTGGTAGGCTGCAGTCCATGGGGTGGCTAAGAGTTGGACACGACTGAGCGACTTCACTTTCACATTTTGCTTTCATGCACTGGAGAAGGAAGCGGCAACCCACTCCAGTGTTCTTGCCTGGAGAATCCCAGGGACGGGGGAGCCTGGTGGGTTGCACAGAGTGAGATACGAGTGAAGCAACTCAGCAGCAGCAGCAGCATTCTAATGGGTGTGTGGCCTTCCCTGGTGGCTCAGTCAGTAAAAATCGGCCTGCAGTATGGAAGACCTGGGTTCAATCCCTGGGTTGGGAACATTCCCTGCAAGAGTGCATGGCAACCCACTCCAGTAGCCTTGCTGAAGAATCCCTACGGACAGAGGACTCTTAATGGTTACAGTCCATAGGGTCTCAAAGAGATGGACATGACTGAGAGACTAGGCATGATGGGTGTGTACATCCTGTTTTTAGGAACCACAAATATTATGAGATCAACCTGAGAATCTCAGACAGTCTGACACATAAGCCAAGAGACAGAGGGCAGCAGTACCCCCAAATATTAATATACTCCCAACCTCTAAATTTTACAGAGCAAACAACAACCGATATTTATCTAACTTCCTGTCTCAATGGCATTGCAGTTCTTCTTTAGCCACAGACTCCCTGTCAAGTATCAGCAGACACACTCTGATCTTGCCCAGAGGGGTAAAAAAAAGTGAGCAAAATTTAGAATTACACAGCCACCTGCTTTCCATTTATTTCATCTGAGACATCCTCAGAGGAAGAGTCAGATTCAGATGGGGCAAGGGTAGAAGTATTTCCACTCAGAGAAAGTCGCATAAGCCAAGAGATTGAGAAAGGCTTGCTCCTGGGACAGGAAGATGAGGATGAGAATGGCAAAGACTCTAACCTGTCTAGACCGGAACTGGATCATGTCGAGCACCATCTAACTGGATTAGGATCCTCAGTGCTGATCAAAGCTAGTTTAGAGGAAAGGTCTGTGCTTTGATCAATACGCTTTGCATAGGGACGCCTGCTGAGATCTCATGGAACACACTTCCATCTCATGTGCTATGGGGCCTTGCTTCCATTAGCCTGCGGGGACAGCATTTTAGAACTTATTCAAATAAAATGGAAAACAGAGTTACGTCTATGCAGTTTAACAAAATTAGAGGCCAATTTGAGTGGCCATTCAGTCCAAATATTTGACACTCTGGTTTTCTTTCTTTGTGTTTTTTATTTTAGTTTGTGTCTCTCCAAAACAAGGACATTGGAGAGAATGAAATCTTAGGTCCTTATTATTCTATGCAAAAATAATTTTGTCCTAAGGCAAGGTAAAATAGTTTGTCTCATTTGACAATCCAGTATTTTGTGTATCATCTCGACAAGAAATTCAGATTAGTATATGACTTAAGGTCAAAAGGGAAGTTTATGACATAATCTAGGATGAGGACATGAGTCAAGCTCTTTGTCCAGGTTATTCTGCCATATTGAATATTACTGGCAAAATGAACAGCACATTATAATTGGAAAGGTAGCTGATTTTGACTGAAAATAAAAGAGATGACTGAAATTCATCTTTCCTCAGACCATGAGAGTAATTTGCCAAGCTTTATTAATGGGCATCTTCACATTCTTAGTAACCTTAATTGCTAATTAATTAAGAGATGATTGGATAAACAATAGATTGTAGTACATAATGAAGATAGTGAAATTTACTGTCATGGTGCCTAATGAACGTTCTTTATCCTATGCCCTATTAATCTTTCAGTGCCTTGATTTCTGAAGTAAAGAAACCCAAGAGCCATTTTCTGAAAATTAGAGTTAAAACATTAAAGGACTTCTGGGTCAAACTGTGTTGAGGGACAGCCCCAGGCAATCATAATTTAATTAGAAGAGGAAAAAAAAAATCACAGCAAGTGAAACAGCCTGCAATAATGACAAGAGCTTTAGTCTTAAAATCATAATGCCTGTGTCTCATACATTTACTATTACAGACATTGTTGACAGACACTTTGATTTCTTTGAGCTTCACTTTTCTCCTCGGTAAAATGGAGATGACACGTTCAGCTGAAAGAGACACAAAATAAGAGCTGTCAAAACAAGATAGAAGTTTATGTCTCTACCTTATAAAAGATCCAGAGGTAGACAGTCAGGAAGTAATGGCAGCTCTGCTCCACAGAGGTTTCCAAGCCTAGATTCATTCTATCTTGTTTTGCTTCCAGTGCCAAGATTGCCTCATAGTCTAAAAAGACTGCTCCAACACCAGCCTTTATGACCACATTCCAGCCAATGGAAACAAATGCATCATGAAAAGGCACCAAAACATCTACACCAGATGACTACTAAGGGAAGACTGTTAGAGGCCTCCAGGCAATGCTCCAGCCTAAAGCCCACTGACCAGAACTTAGACATGCAGCCACATCTGTCTGCAGGGAAGACTGGAAAATTTAGCGTTGTTCTGGACAGGATGGGAGGTTTTACCAGTGTATGAAAAATAGGGAGTGGAAATTGGAGAATACCTAACTGTCTCTAGCCTAAGACATAGCTCAAAGGGTTAGTATGAAAGGCCAGTGAAGTAATGGATATGACATAGCTAGCAAAGTGTCTGGCTCTTATATCCAATAACTGCTGGCTGAAGCTGATAGACAAAAAGAGAAAGTTCCTGAACATGTTGAACCCTTTAAGGAGTAATGGAAGTGTGGTCCCTTAGAACCCACACAGGCAATGGGCTCTAGATTCCCCAGGGGTGCTGGTGAGCCAGGAATGGCCTGTCTGTGAACCAAGCTTCTCTTCAGGGGACCAGGAAGTGCTCATTGTCTTCTGCATCCAATTCCTCCTCATCTCTGATTGTATGGTTTTCTTTTTCCAAAATCTTCTCTTGCTCCTTTTTCACCTTGCCAAATGTGTTAATCTCTCAGTCATGTCCAACTCTTTGTGACCTCATGGACTGTAGCCTGCCAGGCTCCTCTGTCCATGGGATTCTCTGGGCCAGAATACCAGAGTGAGTAGCCGTACACAGAATCATTTTAATATAAGGTAAGTGCATATGAATCTGATATAAACACCAAATTTGATCTTGAGTTGCTTTAGTAAAAGCAAAGAACTCTGAAAGAGGGAGGTAGTCATTGTTTTATATGCTATACGCATCAAAACACACCAGGGAATACTGGAATCAGTCCTAGTAATCTCATTTCAGGGGCAAAGGAGGGCAGCCAGAATGGGGTGGGGCAAATAAAACAGGTCTGCTCCCTTCTTCAGTAAACCAGGAAATGTGGCTGGACGCCTGCTGCGGTCCACACATGTACACACAGAGCTGGCTGAGACACTGATGCTTCTTTTAGAAATTGACACTCTAGTGAAAAAGCCAACATGTACAGTATCACAAAACATACAGGGTTGTATTGAATAGCAGATCTGTGTTTTTGAGGTTATGGAGTCACAAAATAAAGTATAAAGCTGCTCTGAATCTCTGTATTGTTCAGTTGCTAAGTTCTGTCCGACTCTTTTGGGACCCCACGGACGGTAGCCCACCAGGCTCCTCTGTCTGTGGGATTTCCCAGGCAAAAACAGTGGAGTGGGTTGGGCTGCCATTTCCTTCTCCAGGGGATCTTCCTGATCCAGGGATTGAAGTTATGTTTTAGAAAGACGACCCTCATGGCAGAAGTGGTGAGACCCTTCTGGTAACAGAAATGGAGAGGAAACAGAAACAGAACAGAACAGAAACAGAACAGAAACAGTCAGAAAGTAGAAACATGGGATTGTTTAAATACGAGGATAGGGAGAGAAAGATATCCAGGATAAATCTAGCTTAAAATATGAGATAACATTGGAAGTTTAGCTTCAGAAAGAAGACTTCTGGGAGGCAACCTGTTATTTCTATGTAAAAAGACTTTATCTCATGAAAAAAAAAAGTGCTGGGCCTCTTTTGTGTGGTACCAAAGGTTAAATCTAGGACCAGGGATGGAAATTAAGAAAAAATTTTCTTGCATGACAGGAAGAATTTTCTGAGATTTATTGCTTGTTTTTCAGTCATCAAGTCATGTCTGACTCTTTGCAGCTTGGCAACTGCAGCACCCCAGTCTTCCCTGTTCCTCACCATCTCCCAGAATTTGCCCAAGTTCATGTCCATTGCATCAGTGATGCCATCCAATCATCTCATCCTCTGTCACCCTCTTCTCCTCTTGCCTTCAATCTTTCCCAGTATCCAGGTCTTACCAATGAGTCAGCTCTTTGCATCAGGTGGCCAAAGTATTGGAGCTTCAGCTTCAGCATCAGTCCTTCCAATGAGTATCAGGGTTGATTTCCTTTAGGATCGACTGGTTGGATCTCCTTCCTGTCTAAGGGACTCTCAAGAATCTTCTCCAGCCCCACAGTTTGAAGGCATCAATTTATTGCTATCCAAAAACTAACACGAGTGTTCTGCAGAAGATGGTGAGTTTATTGAGACAGAAACCAGGAAGCCATTGGACAGCTATCATGGAGGACATGTATAGAGGGTGAGCCCGCCCCTCATCTCACCCCTTCTGGTAGCTCCTGCCTGTCTTTGGAGAACCACTCCTTCTCCCTCTCAGTCCATGTGATTCAGATAAGATGCTCTACACTGTTGCTCCAAGGGTGGTCCTGTGATCCAAGTCTGCACAGTGAAGAGTCTCAGAAAAGGCCATGAAGTGAGCATGTATTCCTGACCAAGCACATCAGCCCCCTCATCAGATTCTGGACAGGAATCATAAGGAAGATTTGCACTCTTTATGGGGAACAGCTATGATGGTAGATAGAAAATGAGTGTGGGGTTACCCTGGGGGTCACCCAGCCACAACCTAGTAACAGTGGTCTGGAAATAAACACCACCCAGAGAAAAGCCAAATGGAGATGAGGAGAGAGAGATTGAGACAAAGGGAGAGAGAGATGAAAGATTCAGAGAGCAAGAGAGAGGTTAAGAGAGAGGGAGAGAAAGAAATAGAGGGAGCTGAGAGAGAAAGACTTCCTTTAAAAAAATTTTTTTCATTTAATTTATTTATTATTTTTGGCTGCATTCGGTCTGATTTCAGTATTGACCATCCGGTGATGTTCATGTGTAGAGTCTTCTTTTATGTTGTTGGAAGAGGGTATTTGCTATGACCTGTGTGTTCTCTTGGCAAAACTCTATTAGCCTTTGCCCTGCTTCATTCTGTACTCCAAGGCTAAATTTGCCTGTTACTCCAGGTGTTTCTTGACTTCCTACTTTTTCATTCCAGTCCACTATAACGAAAAGGACATCTTTGGGGGGTGTTAGTTCTAGAAGGTCTTATAGATCTTCATAGAACCGTTCAACTTCAGCTTCTTCAGCATCACTGGTCGGGGCATAGACTTGGATTACTGTGATACTGAATGGTTTGCCTTGGAAACAAACAGAGATCATTCTGTCGTTTTTGAGATTGCATCCAAGTACTGCATTTCAGACTCCTTTGTTGACTATGATGGCTACTCTGTTTCTTCTAAGGATTCTTGCCCGCAGTAGTAGATATAATGGTCATCTGAGTTAAATTCACCCATGCTGAAGACAGTCCAATGCTGGAGACACAGGTTTGATCCCTGGTCCAGGAGGATTCCACATGCTCCAGAGCAACTCAGCCCATGCACCGCAACTACTGAGACTTTCCCTTAGAGCCTGGGAGCTGCAGCTACTGAAACCCCTGAGCTCTGGAGCCCCTGCCCCAAATCAAGAAAAGCCACCACACTGAGAAGCCTGTGCAACCCAACTGGAGAGCAGCCCCTGCTCACGCAACTGGAGAAAGGCCAAGGGCAGCAATGAAGACCCAACACAGCTCAGCTCAGTCACTCAGTCGTGTCTGATGCTTTATGACCCCATGGACACACCAGGCCTCCCCGTCCATCACCAACTTCCAGAGTCTACTCAAACTCATGTCCATTGAGTCGGTGAAGCCATCCAGCCATCTCATCCTCTGTCGTCCCCTTCTCCCACCTTCAATCTTTCCCAGCATCAGGATCTTTAGCCAGCCAGTTTGATAGGTTTATTATTATTTGACCCCCAAAAGAATCCTTATTGTGGATGTTGTATAGGAAATCCAAGCATAAAATAAGAAGTGGCTTCCAGACAAAAGATCAATGTCAATGAAGCTTTGAGACCTGTCTATTTTTATAACAACTGGGTATCTTCAGGTTAAAAAAAATAAAAATAATAATATTTGACATGCTAAAAAGATGAAAATAAACCTGGACAATAATAGCAACAAAGAAACCTTTCATCACAATGGTACCTAGAGAATTTACCAAGCACCTCTCAAGGCATCAAAAGGGAACACATTTCTCTACTGGTTCCGGTGATTATTTTTAAAATTATACTACTTCCTTTTAGGAATTTACTAACAGGAAAAAAAGAAAGGAAGAAAGAAAGAAAAAACCAGTAAAAGCAGAAAAAGCTTCCAAACCTAGAACAACTGAATTGGAACAACTATATATATTCCATATATATATATATTCCATATATATATATTCCATATACATATATTCCATATATATATTCCATATATATATATTCCATATACATATATTCCAAATATATATTCCATATATATATTCCATATATATATTCCATATATATATATTCCATATATATATATTCCATATACATATATTCCATATATATATTCCATATATATATTCCATATATATATATTCCATATATATATTCCATATATATATATTCCATATATATATTCCATATATATATTCCATATATATATTCCATATCCATATATATTCCATATATATGGAGCAAAAGCATGTTTTAATTCTAAATACTTTGGACCTTGCAAGCATCATAACGTCCTGGTGTGAATCTTTCTCATTAAGGATGCCTCTCAGCACCTTTTAGCACCTCCTCCTAAGACCAATAGCATACTAAGTAGAACTGAAACCTTCTTTATTACACCACTGGATCATTCTTTTAATAGAGGATATAATCTCATTACAAGCTCTAGTAGTCACCCAGATTACAATCTTAATTGCCAGTATAGGTAAAAGTGTAATAATGTAAGTTTATCCTTATTTTTTTTATAACAGTATAATTAAAGAAGAAATTTTTTTCTGTAAGCAAGCCTTCTTGGCATCAAGTTATGCTGACTTGTCCCCACTTTTAAATGTGGGATTTCTGTTGTATCAATTCTTGGGAAATTACACAGTATTTTAGGGATTCTCTTACGTTTTAGTCATGAAGCAGATCTCTCTCTCCGCTCCCAAACGCTCTCCTTCCTTCCTTCTCATCAAACATTGCCATGTAAACATTGATGGAAAATGGACTTGGGGAGCAAAAGATCTGTGCTCATGGGTTGGAGTTTCATTGCTTTCTCCTTCTGTTGACCTTGAGTTAGCCAGTCAATGTTCTAAGACTCAGTTTTCTTCATCTATTATATGGGACTGTAAATGCCTTCTACACATGTGGACCCAATGGGAAAAAAAACGTGTAAGTGTTCTTCTCAAACCATACACTATTATACCACTTTAAAATGAGTTTTTATCAAGGGCTGGCTACGAGTGATACATTGAGGTCACAGTGTTATCTACTTTTCACTCTTCTAATACAGCCCTAAGAGTTTGAAAGGATCTTAAGGACTCTTCCTCTTATAGTTCCCCCCCTCCCCGTGGGTTTTATTTATATATTTTTAATTAACTTTTATTGGTGCTTTACAATGTTGTTACTTTCTACTGTACAGCAAAGTGAATGAGCCATACAAATACATATATCACTTTCCTTTCAGACTTCTTTCCCATTCAGGTCTCCACAGTGTATTCAGCAGAGTTCCCTGTGCTATACAGTATGTTCTTATTAGTTTTCTGTTTTATGCATAATATCAATAGTGCATGTGTGTCAATCCCAGTATCCCAGTTCCTCCCACCCCTCCCTTCCCCCTCTTGGTATCCATATACTTAAAGCCAGTGTCAAGCTGCTATAGCAGAAAGGATTTGAGCATGCAGTGTGAAATAGTATGGCCAAGAATGGAACCCAACCTTAGAGTCTTGGACAGGAAGGTATTAGCAGGTATGAATAAAGTTCAGAAGTGGAACACACATGAGCTAGTGATGGAAATCAGGTCAAGATGGAAGAATGAACACATGCTCAATACAGAGTATGGAGATATCCAGGAGCCGGGAGTGGGTTAGAACCAGGAATCATGAGACAAGAGACACCAGCGATCTGGATGGGAGGAAGATCCTCAAGACTTGGTAAAGTTTTAGAACCTATTTGGGTTATTAAACATTCGGATATTGAAGGCCCCTAGGTGAATCAGAACAAGTTCTCAAGTCATTACTACCTTCTGTATACCCCTAGCTCAGGAAAGATCCAGGAGACTCAATTTGAATAACTGCATGAACTTTTAGTCACGTAATTACAGATGACTTCAAATTTCTCTAACTGCTTTTCTTGCTCTTCCCTCTTTCTGACTCTAATACTGGTACTCAATGCATAGTCAGGATGGAGCACAGCCCCAGCAAAAGATTAATAACTATAAATTTAGATCTCTCACGTGCCATGCACTGAGCTTAGCAAGCAAAATATGAAACTGAAAAGACAGGCACGGCTCCTCTGTCACAGAATTCATGGCTGACCGTGGAGACAGGCACTTAGGAGCAATTCTTTAAAGAAATCCTTCTCTACTGTTGGTAAACCACTGAGCGTGGAATGGGGTGGACACAGAGGAGACAATTCGCTGGGGTGGGATTGATGGACACAGATGCAGCAGCTGGAGGAAGTGCCTGGTGAGAGACCCCAGCCCTCAGAAGCATGGCAAGTGCAATCAAGTTCAATCCAGTCATTGGACCTAAGAAAGATTGTCACTGGGATGATCATGAGACTTCAGCTCATAAAGAGTACGTGCGCGCATGCTCAGCCATCAGAGTTGTGTCAGACTCTCGCGACCCTATGAACTATAGCCCACCAGTCTCATCTGTCCATGGAGTTTTCCAGGCAGGAATATTGGAGTGGGTTGCCAATTCCTCTTCCAGGGGAACTTCCCGACCCAGGGATCGAAATTGCAGCTCCTGCACTGCAAGCAGTTTCTTTACCATCTGAGTCACCTAGGAAGCCCCTTACAAAGGGTGAAGTACAGCAAAGCTACCATGAGTGGTCACATCAGTGTGCTCAGCTCCAAAGACCTCAATTCACAGCCTTGCAACCAAGAAGACAGGACAGCAGATATTAGCCAAGGACCTAAGCGGTCCAGCCGAGAGGGTTACCAGAAGTGTCCCTCCTCTCAGTTTGGGGATCAATTAGGGCAGCCAAGTTAACCAAGGGGATTTTTCTAGGATAAGGCATGGAGGGGAGAAGAGAATTGAGCTCCACGAAGGTTATGCTGGCCTATATGGTGGGCAGTCATGTAGGAGAATCGACAATAACCTAACTAAGATTTCCTGGACATCTACATGTCCTCAGCACTATCTTAAGATACACATATACCTTAAAATAAAAGATATTCAACATGTATCTTAGAATAGATATTCATTTGTGTGTGTGTGTGTTTAGGAACCAGAGAAGGCAGTGGCACCCCACTCCAGTACTCTTGCCTGGAAAATCCCGTGGATGGAGGAGCCTGCTAGGCTGCTTTCATTTAATCTTCATAGCAAACCTATAAGACAGGTACTGTATTATTGTCATTTGAAAGATGAGAAAACTGAGACTCAGAGAGGTCAGATAGCTGCCAGAGGTCAGATAGCTAGGAATGGGGCTGGGGCACAAACCAGGCAGTTTAGTTCCAGAGCCCACGAGAACAAGAGCCTAGGGAAGGGATATAGTTAATCACCAAGGACCTAAGCGGTCCAGCCGAGAAGGGTTAGCAGAAGTGTCCCTCCTCTCAGTTTGGGGATCAGCACCTTTTGCTGTGCTTATGGGTCCTGGGGTATATAGCCATACTCTCAGGAATAATATGACAGAAACCTAATTCTGAACCCAACGGTTCATGAAACAGGACTGCTGATACCAGGGCTTCTGTCAATCTAGAAAGCCCTGGAATAACCTACATCTCACCGGATGCTTCTGAGAAGCGGCTGGGGTAGGGGCAGCTGACCGGTCTTGACAGGGGCCTCAGGCAGCATCAACACAAATAACAATTCTGAATTGGAGTTAATGTGCATCTAGCTTTGGTCAACTGTCCCAGAAATCAAATTCAGGTCCAAAACAACTAGCCTGTATTAACCTTTTATGTCTCCAAATTGTAGCCTTAATCTCTTTCCATCAGCTCACTTATAATTGCATCAGAGACCCCACAAACCTATCATTATTCCTCTCTGAGGCCCTGAGGCAAATCATTTGTGTGCTCTCTGATTGAGTGCCCTGCTGGTTAAGTGCAGAAAAGGGAAAAACCTTCCTCACCACAATGCTGTGAGAATTCACAGGATGCTTACGTACTGTGCTTTGAAGGTATATTATTCCCTTCAAAGAAAACTTGTCCCTTGATTATCAGGCTGCGTGGGGGGTAGGAGGAAAGGGAAAGCCAAGGTTTGTCACTGATTCTTGTTAATATAAACCTCTCATTTATTTATAATAATAATAATAATAATTCTTGCACTCTTATCATCTACCAGACACAGTCCCAGGAGCTAAGGAGACACTGGTGAGTAAATCCCATCTTCAAACAGCCCTGAAGCAGCTGATTGGCTACTCAGAGCAGTGGTTCTCTGTCTTGGTTCCACATTGCAATAGTCTTTTTAAAACTCCCGTGCCCAGTGACCTCACCTTAGGCCAATTAAATCAGATGTGGTTTTCAATCTTTCTAAATGAGTGTGTTCTTTAGAAAGGCTTGAGAACCACTGGCCTAGAATGAATGAACCATCCTTTCTCTCTGCCCTGGGCAGAGCATTTGTTCAAATACTTGATTATAATTGTAGGAGACCCTTGGCATCTGCAAGAGAGACCCCCTTGTCATTTTGTCTAAATAAGAGTCAACTGGTCATTTGCAGCTTCTTGAGCCATGAGTTGGAATTCTTGAGTTGAAAGGCTGAGTGTAGAAACGAAGTCAGCACCTAGTGATCCAGCCTGGGCAACTCTTGGGCACCCATGACTCTGTGAAGAAGGGATTCACATCAATCTTCACATTCTCTGCGCATAAGCTATCAATTAATACATAGGGGTGGGATGGACATGTTTGCTTTGATTTACCTGGATCCTTTCTTGCCAGGATTCCTCTCTACCATTTGAAGAATTCCTCCTCCTCCCTCTCTATATATTCATGTGGTTTTTGATAGGGTTACCCTCAGCCTATTAGCTCCAAAAGATATAACCAGCCCCAGGTCAAGCTAATATGTCTCACAGTATATATACTCTGCCTATGACCTATGCCAGGCCAGTTAATGTCCATCGTAACCTTTCTCTAGAACAATCAGATATCATGTTTGTCCCTGGTTACTCAGCTGGCATGTGGTAATAGAGTTGCTGGTTCTAGTGGACTTAGCCATCAACTGGGGAGATTCTGGCTGAGAATAAGGTCAAAGCAGGTTCCTGATGATCTGATTTGAACACCTCGACCCAGGTGGGCTTAAACATCTACTCTTGATCTTTTCATTTGAGATAATAATTTTCCATTTTTGGTATAGCTTATCTGAACTCGATTTCATCTCTTATAATCAAAAGAGTGTTCTCTAATACAGTATATAAGTGAATGAATTATCTACTCCCTTACTCCTCAAGTTGTTGTTGTTGTTTGGTCGCTAATTCGTGCCCAACTCCTAAGACCCCGTGGACTGTAGCCCGCTAGGCTCCTCTGTCCATGGGACAATTCCATGTCCCATTCTTGTCCAGGCAAGAATTCAATACTGGAGTGGGTTACCATTTCCTTCTCCAGCGGCTCTCCCTGACCTAAGGATCAAACCCATGTCCCCTGCATTGCAGGCAGATTCTTGACCACTGAGCCACCTGGGAAGCCCTACTCTCCAAGTAAGAAAACTGAAAGCAAACAAGCAAGGCTTCTCCACTTGCCTTCACAATTATTGAGGATATGGTGACAACTGAAAGCAGTCATCTGTTTGTTGAAAAAAACTTTTCCCAAAGTATGCTCCCCAGAATATTAAATTTCCCATGTTCAAACAAGTTTAGGGTAAAACTGTTAAATGGTATGTACAAGGCAAAATTTCTCAAACCTTAGTGTATCCATGAGAACCATAAATCTGTCCCAAGAACTGGAATATACTGCATTTTCCCAATGTATTTGAGCACAGGGCTCTTTTTTGGTCCTGTGTCTCCTGGGACTAGAGCTTTGGAGGCAGGGTCACTCAAGCTGTAACTTAAAGAATGTTCTTCCCTCTTCCTGGAACACTCTCCCCACATGCTCACTCCCAAGCCTGTCCAGTAAACTACTCAGCCATCATGCCTCAGATTAAACATTATTTTTTCCAGAAAGTCTTTAACAGAACCACTACTGTCACTACCCTCCAAATCCCAGGAGATGGTTATTTATACTCATCTGTTCTCTTAAACTTAATCCTTCCTCTTTTACAGCATTTAACACGGAGAGTTAGTATTATTGAACCCTTTCACACTTAGAATGCATGGAGACCATTCTACACTATGGCCCCAGTGTTCCTCAGCTCCTGGTCTCCACGCCCTTCTGTGGCTCCTCTCAGAATGAATCATGGTCAGCCCGAAAAACTATGGCAAAAGGGAAGATACGTGACTCCCAAGGTTAGGTCATAAAAGGCACTGAGGCTTTTGCCTTAGGTTCTTGAGTTGCTCCTTCCAGTGAAAGTCAGTCACTGTGCTCTGAGGACACTCAGACAACCTTGTGGAACGGCACCAAAGCCCCTGGCCAACAAGCAGCACCCACTCACCAGTCCTGTGAGAGAGCCAACACGGACGGGGATCCCCTAATAAAGACGCCGGAAGAATGAAGCTCTGGGCACCATCTGACTACAATCCGGTAGGAGACCACTGCTGTCCAGGTGAGCCTTCCCCATATTTCTAACCTGCAGAAACCATGAGATTATAAATTCCTGAGAACGGAATTGCTTGCTATTGCACTACACTCTCCCCCACACCCAGGTGGCGCTAGCAGTAAAGAATCCGCCTGCCGGTGCAGGAGACTCAAGAGACGCGTTCAGTCCCCGGGCCGGAAAGATCCCCTGGAGTAGGATGTGGCGACCCACTCCAGCATGTTTGCCTGGGAAATCCCAAGGACGGTAGAGCCTGGCGGGCTCCAGCCCACGGGACTGCAAAGAGTCGGACACTACTGAGAGACTGAGTGCACACACACAGACACTCCACAACACACTTGCATAGGGTGAGCACAAACACAATACAAGGATCCCAATTACAGCACACCAAAGGCACTCGGCATTGTAAATGGATAAGTAGCAACTAATGAACAAAGTCTCTCCATATATATATATATATATATATATATATATATATACACACATGCTGTGTGCTTAGTCACTCAGTCGTGTCCAGCTCTTTGCTCTCCCAAGGACTATACAGTCCATGGAATTCTCCAGGCCAGAATACTGGAGAGGATAGCCTTTCCCTTATCCAGGGGATCTTTCCAACCCAGGAATCAAACCCAGGTCTCCTGCATTGCAGGTGGATTCTTTACCAATTGAGCCACAAGGGAAGCCCAAGAATACTGGAGTGGGTAACGCTTTCCTTCTCCAGTGGATCTTTCTGACCCAGGAATCGAACTGGGGTTTCTTGCATTGCAGGGTTCTTTACCAACTGAGCTATCAGGGAAGCCGATATATATATATATATATACACACACACATACACAAATATATGGGCTTCCCTAGTGGCTCAGTGATAAAGAATCTGCTGGCTAAGCAGGAGGCATGGGTTTGATCTCTGGGTCGGCAAGACCACCAGAGGAGGAAGTGGCAACCCACTCCTGTATTCTTGCCTGGGAAATCCCGTGGAGAGAGGAGCCTGGTGGGCTACAGTCTGTGGGGTCGCAGAAAAGTTGGACATGACTTAGCAGCTAAACACATACACAAGTGTATACAGATGTAGTGGCTGACAGATAATTTGGATTATGAAGTAAGAGAGGAGAAAACATTCTTTCTAAGTTATTCAATACTTAAATCCTTAAAAGACTCTCAAGAAAAAATTTGAATATCTCACTGTGACAATGGCCCCAAACTAGGAAATCTGAGAGCCCTCATTTTGGCATCAGAGCTGCATGGTTCCAGGCAAGCATCATACCCTCCCTGAGTTCAGCCCCCTGAGATAGAAACGAAGGAGTCAGACAAAAGTGTCTTCAAAGGTCTTGTCAGCTCTAATGTCCTATGATGCCAGCTTGTGGAGGCTGGGTACAAACAGGGCCAGAGCAAGGCAGGAGTGGAACTCAGCTTGACTTACACAGGGTCCTTTTGTGATAGGAGGACAAAAGTATGGAAAGGAGACTATGGCACCTGCTGAAATCCTGTCTGGGCCTGGATTTTGGGCTTGGACGGGGCAGAACTGATAGGTCCCCGGTCTGTAGGGAGCACACAGACACTGTCAGGACAATTGTCAGATCTCTGGAGCATGCCGGCCTCCCAGGCTTGCGTCGGTGATGCTGGTGGCCTTGGATCGAGGAGGTGGTGGCCATGTGGTCATCCACAGACAGACTTTGGTGCCCTAAGTCTTGAGGTCAATCTTCAGAACGGCTCCTGCCAACGGTCTCACACAGTCAGCTCTTAGCAAAAACAACAGCTGCTTTCTAAGAACACAGTGTAGCTTTTAGGCAGTCTGCCTAGAAATTCTTCTGCACCGAATTCCTGGAAGAGGCTGCCCAATTTTCTCCACACCCAAGGCTCAGAGGAGCCCAGCTGACCAGAGAGCCAAGAACTGCACCTGATGAAACTGCGTCTGCGCCGCCCGGCTTGCCTGGGGAGGCTCTGCAAAGATCTGGCTAACGTCACCCAGGGAAGCAGAGCCCACCGTTTCCCTTCATGTTATGTTGGGAGAGGACAGTGTGGACTGGAGCTGGGGGCATAATTTTTGCTGAGTACTTGCCTCATGTCAGGTCCATTACATTTGTTTCTGTTTAGTTCTTCCAAGAGTCCCGAAAGGTATACATATTTTTATTCATTTTGGGATTCACAGAATAGTGGGTTGAGTACCCAGAATGGTCTTGTCCCAGTTCGCATCCTCCTTCACCTTTAGGCTATCGCAATGGCACCCCACTCCAGTACTCTTGCCTGGAAAATCCCATGGACGGAAGAGCCTGGAAGGCTGCAGTCCATGGGGTCGCGAAGAGTCGGACATGACTGAGCGACTTCACTTTCACTTTTCACTTTCATGCATTGGAGAAGGCAATGGCAACCCACTCCAGTGTTCTTGCCTGGAGAATCCCAGGGACGGCGGGGCCTGGTGGGCTGCCATCTATTGGGTCGCACAGAGTCAGACATAACTGAAGCGACTTAGCAGCAGCAGCTTCCTAAACAGATCACTGAGGATGTGAGTGCAAGTACGTGTGTGTACACATGGCATAGAGGAAAGGGTAGAAAAATTGACATTCTAGAGCAGAGGTGGGCAAACCATGGCCTGTGGGCTGATCCAGCAAGCCATCTGATTTCACCAAGTTTTGCTGGAATACTGCCATGCTGAGTAAAGTTACCGTCCTAGGGGTTGTTTCACACTGTGACCTGAAGGAGTCAATGGCATTTTAATTTAAAAGAGCTACCACCCTAACCCATTCTGTGGGGTGACTGAACTACTCACGAGGGCAAGAAAAAATGCTGATGGGGCTGAATCAGTGGCCAGTGTCCCAATGCCCAGCCATCCGCCTTCCCACCGCTAGCCTGCAAGCCCAGAGCGCAAAGCCCTCCAGCAGAATTCTTGAGATCAAAGTGCAATGGAAGCGGGAATATCAGAGGTTGAAACCACAGAAGGACTCCAAAGATCAACATCTTTCAGCAGAAATAAAAGCTTTGAGAAGGCGAGCAACTGGCCCGAAGGCACATGGCCATGACGGGCAAGAGCTGTCACCCACATTCCCAAAGCCCAGGGCAGGTCTTACTCCAAGTCTGAGCAGAGATGCTCAGAGGCAAACAAGAAACTCAGTGGCACCTGATCTCTGCCCTAAAAGCACAACATGGGCCTGGGTCAGTGTTTCCCAACCTTCAGACATTTCTGAAACACCTTTACAATTTTGACAGGTCTGTGGCCTGCACACACCAGCATTGATTTCATATACTTGAATCACTTTGGTCTTAATTTACTATACAAATATATGTATGTATATATATATGCCATTGCCATAAATGTAAAATCAGTAATAGTCACACTAAATAGAAAATACTATGTGAATACAGTTCCAGGTGGATAACATGACTCGCTCTGTTCCTCAGACCTTTTCTTTCCTTCTTTAGAAAGAACGGAGCAAATGTTGGAAAGGTTTTGGGAATGACACCAAACTGAGAATCTCTCCAGAAGGATAGAAAGAGAATTTTTAAAAGTATAACTTTCTCACAATCTCATACCATTAGTAGTCGTCTCCCCAGACATTTGGGAAACGCTGAAACCAGACAGTCTGATTTCGTGAGAATTACAAAGCCAGCCAAAGAGTTGGGAAGAGGGAGTAGAAAACAAGAAAGATTCCCTTCCTAAAATGGATTAAATCCCTCTAGCTTCCTTGTTGGAGTCTCAAGCATAGCAGACACATGATCAATATTTGTTAGCCCCAGTGGAAATGACATTGTGTACTAGATGGAGTTCGGTCTTCAGGGTCAGACCTAACTTCGGATCCTGATTACCATTTTTTGACTTCATGACTTTGGGCAGGCTATGCATCCTCTCTGAGTCTGTTTTCTCCCTTACTAAAAAAGAATAGGCAGATTTGGGGGGGAACAATGGGGGACAGGATATTAAAGAGTTTGGGATGGATGTGTATACACTACCGGGGAAGTGTTAGTCTCTCAATTGTGTCCGACTCTTTGCAACACCATGGACCATAGCCCACCAGGCTCCTCTGTCCAGAGGATTTCCCAGGCAAGAATACTGGGGTGGATTACTATTCCCTTCTCCAGGGTATCTTCCTAAACCAAGGACTGAACCCAGGTCTCTTGCATTGCAGACAGATTCTTCACCATCTGAGCCACCAGAGAAGCCCAGTGTATACACTGCTATACTTACAATGGATAACCAACAAGGACCTACTGTATGCCACATGGAACTCTGCTCAACATTATATGGCAGCCTGAATGGGAGAAGGATTTGAGGGAAAATGGATACCTGTGTATGTATGGCTGAGTCCTCGAAACTATCACAACATTGTTTGCTAATTGGCTATACCCCAAGACAAATTTTTTTTAAAAAATAGGCAGATTTGTAGGAACATGGATGGACCTAGAGAGGATCATACTAAGTGAAGGAGGCCAGACAGAGGAAGACAAGCATCTTCCTTGTCCTGTGTGTTTGATGCTACAGCCCTCTTCTTCCTTCTCTACCACAGAAAAGCTGGATTTTGTCTCCTTCACAGTCTCCATTGTTGGGCCAGAGATCAAGCCCCTGCTTCCTGGCTAATGAGAATAATTGGTCCTCATTCCCTTCAGCACATCCCTTCATGTGTCTGCTATGGTCTGAACATCTCACCTGGCTCAGCCTTGTCTATAGACTCACAAGACTCATCTTTCTCAACCTCTGCACATAAATCCAACTCCCCAAACCTTTTATCACTCTCTCCTGCTCTCCTTTTAACTGGTTCCAATCCCTCAGCATCTGCCAGGATGTCCAGGACCAATGGCAGTCTGCCAGAAGGTCTGGAAGCCACAGCAACACTGAGTAGAGTGGTTACCTGGTGCGTTGTGAAAACAAGTCTAACTGATTCCAGCAAGAAGAGGATGCCAACCATGGTTCAAGGTGAAAAGGGAGAGCATGTCGAAAACCTTGAAAAGTGTTGTTCAATTAAGTAGTGGCAAGAAAGGTAGATGGTGGCTCAGTGATAAAGGACCTGCCTGCCAATGCAGGTTTGATCCCTGGGTCAGAAAGAACCTCTGGAGAAGGGAATGGCTACCCATTCTAGTATTCTTGCCTGGAGAATCCCATGGACAGAGGAGCCTGATGGGCTACAGTCCACGGGGTCACAAAAGAGT